>NW_022280083.1:813269-858269 GCF_004355925.1 Anarrhichthys ocellatus
TGAACTTTAGCACATTCCCTAATAAATTGTTTTGCAACGAGGCATTACCTTAATAAATATGTGGCAGAATACAAATCTGAATTTTGGATAAAGCCGGATTCAAAATTCTGGATTCATTTTCGAGACATCCAAAGACATCCCATTGAGCATTTTTCCATTTAGACCAGATTTCAACGGGATTTGCAAGACTAACATTTTTCGCCTTCTACATTGTGCTAATAGTATATCTTCATTTTAGAGGTTTACTAAGAATCCTCATCCACATTTATCCGTTGAAAGCCAATATTGCAAATCCCAGTGAAATCTGGTCTAAACGTGAACGTTTAATCAACGTCTTCAAATAGTCGACGGACGAAAAAAATGTCACTTTTGAACCACTTTGAACCATCTTTTAAACGTTACCGTATTTTAAATGTGTTTTCAATGTAGAAATGTTTTTGAACGTGAAATGTCCTTAATACCAGTGGTGGCTGGTGGTACATTTTCTAGGTAGGGCCATCCAATCAAACCTCATCCACATTTATCAGTTGAAAGCCAATATTGCAAATCCCAGTGAAATCTGGTCGAAACGTGAACGTTTAATCAACGTCTTCAAATAGTCGACGGGAAAAAAGTCACTTTTAACCCGCTGGTGGAAAATTTTCTAGGTAGGGCCATCCAATCAATTTCAGCAAACATCCCAGTAGGATTTAATGCAAAAAAATGAAGGTATCAAACGCGCATTACAACTTTGCAGTTAAATATTTAACAATTATTCGAACACGAAATAAAGCAGTAAATAACACTTTGATAAACACGTCAGGACATCATATTTTTGTCACCCTCACAGGGAATTTTAGTATAATATATATATATATATATATATATATATATAATATAATGAAACATGTTTATTTATTGAGATGCCCCTACGGACCTTATTATAGGGAGGCAAAGATCAGGAGAAGTAAACATGAAGTGAAAAAATTAGGAATACTGATGTTAATTTAAGCTATGATGAGTTTTCACTGTTAATTTACCATCTCAATTAAATGTCAAATTAAAAGAAAATATGTTCACTTTGCCTAAAATGTAGCTTGACAGAGTTCTCCATGTCTGCCCTGGTGTTCTCATGTTTCCTTACTTCCTCAGACAGGTGCTTCATGTCCCTCACTCCCTAACTGTCCGTGCTAGATCTGTCCCCGTTGTTTTAAAAAGCTAAATAAGTTATTAGCATGACTGCATCCAGCTAGCCAAACCTGCCTGTCGAGCTACTAGAGAAGCTTCCCTTTCCCGCCAGTCTGCTGTCTGATTGTGAGGTCAGGCTGATCTGGGATCAGCTCTTACAGCTGTAGTTTCTCCGCCAAAGTTCTCCTCTCAAACGGGTCTTGGAGGAGAGTAGTGCTCGCGCTGGCGCTCGCCTGACTTCTCCTGACGAGAACGCGCATCTTGGGACTTTGGCCCCGAGCTGAATCTATTTGAGGACGCTGATTGGCTATATTGTATGTCACTCATTTGTTGTCTTTAATCAGCAATTGGCTAAACTGCTTCGTAGACCCGCCTCTTGTGGGCCATTTCTCTATGGCCCCAGCGCTGCTGAGACGTGCAGACAGGGGGTGAGGACGTACAGGAAAAGCATATATTTTGCGCAGATATCATAATTTACAAATATTACTGGTTACATTCCATATTTCAAAAACACAAATATTGACAATTTGTATAATTTTTTATTATTTTCTTTTTTTTGTGGCTCAAGGTGGGGCCACGCCCCATGACTCTCTATTGGCCAGCCGCCACTGCTAAATACTCTATTTTATAACGTCGGGCTACAGCGATAGTCCATAAATACAGTCTCCAACTGTATGTTTACTGTTTGTCCATGCTGCTGTAGCCACAAGCTAACATGCGAACGTTACAAGCTAGCAGCTTCGACCGCATGGTGAGCACAACATGATATTTTGGTTTGCAATATTGTAATTCAGTAGTTAAAGTACTTACACAGTATGTCGTTAGCGTGAAGCCTCGTTTATTCCGTCAGCTCGTTCACTTCGCTCCCGTGCCGAGTTTCCAGATACAGCTGCATGTTTCAAAGTTGTAGTAGGATCTCTGAGCCTAAGTGCCTGCGCATGCGTGTTCCAGCAGTAAACACAGACTCGTATTTTACAAGAACATAGAGACATATTGTACTCTGCTCTCATTACGATGTCCTGGGAGCTTCTTGTTGACAGCACACAGTCTATAGTTCCATATTTATGACATTTTATATAAAACATTAAATGCGTTGAAATCACGTCTTCGTGTAGACCACATTTCACCCAGCCAGCGTAATATGACTTTGGAGAAATACGTTCAAAGTAACCAATATCGTGTCTCTTTCAAACCTACAACTGAAGAAACCATCAATATGTTATATGTCTTAGATGTTCAGACCCAATTTCAACCAGTTTTAAACAAATCCCGGTTGGTGCTCACTGGGTGTTCTCAGCATTATTTTATTTTTTTTGTTGGTATTTGTCTTTTCATTGTTTTGTTTTTGTTTTGTGGAGGCATTGTCTGATGAGTTCAGTGTACAGAGCCGGTGTGTCCCCAACTCTGGGTGGACTTTTGTATATAATCATCAATCAAAACGTACAGACGCAAATAATTAATAAATAAGACAAACGCATTCCATCGGTCCTGTAGGCTACTTATATGGAGGACACAGAACACAGTATAAATACCACAGAACACAGTATAAATACTACAGAACACAGTATAAATACCACAGGCTGTGTATAAATACTCAATGTAGTTTGTTAGAGAGGTTACAGGCTACAGAGAGAAAACACCTCTACAGTGATGATTACTGTGTGTGTCTTTATTAGTGTTTGGTATTATTAGTTACTATTATTAAGTACAGTGATCATGTGTGCAGACAAACTTCTCAAACGTCTCTCCAGCTGTTAAAGCCGACTGACATCTGATCCAGCTGTGATTAGAGCCGCCGTCATCAGAAACAGACGGCCGCTTCATGTGACGCTTAGAGGAAAGGACGTTTCTTTTCTCTTAAAACATATTTCCTCGTTTCCTCTCCTCGCAAGGAAAAGACTCAAGTGAGAGAAACGGGGACTTGGGATGTACCCTTACTCAGGTACTTCCCTCTTTCTCACTCAGCTCTTAGTAAATGTTCCTACTCTGCCCCCTAGAGGTCAGGATGACGTAATAAATACTCACAACATCTTGTTTCACAATATGTTTTTCCACATTTCTTTCCATTTCTTTCTCTTACATTTTACATTTTTTCTTTCTTATCTTGTTAAATTTACTTATTCTCTTTTGCTTATCTAAAATGTATTTTACCTTTTTTGATGATGTCTGTTTGTCTTTTATAGTTACATATTATTTTATTTTGTATTTATTTGATTAAGTTTTCCTCCATAATAATAGGATATTCCTTGTTTTCTGGAGGACGTAAACTAAAAAAGTTGAGTCCAAAATGGGATGGTGAAAGGGATTATCAGCACCTTGCACTGATGGGCCTGACAGATGTTGAGTCAAAGTAATCTTATGAACATTGCAATTTGTTTATAATATATATTTTACGAAATAGTCTAATAGACTTAACTATATGCAGATTTTTCTTCAACTTCAGATCTTTTTTGGGAGGTAGGGAGGCGACGACTGTCAGTCAGAATACTTAAATTAGAGGCAGGGCTTTGTCCAGACTGTTCTCAGCAAAGGAGGAGAACTATTGACAAATAGCTAATAGAGCAATTTAAATCTATTTAAATTCTAGACCTAATCTTTTTAGGAAGCCTCGGTCAAAAGTTAAAACACGAAAACGCTTGAGATTGAGAAACCGGGCCCTGTTCTGGCTGATCTCAGCAAAGGAAGGTAATTACTGGCAGCTAGATATCTGCAGACATGAAGGACTGCAGCTTCTACAGTTGCAGAAGCCAAAGCTGGGTTGTGAAGATCACTTGGGAAGGCCATAAACGGTATAACTTTATATCAATTAAATTGGAAGAAGCAAAGTTAGTAATGTGCATTGTTGGGACAGGGATTTATACAGACAGAGAGAGAGAAGATAAGAGAGGAGCTCAGTGTATCCTAGGATGTCCCCCGGCAGTCTGGGCCTATAGCAGCATATCTAGGGGCTGGTCCCGGGCAAAGCCAGCCCTAACTATAAACCTGAGCTAGTCCTTAACTAGAAACGTGAGCCAACGCTTAACTAGAAACCTGGGAACGACAAGTAACCCTGCAAATAATCTCCTTAAGATATCATGGTGCTTGGTCAAGAAGGGCTTTGTAGGTGACATCATTACTGCCTATGACTGCACATAAAATGATGCACCTGCTTGGTGTAAACCGTAGGGGGGGTATTTTCACAGTGTGGTTGGTATTAGTAGTACTACGTTTACTTAAGTACAGGATTTGAATACTTCCTCCACAAATGTATTCTACCTCACTGTTTGTGCTTGTGTGCTACTGGGTGGAAAGCAGTACCTGAAGGCAACACCGGATCACGTGACCACCTCCGTTATTTCCTGCAGCATCAAACCTCTCTCCGCTCCTCGCTCCTCGCTCCTGCCTGCGACAGCTCAGCAGCGGTGGTGGTGTGGTCGGTCTGAAGGCACGTAAACGGAAAGAAGAAGAAGGCCTCTGCTCACACCGACAACTGTTGCACTCACAGCGACGACGGATATATACAAAAAAACACTTTTTTTCTTCTTCTTTTTTTTTTTTGCATATTAGTTTTCCAATCTTAGCTGTTGTTTTTTATTTTTTATTTTTATTTGATAGCCGTGTAAGAGAAAAATGGCGACAGCTGCGGTGTCTGGAACGGAGCTGGTCCGCGGACAGGCCTTCGACGTCGGGCCTCGGTACAGCAACCTCTCCTACATCGGAGAGGGAGCCTACGGGATGGTGTGGTGAGTGTGTCCCCGAACACCCCGTCTACCAGCCTAGCTTTATTTCTTTAATGCATAGAGTTCGCATCTTCTCCTTTTAGCCCTGTTGCAAACAGCTGTGTGAAACCGATGTTAGTTTAATCAAGATAGCGTCCGTTCGCGAGGAAAATGCATTAAATCACTGCTGACTTTTGGTGGGCTGTATTAAAAAAAAAAAAAAAAAGTGACCGACTTAAAGTCAATTTAAATTGTATTTAGGTAACGCTTCAAGCGTAATAGTGTAACGTTACTGTTTCTTCATAAACATGCCATTTGCGGCGCTTTTACTTCAGGTTTGTGTTGCATCCTCAGCGTATATAAATGAACACATCTGGTGTTTTTGTCAATAATATCTCTACAACAGGCACTGAACAGGCTTTGTGCAAACATCCACGTGGAATTTACAGTGATTTTAATTTCGCTTTTGTGGTGGTTTTTCTCTCCCAATCGAGCCTTTTTAATAATACTTCACCGTAGAATATATAGCTTTTCAGCAGGATTCATACTAATCTAACACTACTAAATCTTCACTGCTTCATCATAAAATGTCCACACATGGTAGCTATACAGTATTTACATTTAATGTAGATTTTAATTGACTTTCTGCTGGTTTCTATCCCCTAAACATGCCTTTTTTAATATATGTTTCGACTTATTTGGTGATATTTGCCTGATAATCTACTTGCAAGAGAAGCTCGAGGGTTGTTTCCCTGTACATTTGTTTCAGTAGCAGATGGCTTGTTACACAATGTGAAGGAATTTATAGGCGAGACCCACTCAGACTGTAGTGTTTCATATACTAAATGAAATCAGAGGACATTTTACCCCATTCTACTGCATGATTATCATAACTGTGATAATTAACCCTTTATTCCATTTCAACAGCATCTCAGTTTGTATTAAGCTCAATCCTACTCTCCTCTCTCAAAAAACACCAAACTCTTGCGGTTCCTTTAACCTTTGGTAATGTAGTCTACCTCAGATGTGCACACTGTGCTGTGTTACATAATATAATGTCCTTGTGTCAAACAGCAGCAGCAGCGTAGTTCTTTTTCTTTCTCCTCTGAGCTTGTTTTTCTGAGAGTTGACACACAGCCTGTCTGCAGTGTCGAGGCACAGCAGGTTGTTCAGCATCTTTCTGTCTGCAAAATGGGACAAAAAAGCGGACCAGTTCACCATTACAGCCCTAGTGTTGGAAGGAGACGAGTTTGATGTTTCTTCAGCTTTAAAAGAGACAATAACACTTTACAATAAGCGTTGAAAACTGCACGAACTCGGATGTTACTGCAATTCAAATTTAAGAAAATGAATGATTTGAAGACGTCACTTGGCTCTCTGGTTACTTGTGATGGGCGTCATTATTTGCAATTCACACCGCTACACCAATCAAAAGTATCTGCCGATTAATCAATAGTGACAGCTGACTTTCTCTATATGTACTTAACTAATCCAGTTTCATTAATACTAACTAGATATGGATACATCTTTTGATTGCATATATCTTTCACAAATGGCGGTGAGAAGATTTTTGTGTTGGGACTTTAGGGTGCAAAAGAGCTGTTTATGTAAATGTCTACATTTACGTTGATTTATGTGCAGTTCCCTCAAATAAAAAGACGAAAAACAAGATTTTAGGGAATAAGTCATGGAAACACAAACAATAACTCAACACAACAAGTATAGTGGAACTGATGGCATTCGTTTTTCTCCAGGTTGACTTGTTCACCGGTGTTTTGATTATTGAGGGGAAGTTTGGTCACATTTACTAGAATCCAAATCTTACTTGGAATCAAGTACGGGTTCTGGTAGCTGTGCTGTGTCTGGACTTCACCTCTGAGAGACCATTTATCAGTCCCATTGTGTGGGCAGCAACTGTGAGCTTTTCTTTTAATCAGGTTTCACTTTCTGTAAGCGGAGCTTATCTTCTGGTTGTTGCAAGTAATTCCAGTAACGTGAAAAGTATAAGATGAAGAATTCCCACAGTTGTTTTTTTGCTCTGTTGTTTGACAGTTTGCTTTAAGATCAGACATCTTTTTGTCCGTTGATCTTCTCATCTGCTCGATTGAATGATGGTTAGTTTGACACATGATCGTTGATGATTTGATGTAATTGGACTTCACCGCTCAGTTTGAATGCATTTGTTGTGGTTTGGACTGCACCTTTCAGCTCGCACAAAAAACTGCTTGAGCTAATATGTGTGTTTTTAAATGAAATGTCTTGCTTATCTTCCAAGGAACCAGTGATACTGTATATTATGAGTGGGAATTTCAACCAAATACAGGACACAACCCAAACAAATACAATGATTTATGAGTTTAATAGAGACGCTCATATGATGGACATCTCATAATATTGTTGTATATTGAATTAGAGCAACGGGCACAGACAGGTCCGTCATGCTTGACTAGGGCTGCAAAGACTGGATTTGTTTTGATTCCCAATGATGCCAAAATCTCAAAGACGGCAAAATGACACGTTACAACAACATTGTGTCCATTAAGTGCAACGTTTTTGTTTCCTTTACAAGCCTTTCTCACATGTAAGAGGGTCCCGTGAGACCAAATATGCACCAACATACACTATTTGATTATTATAATTGAGGCCGCATTGTGTTTGATTTAATCCGAGTCTCTCAAAGAGAAATTTAGATTCTTTTTTTTAAGAGCAATGTCCCCCGTCTCCATAATGAATTCAACAACCTTGTAGCCGTGAAATGACTGTGTCAGCAACTTTTCTACCAGCGGTAGAACCTACATAAACCCTCCAGTATTCTTCACTCGAGTGAACGTGAGAGCCCAGTTAATTACTTTGGGTTATTCCTGGCGTTGGAGTGGATGATCTGTCAGCCTCGGCCTCCTTGCTCCTGCGGTCTTGCTGCGTTCCTCTTTGAGACCTGTAGCTTTGAGTCAGTTGGTCATGTTGCTTTAATGTGCAGCAGCCAAAGAAGGCGGTGCAGCGTGTACTTTTAACATTCAAAGTATTTTTAAATCAGGAACTTGCTCTTTTATCTGGCTTTTTGATATACTGGTGTTATCTCGTAAACGGCTTCCGCTGGGACGCATTTAATGAGTATTATGATTCGCAAAAGTTGGATTTTATTATATTTTACATACATTTCATGCATGAGCACATTTCGCACCTTCTTCTACAAAATTAGAAAGGATCACAAATGCATAGAAAGGCATTTTTTTATTGCTTAAAAGTAATGTGTAAAAAAAAAAATGCGTAGTTTAGAGATTTGGTAAATCAGATTGAAAGGCTGCAATAATGCTTTTGCAGAAATGAGCTTTAATGTCTCTACAGAGCTACACAGAGAGATGATGTCATTACTTAAATTATTGTTAATGTCTGTCGCAGATGCTCGATTAGGAGCGCACACACACACACACACACCTCCCAAATATCAACATGACTTGCAGCCCAGAGCATCAAACCAGCTGATTGGTGGATTTCAGTTAATATTAAAATGATGATAATGTTCGGACATCGAGTATAATGTTGCGTCAAAGATAAAAACCTGGTGGCCGAGGATTTCTAGCTGCTCATGTGCTTCATTACTGGAAAGATTTTTATGTTTTTTTTTTTTTTATGGACATTTTTACCACGTACAGTAGAGACCTGGGATGGACAACCCTTCACTGCTGTCTCATGTCTGATAACAAGGTGTCACACCTTCAACTTTCCTATTTGCAGCCTCTTACAATAATCTGTTTTGTCACCAACAGTTGGTCTAAATTCATAGTGTTTCTTTTTATCTGTGTTTCTGAAGTGTCCGTACTACAAGCAAATCAGCTGTCGACTAATGTACTAGAAAGTGGTATTTGAGCATTTTAACCAAGATAAAACAAATATTTTGTCAGCGTTCCTAGCTTCAGATACCCGATACAATTGAATCAGAGTTGTAGTAGTAATGTGTTGTACTGATTTCTTTTAATAATTGTGCAACTCTTAATAGAACAAGGCAGGATAGAGGATTATAATCAGTCTGCGAGTCTTTAGTCGGTACAAGTTGTACAAAGAGAGGTCAGGTAATCGGTAGATATTCGTGTCCGGGTGTGCTGTGTTATGAAACCTGGCTGTGTTCGACTGTGATGATAAGAGGGCGGTTTGACGGTGAGCCATGTCTGTGTCATTTTTCGGAGTCGGCCTATTTTTGTTTTCAAAAGGCTCCTGTTAACTGTGCGGCTGAGGCCTGTGCACGGAGCCTCTTATCACAAGCCTCGGTCCGTGCACAACCGACGGGTCTTACGCAATCCAGAGATACTGTATCGCCCTCTGTGATGATGTTCCAGAGCTTAAGCATACTCTGGCTTTTTTTTAATCACGCCCACGTGAACAGTTGGATCATGGGGGAACGCTGCTGAACGGGCTCCTGTGGATTTAAGGAAAGTTTCATATCTAAGTGGTGCTGGTCGGTCGTGTTCACGGCAAAGAAGAAACTTAATAAGGAATATAAAGAGTACACCTGATGTGAGCAGTGTTTTGTAGTTCAGTCAATCTGACGGTACGTGAACATGTCGTCATAACCGGCATTGAGCTTTCTTTTGATTTGAAACCATATTGCATAAGAAGTTTATTTTAGTTTTTAGTTTAACCAGGCGAGTGAGGTAACGGTGAAGTGGTAAAGACTGTCAGAAGCTGAATCAAACCAAGCTGACACCCTGGAGCTAAATAATAAGTGCTACTAAATCATCTTTCTATTTTGTAAAGGGCTGCAACTAACAATTACTTAAATTCTCTTTATCAGTGGATTATATTTACAATTAGTCATGTAGTCTAAAAACAAATTGTAAAAGGCCCGTCCCAGTTTTCTAGAGCTCAACCTGGCATTTTCAGATAACTCACTTTGCCCCAAAAAATGTTTAATTTAAAATGAGAAACTGAGAAATCCGGTGAAGATTTGGCATAAACCTTTCAGTCCTGATTTTTAGTTTTTACTTAAGTGAAAAAAATGATTATTGAGATGAAGCTGTTCCATTAGTCTGTGCATTAAATGTACCTGTAGACTGGTAATGAGTGCACGTAGAGTCCAGACGAAGCACAGCAGGACGTTTTATTTGGGTGTGTTTGATAGTTTTAAGATGCAACTAGTTGTCGTGGAATACAGCGAACCTCTCTTGCACCAAAGCTTCCACCACGTTTCATATACCGTCGACACATTTCACCGTGTTTAAAACAACACGTCTGTTTTTTCCTCCTCGCGGCGGCTCCTTCCGGTCTCCTTGACCCGTCTGGATTCCTCCCCGTCGGCTGAAGCTCCCGCTTCGTTCTGCCGTGAGCCGTCCTCCCGAATGCCACCGTGGCGCCTGTCTCCATGGCAACCCCATCTGCCCCTGACATCAGCACCACCGCTCCACAGCCAATGGGAGCGATTGGGGGGGGGGTGATGAATAGCCTTGACACTCTTGAGATCCTGTTGTGGAGATGTAATTTGTGTAATTTCGGGGGTGCTTTTGAGGCCAAGACGAGCACAGAGACTTCTGGTTCAACAAGCACGTAAAACAAACGTTCACGCACACGTGTGGCTTGTTGCATTGAAGCTGATGTGTCGGTGTTTATCATCATGCATTTTATTACTGCACACACATTTCTCAGGAAATCGACTGCATTAATTCAAATGAATGACTTGTATTTATTCAAATGACTTCCACGGCTACAGTATGAAGTGTGACCGTGTTGTGACGTCGACTCCTCAGTGTGACCGGTTAAAGTGGTCGGGCAGCGGTGAACGCATCTCTTGAAGTCGTGCACAAAGCAAGATTGTTAAATGTACTTTCTCGATAGTTGTGCAACGTTAACGCACAGATGAGACTCATATTTGCATGTAAAACAAATAGTTTTGCATTTGGCTAGATGAATAGTCGTAGGACTCTTATGTGGAGCTTTTATGCTATTAAAGCTACAAACTAACAATTATTTTTGTTATTGATTGATCTGTCAATTTAGGATTGTCTTATTAATGGTTCGTCTACTACAATTTTCTTTTTAACTACTTCAAAAAGTACATTTGATGACCTAGCTAGCTCCAAACACTGTCGTTTAGTATTGTTCTTGTCATGTATTAGTATTTGTAGCATGACTGTCATGACAGGTTTCCTCCTGACAATAGTTTATTCAAGGCTTAACACTGATGCCTCTTGTGTCATGATGCCTGTTTGTTTATTACGGTCTACATTATAAAGGTGCCCTGTGGGGTTTCTTGTAAACCAACAAAGTGTCTGTTGACGTTCAGTGCTCAAGGTGTACAACTAATGAAATATATTTCCTTCCTCATAAATATTTGATTAAAGATTTCTTCCTCCCAGCACATTGCTGCATTTGTTGACGCGTTGGACACAATGTGTAGATCAGTGGAATAGTGTGAAACCATTGGCAGCGATGTAATGTTATGTAATGCACTTGTGTTCACAAGACAAAGAAAATGTTAAAACATCACTCGAAACTCTTCAGGGAAATATATGGCAAGGCACCAAGCTCTTCCTCTCTACGATTAATGTTTATTTATGTTGTCAGCAGAGGAGGTGATTGGTTTTAGGCCCATTCTCTGCTGTGAAATATTGCAGGACACCTCAAAGGGATTGTTCAGATGTTTTGAAGTGAGGTGGTATGATGGTCTTATCCGTAGTCGGTGTATTACAGACAGACATGAGTACCGACACAGGAGCAGTTACGTATTTTCATCGAGAAAACCTAGTCTGCCATACTTCAAATAATCCAAACTATCCCTTTAACGTGAAGTCTGTGACGAAGTACTGCAAACCACACTGAGGATCTATTTTAAATAGATGTCACTGCTCAGCGTGTACTGTGTGCACGGTGCGAGGAGGGAAAAGTGGCTTCCTGAAAGTCACTTCCTCAAAGTTTCCTCAGAGTCTGAGAACGATTAGAAGCACTTGTTGAACATTTTTGCATTGCCACAATGAGATATGTACTTAAAACTTCAGTTACAAGTAATGTTCAGGATTTGTGTAGTCGTGTATTTTTCTTGTTGAAACAGAAAGGGAAAACACAAAATGGACCCCATGGTGCTTTACCAGTGGCTCTTCATGTGTGAGTTTCCCTCATAAAGGCAACATCTGTATATTTTACTTGCTGGGACGATGCTGGAGTGTATCAAAGCATGCATTCTGCAGAAGGAGGGAAACATACCAGGTTTTATCATTTTGAGCTCATTTTTATCACACGGAGGTGCAAGCTTCAGTGACATGTTCTCGTAAACAAAACGCCTCACAGTCACCTTGCTGGAAACAGGTTGTTTTGGTTAGTAAACAGGAAGTGGGTTTTGATAAGCAGAAGATGCAGCCAAAATCTCTAATAGTTCACGGATAAAGTCTTAAGTGAGCAAATTTGCAGAACAGAATATATTTCTATGTGATTTTACTGAACTAAAGACCCTGATGTTTAAAGGATTGTATATTTTGTTCTACGCAGCTAAGAAGGCCTAATGTGTGAACTCTGGTAGGCGAGTGAAGCCTGAAGCTTTACTACTGCTATGATGGCATCAGTTCTGAGAAAAGGATTACACTTAAATCGATTGATCTCTGCAGAAACATCTAACATGGATTATGAAATATGAATACAGATCCACAAATCAAATCCGGAATAAGAAATGAAAAACAATACATCAGTTTACAGAATAGATTCAAGAGATCTGGGATAAGTTTGGTAGAAACGTGAATAATTTAAGATCATTTGTTGGGAAATATAGGCGACTTGTAATTTGTTCATTCCCTCTCTTCTCTTCCTCGCTTCGTTCCCTCTCTTCATCGTTCCCTCTCTTCATTGTTCCCTCTCTATCTTGCTCGTTGGGGCGGATTTTAAACACTGGTTTTACAAACAGCAACGGACAACGTGACTGACTACATATTAAACTTTTAATGATTGTGTGAAATTGTTGCAGCGTTGCTCATAACTCTGCAGTGGCCGAGTGCAAAGAGAAAAGAGGAGCTGCCGCACAGCATTTGAATGTTAGAATGTGAATGTCTGCGTCATTAATGAGGCTTGGAGCTATTGGACCCGGCCCCAATGATCACTGTTGTGGTTGATAACCCTCTGAACCGAGGTGCCTCCCTAGATTAGTAGATGTTCTGTAAATAGAACGAGTCAGAGCCTCTAATCCCACAGTACCGATGTTGATGTCAGCCTGTGAGTGTCGTTTGAAGCTCGGCCCTCCGACCCCCCCCCCCCGCTTCACGCTGCCTTCAAAGCCTTTTTGCAAATCGTCGGACTCCGTCTGTCTAAGTTTGCACAAGGACGCTCATATCTGCACTTTATCGGTGCGCGTCACCCTTAAAGCATTGTGAGCCCCCAACCCCTTGAACATAGTCATGGTAACAGCCCTATTGCATAACACAGCGGCTGCAGTGTAAAGCCTTGTATTACCGTCTCCTTGGAAACAGAGACCCCCCCCCACACACACACACCCCTCCTCTCTGTGCTCCTTCTTGCGCACTGAGCATGCTCAGAAAACCATATAGAAGCAGAGGAAACAGGAAAGGAAGCTCAGAGCAGATTCTCTGTTGCATACGAGAGTCTGCAGCTCTCATCGTCACCACGGCTTCTTTTGTTAAGATAAGAAAAAAATACAAGAAAATCTGATGCATTTGATCACAATCCTCTATATATTAACAAAGATGTTCTTATAGCTACATTAATCCAACAGTATCAACCTTTCCTGAACATTTACATCCAGCCAGTAATGATTATTTTAACTACCGATTGATCTACCGGTTGTTTTCTTGCTTCATCCATTCATTGTTTGTGTGTTAATATGTCAGAATATAGTAGGAAATGTGCATCACAATTTGCCAAAGCTCAAGTTGACGTACTGATTGATCGTCTAAGACCCGAAGGAAATAGATTTTCTGATATAGAAGGCTAAGCTATTCACATTAGCTGGAACCAGTGAATTTTGGGCAATCGCTGCTGAAAAATGGCTTTAAAAATGAATTGATAATCAGAAAATAAACCCCGCCTCTTATTGGATCGAGCTACAAAACACAAGGAGATAAGATATAATAAACATATCTTCATCAGACATCAAAACTAGTAATCAGTAAAAATCTAAACCAGTAAAAGAGTTCACACCTCCTGAGTCTCTCTGAGTGAATCATTCTCAGAAATGAAAGTCCACCCGTCAGCGATGAGGCTCAGCAGGTCGAGACTCTCACAGTACACGGAGGCCAGCGCGTTAATACGACACACTCACCTCGGTGTACTTTGTACTTCCTCAAAGACTTCCTTCTGTTACCATCCTGGACAAACAGACAAGGAACTGATGGGCTTGCCTCAGTAACCGCGTGGTGAAATGTAGTGTGGACTACGAGTGTCCTCACTTCTCTCTGCACTCCACACAGCAACATGCAACACATTCAGTGCATTTAATATGTTTTATTAGTTAAGTGGCTTTTGAAAAGGGCTCCAGCTAACAATTAACAGGAAGTACAACAATGTGGACTCACTTTCAGGTTTTAGGACTCATTCCTGCAGCACTTTATAGGATTAAAACACAAATATCTTTTATTAATTGTGATGCAACACAGAAAAATGCACCAAATCCTCACATTTAAGAATCCGATTTGATTTATGTTTTGTCATTTGTGCTTTATAAATAAATGAGTGCTCCAACTGTTTTTAATATCAGTTAATCTAGTGGTTATTTTCTAAATTAACTATTTGCTCTGAAAAAAAAACAGACTTAAGCCCAAGACATCATCAAGTGTCTAGCTGGAACCAGAGAATATGTGTAATGTTTGCTTGATGAATGATTACACCAGGACCACAACAAACGTATATCATCAATTAATGTGGCGATTTGTGTCTCAACTAATCATTTGTTCTGAAAAAGCAGAAATGACCCGTCAACATCTCTGCAGGTTCGAGGAGCGACGTGAGTCTTTGTTTGTCTGACCAACAGTCCAACTCCTAAAACATTGAACTCGAGGTGAAAAGCAGCCAATCCTCACATGGGAGAGACTGGAACCAGATCCTTTCTAGCATTATTGCTTGATGAATTAATCAAATATCACATTTGTCTGTCTAAGCACTAGATATGAAATTATATAATGCCATGAAATACAAACCTTCTTACAACTGGTGCACAATCCTGTATCTACAAGCCAAACCAGGCATTTTATCTTCAGTTTGTTGCAGAACTAAATGTATGTTTTTCATACATATTGTGAAGACATTCTGCTTGTGATCTTTACATCACGCGTGAAAATATTGTTATTGACAGTTTGGCACAGACACATCTTGTTTTTAAAACTGACTGCCCCGGATCATGTTATGGTTTCGATGAATAAGTCTTGTAGCTCCTCTGTTCACGACGAGGTTATCTATTGGTGTAGAACAGTGAACATGGAGAGCTATTTCCTCCCACACACACACACACACACACACACTCCTCTCACATAAGTGGAGAGGAAGGTCACTCATATTTCCCTCGCAGAATGCAGAAGATTGGCACACTTGTGTTTACATTTCAGTTCCTACACCCCCATCACTATAGCAACTCTTCTTCTTATTTTGTCCTTCTGCGTGGGTGTTTTTCAGTCCGCTGTTTGTAGTTTGCAGGAATAAAATCCCCCTTGGCTGTAGGTGTAAATGATGCAGCTCAGGTTTTGTTATCCTGAAGGTACAGCTTTGTTGGGCAACTTGGGGTTTCGTGATTGCTCCAAATGGCAGCAACTTGGTAACAGTTTTGACAGCAGAATGACTGAGAAATCCAGACAGTCGTGGAAGCCGGGAGCAGTTCACTTGCATTCCTTGGCAGTAGGCGGTGAGCTTGGACGTGGTTTTTGGTGTGTCAGTTCCTGTGCACCGAGGACGTCTGGCCAGTTTTCATAACCAACACCAGACTACAGTATGAACTGTCGTTCTTTGGGACTGAATTCCTGTCATTACATTAAGAACCCAATACTTTCATGTCACCCTAGAAATAACTGGAAAGGAATTGAAAGTGTTCGAGCTCTTGAAGGCAACACACGGACATCTTTTTTTTTTTTTTTTTTTTTTTTTTTTTTTTTAAATATAAATGATAATGAGATTGACCGTTTAAGTCGGCATGCAAGACGCAGCTTTAGACCCCAGTTTGGGAATTCAAAACATCTCCGACTGAGTGAGCGTGGGGAAGTTGAGACAGCCATGGAGCCAGTGATCCAGCGGCGGACATGTCTGTACCTGGCGTGGTGTGGAGGAGGCGTCTCACCACAGACAGGCCTAAGCTTTCACAATCAGTCTGCTGGATGTAGACGCACTCACACAAGCAGTAAAAGTAACTCTCTTTGTTCGTTTTTATTGCTTGGAAACCAATCATTTGGACGACGGGGTTTTGCTCTATAATAACTTTATCATAGCTATCAAGCTCCTAACTCACACCTAAACCTGCAACAGCTGTTGAGGCACAACCAAAAACAATTAAAAGCAATCTGAGTAATACAAAATATAACGCTCTTAAAGGACCGTGGGGTTCATTTGACATGTTGATACTTGTTGCTGCAGCTCAGTAAATGGTGAACATGATCCTCAGAAAATCTATTCTATTTATCTATTCATGCCAAATGGCATGCTGGGATTTCTTTCCTGTTTACATCTGATCATAGGCAGGAGTTTCCACTGTGTTCTAGGGCAGTAATCCTCTGTTGCTCTTGTTTGCATAATGAGCAAAATGTACTTTTGCTCTTTTCACAGTGTATTTAACAGCGCTGTCATCTTTGAAAAGAAAGATTGAACTGACAGTCGATCACCTCCGTTGTGCTGTGAAAGGCAAACGCCTCCTGATCTGTGTGCATGACCTGACTGCCCTTCTCTGGATCTGGCTTTAGTGTGAGATCTCAGGCATCCCATCGTTTCCTGTATATGTTGTGCTTTTCATTAGATTTTAAGATGCCAATATTACAAAATGGAGCTAAACTGCCGGCTAACATTCACACCTACTCAACAAGATGATTTTTTTTCACATCATAGGCTTTATCAAGCACTACATATTTGTAAGAAAGATCTGCAATTAATTGAGTGTTATTATATACTCTTCTGTCTCTTTGTTTGAGCGTACATGTAAAATTGTCTCACTTGTTTACATGCAACATGTTCCTGGAATCTGAAAATAAGTTTGCCAGGCCTTGAATTGTTTCAAAAGAGTTGAAACTATGTGATGATCGTCTAAGACGTGTCTCAAAATCTTAGATACTTGCTATATTTACGCGGGCTTTTCCCTTTTAGTCGATTAGTTGACTAATCGGTGTTTTTTGTCTCCGTGTACTAAGATCTCTTTAGTTTACTTTTTCCTCCCTGAGTGGTTTATGTGCATAAAACTTTCAAACTCATCTCTGTTTTAAAGTAGAGTATAAAGGTGCGAGGAAACCAGAGCGAGGTGAGCTTATCTTGAGCTCCTCCATCAGCGTTGTCTCTGCCTCCTCTCAGCTGCAGTATTACAGACCTGTTTGGTAGCTGCACCGAACGGAGACTGTCTCTAAACTGAGCTGTGCGTCATGGTGCTGTGTGTTCAGGTATCGCTGCTAAAGCCTGTTCAGAGTGACGTTGTCTGTGTTTGGGAGTTTTGCTCCACTCCTACATTCCTCTTCTCACTTTCATCTGACCGACACTACAGCGGCCTCATTGTTTTCTGCTCTGCGCAGTAACAAAGTTCATTTGCCGTGTTGAGATGCTGCTAATGCAAGCCCCAACACTTCCTGCTGTCACCACTTCACATTAAAAGATTTCCACTTGCAAACCACAGGAAGGAAGCAGCATTTGTCACCGACTGTGGCGCCTGACTGCTGCCGTTCAATAAGACTTAGTCTGCACAGCGAGATAGGATTTTATCCTTCTCTACTTTAATGTCAGTAGATCATTTCAAAGGGTAATGATGAAAGAAGAAACCACCACATGTGCTATCTGCTGTATGAAGCAGAACACGTCAAAGCTTAGAAACGTTTGCTGTTCCTTCCTTTATTTTTGATGTGTGGACTCGTGTTGTCACTACATAGAGACAGAGGGCATTTAAGTCCCGCCCACACCAGATGGGGAAACAATTTGTCTCCGTCCATTGACTTGTGTTGCGTGAAGGAGCCTCCTTGTTACAACAGAAACATGACTAAAAGCTGCTGTGTGGCGGGATGAACTACCAACAGGGTAAAGAACCCAAAACGTAGTTTTTAACAGACGACATTCGGCTTCAGCAGGAAGAATGAGAAAACTGTGGTTTCCTGACACTCGGTGTGTCTAATGTTACGTGAGCATCAAGTATTTTGTTTGACAAGTCTGTACAAAATATACAAAACAGGAAGTTAAAACTAAAGTATCAACATTTCAGGTTGAAAAGTGGAGACATGAGAGTAAACGGGTCAAACAGTGTTCTGGTTGTTCTGTACTGAAGCTGTTTTTAAGTGTTTTCCTCCCTCAACATCGGTGTCTAATACTTGGCTTTTGTTTTTTTCCCAGCTCTGCCTCTGACCGGGACAACAAGATCCGCGTGGCCATCAAGAAGATCAGCCCTTTCGAGCACCAGACGTACTGCCAGCGCACCCTGAGGGAGATCAAGATCCTGCTGCGCTTCAAACATGAGAACATCATCAGCATCAACGACATCATCCGCACGCCGACCATTGACCTGATGAAGGACGTGTATCCTCTCACAAACGTCTAACCTACTCTGTTTCTGCAGGTTCATTTATGGGCTTCGGGTTTATCCTTAAGGATGTTGGTAGTAGTTAACAGGATGTTAAAGTATTTGTATTTCCTCAGATGTTTGTGCTTTTATGCAAATCTATTTCAAACATTTAAAATGACTTCTTTGTGTTGCCAGTGAAGCTCCTCTTACACGCCAGCATTCGTGGTTGCAAATGTTTTCAGTTGTATTTCATTACATAATGGCCACCTGTCACCATATGTTTGGCAGAGACGCTCTTCACTGTAGCCCAGCAGCAACAGCAGCACACTGGTGGAGTGTGTAGTTACAGTCGCTTTCATAACGCAGCGTGTGTACTTCTGCACTCTGCTTTACCTAAAAGAAATGTCTGTGGCCGAGGCCTCTCTGCTTCCTATTCGTATTATTCAAAATAGGCTGCGATCACACAGCGATGGAACCCTGGAGATCTTATTTTGAAGGACATAACAATGTGGTCCAGATGGAAATAAACATGGCTCGTATGAACAGGACGTTTTTAAAGTTGCTTCTACAAGCCAGGTGTTCTCCACGACATGAAAGTAAGGTTCCTTAGCGTGGCGCCGTGCAGATACATCGTCCAGGATCTCATGGAGACGGACCTGTACAAGCTCCTGAAGACTCAACACCTGAGCAACGACCACATCTGCTACTTCCTGTACCAGATCCTACGAGGGCTCAAGTACATCCACTCTGCCAACGTGCTGCACCGCGACCTGAAGCCCTCCAACCTTCTGCTCAACACCACCTGTGATCTCAAGGTAGAGCCTCAAACGGGCCGTGTGTCTTTATTCATGTGGAGCAGCAGCTGCATGCGAATCATTTACTGTGAAGCACTCTGAGCTGCAGTTATTGTATAAAAGGTGCCGTACAAATACAGTTTATTATTGTTTTTAAAGAGGAATTACTGGGCTGATTTTCAGTCACTGATGATCCATAACGTGTTTCTTATTTAATACAGGTACATGATTTTAAGATGAAACATTACAGCGTTCAGACTTATCCTCCCAAATGTAGTTTTTGTCAGTGTTGAAAGGCCTTTCAAGCCTGAATTTATCTGGTTTTTTTTTGGTTCAGTTTCAGTTGAAACAAGTACAAAACAGCTCTGAACATGTTCTATAACCTGTGGAGGGTTTTAAGTTGCCAGTGAAATGACACCCAGCTTATTTAGACCTTGTGTCCTCCAATCCTGCGGTCATTCATAGTCTCCTCTCTCTCGTCTTCCTGCAGATCTGTGACTTTGGCTTGGCCCGTGTGGCTGATCCGGACCACGATCACACTGGGTTCCTAACGGAGTACGTAGCCACTCGCTGGTACCGAGCACCCGAGATCATGCTGAACTCCAAGGTGAGTGACCTCACCTGCTGTACGGATGCTGACGTGTCAACAGGATGAGCGCATGTGTTTTGGGTTTATTTAGTTTGTTTGTTTTTGCTAAAAGAAACATGGAAATAGGATCTCTGCTTTTGGTTAAAACCTCAGTCGTTTTAACCAGTTAAGTTAAATATTTTGGGGAAAGCATTTTGACTGTATGTGTTTCTTTCTTTAAATCTTAAATGTAGCTTTCTGATTCCTCGGTAGAAGAATGACGCTCTAGTAATTAGTTATTTATTCTTATGGGCCCAACATGACTTAACTTGATACTGTCTGCGTTCATGCCGTGTTAACCGAGTATTATATTGACTTTGAATATACTGTAGTCGTGACCGTGTCGTGCCGCTCCCTCTCAGGGTTATACTAAGTCCATAGACATCTGGTCAGTGGGCTGCATCCTGGCTGAGATGTTGTCCAACAGGCCAATCTTTCCCGGGAAGCACTACTTGGATCAGCTCAACCACATTTTGGGTAAAAATTCTCTTCATTATTGTTAATAGGATTGGTGTGGTGCTGTAGTATTGTTGTTTAAACCAATGATTCTCAGAGTGGGGTCCGTTGAACTCTGTCAGGGAGTCATCGAAATATACTAAAAATCAGATCATTTTAAAATGGAATTAACACTTTAATCCACATAAAAGATTTGACACCTTTAGAGTTTTCACACTGTCAGTAGCTTCCTGGTGTCAGTCCATAGATACTGTAGCTGTTAATATTCATTTATAAAGTTCTTTTGGTGCTAGACCAGATGTTGCTTCTCCCATCTGTCCTTGTGTTGTCCCTTCAGACTGTTCCTTACCAAAGAATTAGTAGACGCCGTGTTTCATAAAAGAACCGAATCAGAAAGTAACTCTTCTCTCTGACCGTTGTGCTTCAGGGATCCTGGGTTCTCCCACTCAGGAGGATCTCAACTGCATCATCAACATTAAGGCCAGGAACTACCTTTTGTCGCTGCCTTTGCGCTGCAAAGTGCCGTGGAACCGCCTCTTCCCCAACGCTGATCCCAAAGGTCAGAGCCAGAATAGACTCGTGTTTGTTTTCTCATAGATTCTTTGAGAGGTTGTGCTGCAGACTGAGGGAGAGTTACCGCTGCTAAACTGTTTCCTGAGAACATTCCTGGACTGAATATGATTTTATGGGGCGCATTGGGACAAAACATTTACCCACCACTCAGGCAAAACAAGTGGCGATTTAACCTCTCCAGTTCCACTGTGATTTCAGGGTACACAACTACATTATACTGAGGTTTTAAACAGGCAGCAGCTGAACAAATTAGTCCCCGAATTTCAATTTGAATTTCCTCATAAATCATGTAAAATCAAAAACAGCATGGAGGGTGTGATGGTGCCCTCTAGTGGGCACCATCACAGTGGGAAGCATTGTTGCTTCAGAATCCTGTTAAACGTTCTGTTCCTCGTGCTGCAGCTCTGGACCTGTTGGACAAGATGTTGACCTTTAACCCTCACAAGAGGATCGAGGTGGAGGAGGCCCTGGCGCACCCGTACCTGGAGCAGTACTACGACCCCACGGATGAGGTGAGGCGGTGGGCTTGGGCTGTTAGATGAGGAGACATCTTTTGCTTATCGAGCCGTCGCGTTAGGAGTTTTTGTTGCATCTGTTATGTTCCTCTATTCCTTAAAAGTATGATAAGTAACTTTTCAGCAGTGAAACGACTAGACCTATGTTATATCATTTGAGTTGTGTATTATCATTATCCCAAAATGTTTCCAACAATTTTCAAACCTAAAGAAATCCTTATTTTTAATAAAGTTAAAGGTGTTTCATTTGGCTGCCTGTCACAGAAGTCCTAAATCTTTCTTCCAGTGTTAAGCCACGTATTTACGATACACTCTTTCGGTCTTTTGACGTTTTATTTTGACGGGATGAAGGATTTTAGTCCTCAAACGTCTGGATCTTCAGTCATCAGAGAAGCGAGCTGAGCAGACGTTAGCGCCAGCTGTGTCGGAGAAGCGCTGATTTCTATTTCAGTGTTTTTACCGGTTTGAATCAGCGGGTCTGTGTGTGTTGGAGAGGAGACCTCTGCAGTAAAAACCTCCTGAACGATGAACACAGAAGCCACCAAACTCGTTTGTTGTTATTATTATTATTCTGGTTTAGACACTCGGCAGCAGAAAATATCGTGTTCTTCACTTAAACCTAAAATCTTCAATTCATATCTCCATAACGATGATTCTGATCATATTGTAAACCCGGAGCACTCGATGTAACGTCTCTGTTGTGCGTTGGACACCAGAAGTCTCCACTGAACGTTTGCACCAACATGTCCTCTCTGCCTCTCTGTGCAGCCTGTTGCCGAAGCTCCGTTCAAGTTTGACATGGAGCTGGACGACCTCCCCAAAGAGACACTGAAGGAGCTCATCTTCGAAGAAACTTCACGTTTCCAGACCGTTTATAGGTCCTAACGCCTCACACAGGTGAGTCCACATCGCTTGCGGTCCAGATAATAACCTGAGAACCAACATAAACTCAGAGAGGGACAGTGTGCAGAACAGTTTTACTATTCGCCGCTCTGAAGCCTTTTTTTAAGGATGTCTCGTCCCTTCCTCTTCTGAATAAATGAGTCGGTCATTAAAACTCCCAGTGAGCGGTGATGAAGCTTTAAAAACTACAGATTCATTTGTGTTTGAATTTAACCGCTCGCCACCAAGAGCTCAACAAAGACCCCTCACTGCTCACTGTGCGCTGTGATGTAGATGTTCTTCACTTTTAAAAAAACACTTCTCTTAAGGTCCACCGCCAAGTATTTATTTAATTGTTAGTGAAATATAAAATATGGAAGTTTGGTCTGAAAGCAGATGAAAAGAAACCGTTTTATCTCACTTAAATGTTAAAAACATCATATGGAGAATTGCCCAATAACATAATACCACGAGTTATTCTAGTTTTATAATTCTTATAAATATGAACTCAAGTCGCTCCACACAGCGCCGTTGTTTGATTCCTTTATTCACGGTGCGAACGCTCAGAAAAATCGATTGTAATATTTTTGCTCTGCGAACAAAATCAACAGTTTGAGGAAAAAATACATTGACGTGCAAATTAATTGAACAGAAAAAAACCGCCCCGGTGTGTGAAGATCATTAGACTGTATTTTATTAAAGCAAAGTGGTTGTGTGACTGGATTTTATTTTAAACACGTCAACGGTCACTTTTGCCAATTTTGAATGTAAACGCACAATACCGGTGCCTTTTTAATGTAATAAATAGGCATTTACAAATGAATATTGGAAGCAGATTACACCATTAAGAAGGTTTATAAAGCCCACAGTAACTCCTCAGATGTGGTGTCTTTGCGAACCACCAGCTGCTCTCTGACGGGCCTCTTGTTGTGATAATAGCCATCACTGCTGCATCTCATCTGCTTCGTGTCGGCGTCTGTAATTATTGTTTCCTCTCGATGCATAAACACGAGTCGGCTGAAGGGAACGGGAGAGTGACACAAAGCTGCTCTCATTTTCACCTCTTAATTCTTAGTTCTGTAACTTCTGTTAACGTCTATTTAACTTCATCATTAACAGTTTAGTTACATTGTAACCGATGTGCTGACATAACACATTTCTCATTAAGGAAATGTCTTGCGTAAATATAATATTTGTAAATGCTTAAAAATACATCAAACTTTGTAACTAAGTCTTTTAATTGTTAATTTAAATAAGTGTTCTTTGCGCTGCGCTGTCTCTTGGTGGAGGTCAGTGTGGTTTAAGAGTCTCTGGAGATAAAATGCTTCTTTCCTTATTTTAAATAACACACAGCATGTAAGGCTTCATTAAAGAGCGACTAGAAACACCCTCATGTTGATGTTCAGGCCGATTCTATCTACACGACACCAACATCCTCCACTAGAATATTTAGTTTAGAGGGCCGAGTCTGACCTGTTGTTTGCTGTCTCTATTTCTAAGAACTGTTATTGACGGCATACAAACATTTTTGTAGCATGGAAAAGTGAAATTAAATTGGATTTTCATAGTAAAACATCGGCTATTAAGTAACAGCATCAAGTCACAGGACCTTGTTGTCCAAACCTTGCTTTTAAGGTTTTTTTCCTCCACAGTCGCCTGATAATCGGACTGAACCGACTGTTTTTTTTGGTTATTACTTCATTTGTTGTTTGAATTATTTGAATCGCTGAACAGAAATTTACAGCATATTTTAATATGCTGTATGCTTTAACTAGCAATGCAAACTGCAACTATTTGCTTCAAGTGAAGTCCCGATAAAAGACCTTTATTTTCGGTGTGGCGGCTCATCACACGCTCGCTGTTTCTTCTCCCTCCAGATGACTCCGTGGACCGGCTCCTGCGTCGCTCCTCCTCTCCTCCACTCTGTTGCTGTGAGATTCTGTTTGGTTTGTTTTCTCCCTCTCCAGTCGTCCACATCACCTGGATTCCTTGGGTCTCACTCGTCAAGTCCACTTTGCTCAGGAATGGCGTCAGGAATCAATCAATCAATCAATCAATCAATCAATCAGTCAATCCTTTGTCTTTCCCTTCTCTCTTCTCTCACTTCCTCTCTTTTACATCACAGCTTACAGTTTGGGGGTTGATTTTTGTGTTTCAAGCCAAGATAAATAACTCTGTTTCGTGTGTCTTAAAGGCGTTCGGCTATGGCTGCTCTTATTCGAGACATTTTGACGTCCAGTTGAACGGCCGTGATGGACTCGCCGTCGTGCGTATTACTCTGCCTACATTGCACAAACAAACAACGGTAGACTACTTAAATGAATCGCCCGTCATTCGAGTCTTTTGAAGTTTCTAACCTTTTGTCGCGCTGTTAAGAGGGAGACCTTTTTTTCTCTTATCAAAAAAGGACAAACCTGAATTAAATCAACTGATTTATGCAATGAAATCACATAATCAGCCACAGACTTGTGGGCACAAAAGCCATTTTCTTTTGAAGAGGAGCTATATTTTAACACAGAAGGCCCAAATGCAAATATATACATATAAATATATACATAGCCCAAAGAGTCGTAAGATATCTTAATGACGAGACTGATGATAGACGGTGAATCGGATGAATTTATGATCTTTTCTTCTTTTCTTTTCGTTAAACACAAAAACGTTGTCATTTCTCATCGGCTTCAGTAAGATGTGTATAAATGCACCGAATCACAAGTACGTTGAAAGATCAATTTCTGCCTTAGCCATGAGAAACCTAAAGGAAATGTCTGTTATTTCATACACGTCTGTTTGTACTGTGTGATGTTTGTCACACGGGAGAAGATTTACTGCGTCAGGACGAGACTTCAGTTCTCACTCGGAGCTCGTTTATCGTCTGGATGAAACGTTGTCGTGCCTCCTGTTTTCTTTTCATTTCTTCTCTCTCTATCTCTCTCTCGCCTTGTTAGAATGATACTGTGCCCTTTGCATGACTGTTATAAGCTCCGTATACAAAGACGACGATGTTAAGTGCCACACTAGCCGGGCAGATCCGCCGCGAGAGCGCCCAGGCTCTTTCTGTTTCTACACTTCCCAGCCACATGGTGCTTTTTGTCCCGTTTCTTTTGTTCTGCCTCAGCATTTTCTTTGTCCGTTTTTTATGTAATTTCCATTTACAGTCGTTCCTCGTTATCGGGCAAACTCCATCGTGCACGATAACGCGTCTTTTTATGTGGTTGCAAATAGGAGAATAACCATATATCTGTATTTATACCAATCACACAGAAACTACAAAATGAGTCGTTTCCTCAACCTGAGAAGTGGAATCCAGGCACGATACAGTTGAAATAATACCCAAACGTAACTAATCAGGTTCTCCATTTCGTCATTTTGCCTTTTTAAATTGCACCAGCCGACAACTGCAGTGCAAAAAACAACAGAAGCAAGAGCAGATTTTGAGTTCTTGTCACTAACTGCTGATTCCAGACTGTTGGATTTCAAGATTTTATTTTAAGCAAACAGAATTAAGACTTAAAAGACGATATATATGTGGAAACTTTAAGGGAGCGTCATTCAGTTTGTTTACAAGTGGGCCTGGAATATATCCAGTTTCATGGTAACACTTAGCCTTTTGTTGTGTTTCAGTACTTCAGCGTCTACAGAAAAGCTCCTTCAGTGACGTGTGAGTGACCTAAAGAATGAAACTAAGTATTATCTGCGACACTAAAACATCTCCGATAGATTATAGTCATCTACCTTCATGGATTCTTCAAGAATCTTTCTCTGCTGGCACTTCAAGTAGGAAATTAGAGATTTAAATATAAAACAAAGACCATTTCAGGAGTATCGAGCTGCTTTTTTTTTAAATTCTTTCAAACGACCACAACGATGTTTGTGGTCTGTTTCTGACAGAAGATGAGTGAAGCTAGAACTCAACTTTTCATTCTTTTACATTTGCATAAATGTCAAAAAAGCGAGTTTGAGTTGTACAAACGTTTCTCTTGATGTCGGAGCTGCTGTGGTCGAGTTAAACCACAGCGGACGGAGACAAAGACGTTTTAAATGAGTCTCTTTGTTCTGGCTGAATGATGTCAGACTGAAACAGAGTAGGAGAGGCGATGCTCTGCTGATGCTTTGGTCTTAAAGAAAAGTCAGTCAATGGTGAAAAAGGCCCATCGCCAAGTTCCCAGATGACCGCTCTGTATCCCACCGATGAGATATCAACAGAACGATGATGTGAAACTGAGAAAAGCGCCAAATCCTCATATTTTGAGAAGCTGTAACCGGCAAATGTTTAGTATTTTAACTTGATAATTGACTTAAACAATTATCCATTTATCGGAATTGTTTAGGATTCAATTAATCATCTTGTCTTTGCATCCTCGGTGTTAATTCGGTTCCACTTTCAATGAGAGAAATGCTCAGAAGCCGTGACTTGGGGAGTCTTGTAGGCAGCGTACAGCAGGTCACGTACAAAAAAAGTGCACTTTTCTTAAGTTTTTAACTAGAAACAAACGATGTCCTTTTCCAGGTAAATACTCTGAACACATTTATGTCAACTGAAATAACTCAAACTTTTATCTATTTTCCTCATAATTAGTGTGAACTTAAGCAGGAAACATTAGGAAAAAAACGCACATGTAAAGATTAAGTTTTGTAAAATATGCAAGTTTTATATTTAGAAAATAAAAATTGTTGATCAGTTCCTTCTCTGCTCAAACCCCCAAAAAACCTGCTTGTTGGTTCCGTCGTCCGCGACTAAACTCATCTGAAAAATGACCAAAACTCCAGTGCAAAAATTAGTAGTTTTTTTTTTCACTCTCAAATTCTCACCTGAGCGGACGTTGACCGTGAGGTAAAGACCCGTCTGTCCTCGCGCCCGTCTGTCTCACGACTATTAAATGCACTTGCTTCTAGTTGGGATGGGACTTGTAATCCGAGGTGCCTGCCGGGACTTGACTTGCCTGTAGATAGTCTTTTATTTTGGCGGGGGGGGGGGGGGGCACTAGAAACCTTACTGGGATTCGTTGTATTAAAAAAGCTTCTGCTGAGTTCTTTGTGCAACCTGTCTGTTTGTGCCTTCTTTGATAGTCTTGATATCCAAGATTTGATGTGCAGCTTTTGTTCAGTCGGGGATCCGTTTGTAATCGCAGTGAACGCTCTTAAAAATGATCACAATCAAGTCTGGGGGGGGGGGGGGGGCCTTATCTTTCAGTTATGTAAATTTTATAGAGATTTGTTTCCACGGCTGTGTGATTTGTGACTGTATTGAAAAGATGAAAAGCAAACATTTATATTTTTTGCGTTGCCCTTTTTTTCTTTTTTTTTGGGATGTTTTGTGCAGATATTTTTATTGTAAAATGAATGTTCTGTTTCTATCGGACACTAATCTTGTTTGAGTTGTCTCCAGTGGAACTACTTCACTCTGTATGTTTTGATCAGTATAAACCTTTAATTGTGTAGTAAACAAAAGAAGCTCCTTGTTTGGATTTGAAAGGTTTGACCTGCCAGAGACATTGTTGGAATTGATCGGTCAGTTTTATTTTGCTGTCGTGTGAAGGATTTGACTTGAACGAAGCATTTCTTTGCTATTATTAAAGACTGACTGCCACTTTGACAAACCTGTTTTTTAATGTTTGCTTTTTTTGTGATTTTGCAACTCTGCCATTTAAATAGACGTTCATTAAAAACACTGTATTCACACCTCTGTGAAGTCTCTTTGTAAGATTTCAACTGGCAACAGACGACTAACTGCTGTCAGCATCTAAATACAAAATAAATGTTTCTTAAAGCAATACAATAATTAACTATATATACTGTATATATTATATAAATATATATGTATATAGAAATTTGAGATTTAGTGGACTAGAAGTATGAAGTAGCAGGAAATGGAAATACTCTTTACTTAAGTACAGTATTTAAGTAAATGTACTTAATTTTGCACTGCAGTTCTGTTGTCTGATTGTTTTTATGGTATATGATGTTTTTGATGAAATCATGGTGCAGATAAACTAATTGGTGGCGAGTTGTTAATTAATGATCAGTAAGTATTTTAACTTTGAAGGCTGAAGTCTAATTTAACAACAATACATGTAGTAATGTCCAACCATAAAGAAAAGCACCTCATGGTCCACAGTTTGAATGATCTCACTCATACTGTTGTGGACACTTTAATGCACCGCGTGTCCTTTAGGGGGCGCTGTTGTGTTGGATAAAAACATCTACTGCAGTCTGTTCTTTGTCCAGTCAGCAGCGTTATTCATAAATTACTGGCATTCACTTTTTGTAGCCTACAAACTATAAGAGGTTCAAAATTCAAATAAATTTCCTTTGATTTAAAAAAATAAATAAAAATTGACATGATTGTGAACTTCATCCTCTTTTATTTATTTTGTTAAGGAGTAGATAAACTCGCATAATCTACAAACAATACAAATGTAAACCTATTTGCTTCTCAACGCTGTTTAAAAGTGTGTGTGTGTGTGTGTGTGTGTGTGTGTGTGTGTGTGTGTGTGTGTGTGTGTGTGTGTTGTAGAAAAGGTTATTTTAACCTTGACATAAACATATTATAATAACACAGTAAACACGATAATTAAATATCAACCAATTGTATTTTTTTATTTTTCTTGGAGGGGGGGGTGGGGGTTGTTTACCTGCTCTTCTTAACCACGTGCTTGCAATGCGGCCACGCATGCGTACTGTGGGGTATTGGCTTTTGGCACGCGTCTGCTGTCGGTGGCGCGCAAAGCCAAAAACAACTCTGAGCCACGCGAACGCGCTGTCCAGTGTATGGCTTCTAGTTGATTGGCTGTGGATGTGTAGCCCCGCCCTCCCTCGCAGTCTATTGGTCAGACGATGATTGTACTTGTCGCTGATTGGACGCTATTTGTAGAACCGGCTGTGTAGCTAGGCTACTGTTGCCTTCACGTACCCCTCCAAAGATCAGATTTAAGAGGTTTTTAAGATGAAGTCATGTGCTTTCAGTTGTTTTGTTTGGAAATAAGGGTCAAAAGACATCCAGCAGACTGTCTCAAACTTTTTGGAAGCTTTAAAAGCTACAAGACGAGTACAAGCTGAACGTAAAAACATAAATAGTGGTTATTTATCAGTATTAGCAGCTGTTGACCACCGGGGAATACAAATAAATAAATAAAAGTCACGTCTGGACAATGTCAAAAGTTTCCAAACTTAAAATAAATGTATACAACTAAACTGAAAATATAATACAACAAACTATATGATACGTTTGTTATTTTGTTCTTTGTTCCTGGTGAATGGTTCCTCATATTGTCAATAAAACGACAACGAAACCGCCTCACTGACCCAAAGTAACTTCATCTAGAGAGAAAGATTTCAGAACCAAGTAAGTTGTACTTTATTCTTGCTTTTTTCTGTGTATATAAAACATTTTTATAGTTGTAATGTTTGAGTTTCTAACTATTCTCGGACTTGTTTCGCCATAGGTTGTTGCTGTATATTTTCATCCGTGTATTCCTGTGGTTTTATGTGTTAAATGGCTGCAAACCTTCCTTTGGGGGAAGATAATCACGCTGGAGTTGTCCCGACATGTTCCGAGAAAGGGCAAGCTCAAATCGCCGTTGTAACTGTCGCAACAACTTGTGGCATACTGTGTGTGTGTGTGTGTGTGTGTGTGTGTGTGTGTGTGTATATATATATATATATATATATATATATATATATATATATATATATACTCACTCTAATGCATATTATCCATATTTACAATTTGCATTCCTTGAGTCTGCTGCATGAAAGTGTTTATCGTTGCCATGGGCAACAAGTACCACCTGAAGTTAGCCTACATTAGCTTGCTAATAAAAACGAGTATCCATTCTATTACAATTCGGCCTTTTTTAATAAACCAATTACAACTACCAACAGTCATGCCTTCAACGGCCTTAATGTATTGTCACATAATGTCAAATAACGACAAATAAAGGCTAAACTACCGCGGAATCCGCTCCGAATCACTGGCAGGTGCCACGAGAAGCTAACGCTAGTGGCAGCTGAGCTTGCAACAGGAAGTGCCTCTACTAGCTGCCGCTGCCACGATTTGAGCCAGCTGCTACTGCATGTTCCACGTTGTTGATCGTGTGCGCTCGCGTCTCGTATTTCCTGCAGCACTTAAAGGTAGCATCGGTAGACGTATTAAAACAACGCTTTTCGGCACTTTTTTTAATTTATTTTATATTTGCTTGAGAACAAAACCAGTTGACACAAAGAGTATAAAGACTTTGATAAACAGACCGAGCAGTCGTATCGACACGTCCGCAGCTCGTGAACGTGTTTGTGCATTATTCAAAGCGCGCTGCGCATCACGGAGCTAATTAGGATATCGGTATAAATAAGGCCGCAGACGGGACAGCTCGGTCCGTCCTGCCGCTGACGTCGGAGAGCTAAATGTATAGAGGTTAAAACCCTGCAAAGAGCTGCAAGCTGCTCCAACATGCACTCACTCTGACCCACCTCACGGATGGGACTCTACTCAAACCGGACCTCCGGAGATATCCCGCACATTTTACGCGTTAACGCAGAAAGTCTTTGGCTCATGAACGCAGTGAAGATCCACCGAGGAGACTGATGTTTTTTGGGGGCTTTTTAATTCCATTCAGCCCGACCTAGACCGCCTGCTGCTACCTTTATGGGACGGTGAAGGTCTCTTTTTACAATTTTTTTTATGTTTTTTACTAATATCCAAAGACTGCTGCAGCTCCAGCGGAGGAAGAGATTTCTTCACCGGGTTGTTTTGGTTTCCGAGGGGGGGAAGTCGAGGTGTTTTTGGGGTGAGTGCAGCGCGAGTGACCTGCTGGAGGACACGCGCGTGTCTGTCAGAATAATCACTACAATAACTGTAAAAGCTATTACAATGTCGTACTTACTTTAAAGTGCGTGTCTGTATAGTGAGTTTATAACTGTTATTCTACTTTAGTACATTTTATGTTTCTCGTGTGTTGCACAAAGGGATTTATAGCTTTTATTGCCTACATTATATTTAACACCTGAAAGGTATCGGGTTTAGTTTTTGTTTTTGGGTGCAGACAGTGCCTCTAATGCATGAAAAACACATTTTAATATCACGGTAACAATCTTATAATATGTATAATACTCTTCTATAAACTTAGTTTGGCATTTATGTCGTATTCCTTTATTTCCATGCTCCTATAGGATTGTAATTCTGTAGGATTTTTATAACCGTAGGCCTATAATTACGCGTTTACATTAATTATAAGGTTACAATGTCTCCTTTCTTTAATGAGACACGTTTTGCAATTTGATCCTCGAGTTACATTCAAGAGCAGAACATAAAACCCGGACGTGCAGCTCCTTTCATGTGATAACGTGCGCTATCTCCGCTATGTTCACCAGCACCTCCATCATCTCTTTGGCTGCAGATCGCGGTCAGTTTTTTTTGGGGGGGTGCTTATGATGCCACGTGAACAAGCGACAAAAACACAGCGAAAGGGATTGATTTCATAACGCTCGCGCGCGCGCGCGCACAAAGCCTGCCTCTCCGAGGGAAGCTGCAATGTTGTGTTTACGTGCATCCATACGGTGAAGCAACACCTTGGAGAGCATTGCAACACGACGGGGCTCGTGTTGCAATGTCAATATACGTATATTTGTAATCAAAGGCAGTAAAAAAAAAAAGATATAAACAGTTCATGAGTGCTTGTTGTGTTGAAGCTCATGCGCGTCCACGACGTCAGGGCAAGCAAGGGTAGGACGAGGACAGGCTTTTGATTGAGAGCTATAAACCAGATTACTGTTTTATTATTAGGCTGTTTTATGGTTAATGTCATCATTCATGGCATTAGATGTCAGATATGGATCTGTCCAATGTCAGGGACGATGCAGCACTGACACATAAACAGAGGCGGAGGAGGAGGAGGAGGAGGAGGAAGAGGAGGTGGTGGTGGTGGTGGACGATCAGGCTGCTGTTTAGTTTTTTTCATCTATACAATAAAATATTAATTTCAGCTTAAAGACATGCTCTGTTTCTAAAAATAACTAATAGGGTCAAACGTGTTTTGGCTCAGATTTCGCTGTGTGGGCGTTTTTCAGGAAAAGGGATCCTGTAATATTCTTGTAGTGTTTCTGTGGTGCTCTGTTTGGACTTTCTGCTCTCTGGTGTTTCTGCTCCCACTTGGTGTCGGATTGTATATTTTGTTGTGTTTGACAGCCTTATAAAACAAGTCTGGATCATTTTTCCTTAGAGGATTATAACCCACAATACCGTTTATTAAATCTAGACTCATTAAAATAGCAATAGGTGCAATGTAAATTGTAATTTGAGTGAACAAAATGTGCCCAAAACGTGCAGAAACCAAATGTGACTTGTCTTTAAAGAGCTGCAGGTGGAAAACTGAGCATGACAAACACAAAGTATTCGTTTTCATATCAGAGAAAGAAGAGGAATGAAATTCATATTCTCATCTTGTATTTATTTACACATCCGGGTGTCTGCGCGCTCCCTCCTCCTCCCGGTGGCGCGTTCATGTCTCATGGGAAATAAGCTCTTCAACAATAACAAAGTAACTTTCAGATTTTTGTTTTTTCTGAAAAAAAGATATTGCTTGTGATAAATAATTCTCCACTTTGACACAATTTACACACAAACACGTTATATGTGATGCGTTTGCATCTATGCTTTACAGCATTAAATCAATGTCAAAAACATCCAAAAATACATTGACCTCCATTCAAAACTTCAGCAAAGAAGTTGGCTTTCAGTTGCCAAAGTCAACAACCCGAAATATGAAGTGAAACACGTGGGGGGAAACTAAAAGGATCTTTGTGTTTGAAAGCATACAATATAAGCTCTATTACTGTTTTATTAGGCCAAAACTGAGCAAAAAACATACATGTATATATGTATATAAAAAGAATAAAGGTCATTTTAATTTAAGATGAGATTTATGATGTTGATACCTTGAGTTTATTGATCATATGCAGCGAAACTAAAGTGGCACTGCAGCAAAAGAAGAAGAACAGATGCATAGATACAAAGTCTTGACCAAAATAATCACAAATATAGTTCATGGTTCTTTTATTTGACATTTTACAAACATAATAGGGTTGAACAATGAAAGGTAAACTGTAGCTACTTCATGCGATACATAAATTTACTTTAAAAACATTTACTTTTATATCTACTTATATACACATATATCTATGCACATATGCGTGTGGAGATGAAGTCATTGCAATAAATAATTAAATAGAAAAATGGCTAAAAGTAAGAAAAACAAATAGAAAATGCTGAAGAGCACATACGAAAACAAATGTACTCCAAATAAAACATAAAATTAATAGACTTTAAAAAGGGGGAACATTTATTTCCACCTGAATGCCACTCTGAACCTGCGTTCCATCTTTCCCACGGGAGCCTGAAGGCAGCACAGCCACCCATTGGCCAGCCATAGCTGTCGATCACAGCTCCATCTCCCTCCCACGTGGTGACGTTCCGTACCAAAGTAACCAGAGGCCAGTCCATTACGCACACAAAAGACACAACAAAAGCTCGTGTTGGGGGAAAAAATGAAACCCGTCAGCACCCAAAGGACACAACAATAAGTTCCCGTCTGGCAGCACCACACATGGACCAGAGCCTGGGACGACGACAAGCATTGAATCAACTTAGAAAAGAAAACATCAGACTGAAAAACACCTCTTGTCTTTCTTCAGTTTTCCACCAAGCTGCGTTTTGTTCTGATGATCCAGATGGTGAGTACAGCAGCCCGGCAATGTTTACCTCACGCAACCTGGTTCTGGTGTCGTGCTGGGTTCACAGACTGCACCAGGCTAGGAAACAAACAAACAAACAAAACAACAACAACAACAACAACAGCAACAACAGCAAGATAGAGCGACACAGTTGCGCTCGCGTCGTGGCTCTTTATTGGGGATAAACACATTTTAGGATTAGAGGGGAACGCCTTCTTTACAATATAAATATAAACGCATGTTGTGTTAAATGTGTCGGGTTTTGGTGGGTTAGACTCGGTGTTGAGTGCAGCGAGTCTTTTGTCTGGACTCTTCCTGTTGCTGGTTACCAGAGACGCGCAGTGTGCTGCCTCTTTGTTTTCACTTTGCCCAGTTTGAATATCAGCTGTGTTACCTGTCGACTCGACTCACATCTCCCTCTTTGTTTTTATTATTTCCTTTTGGTTTGTTCTTCAAAACGACGTAGTTTAAATAAAACATGTCAGCTGTTACCATGTGGCAAGGAAGGCTGAAACAAAAGAACCACAAACTCCAGAGCTAGGAAATAATTCTATAGGATTCAAGTAATCACTTAAAGTATTGTTCAGCTGTTACAGTTTAGAAAAAATACATAAAATGTTAAAGGAAGAGCATTAAAAGTGAACAAAAATAAAACCATGTACTGACAAGAGACCCTGAAGTGAGCAACGTGGCTCCACAGGGGACCACAACAAAGAAAGAAACAGCTCCACAGACGTAACTTGTCCTTATTTGGCATCACTGAAGGGAAAAGGGACGATGTTCTGTGTTGTTTCATGCTGTCACGGTGTCTAAATGCAAATAACAGCATGTTATTGTCTCCTCTTTCTCTCTGTGTGTGTGTGTGTGTGTGTGTGTGTGTGTGTGTGTGTGTGATGCACTGCACAAAGCTGATACAATCACTGATGGTGAAAAGACACACATCAAGCTCTTGTGTGTGTGCGTGTGTGTGTTTACCTTTCCCTGTCTAGGAGCAGCCGGGGTTAAACTGGGCTAATTCAGAAAGGGGATTATGTCTCAGACACCTGTGCAGATTATACAGTTATATATACGGTATATATGTACAGTATGGAAATGTGGCTCGTCTGGGGGCCACCAGGTTAGGCTACCACCTCTTATTTTTCCTTTGTGTACCTTCCCGGGTGTGTAAATGTGTGTTTTGTATGTGTTTGCAGAGCAGCCACGCTTCACTTCAGGTCACGGCTGCTTCCTGTTTGAGTTGCGGAAGCTCCTTTGTTTTGCTCGTCTGGCTTCTGTCTCGGCGCTGCTGCTCTTCCTGTTGCACCACATTGAGCTCAACTGGAAAACTTCTGGAGCTCGTTGTGTTTCTTTAGTCTCAGGGATGCAGCGGGTTGTTGTTGTTGTTGTTGTTGTTGTTTAACACACCTTGGTTATGCTGTGCTGGTGGTTGGAGTGACTGTTGAGCATCTGAGCAGCAGTGGACAGTTCATTTTTTAAAGACAAAGATTATTTTAAGGACTATAGGTAGTTTTTTCAAAATTTCAACACTTTTATTATCTATTTATTCGTCCGTCCTTTGTTATACATTATAAATACTCCTTTTATAGAAGTATCAGATTATAAAATATGGCAAATGTAAATACATTCACACAAGTACTGTACTATGAGGTACTTGTACCACTTGAGTATTTCCATGTTATGCTACTTTTTGACTTCTATATTTTATCTCCAGGCAAATAATGTACTTTCTACTCCACTACATTTGGCAGCTTTTGTTACTTTGCAGATTTAAATTATTAATACAAAATATAGACACAAATAACTGTGTTGTATCATTGGCAGTATATAAAGTTATAATGCTGCACAGATTGTTATTAAATAACATAATATACACCATTGTGAAATGGCTCATACTGCCTAATGAGTACTTGTAATATAATATGTTGTTTTTTACAGTGTAGTATTGCTACTTTGACTCGAGTAAAAGACCTGAAACCATTTTTCCAGCACTAGCAGACATTGTGATTTTGTTGAGAATCATACAGTTACATAAATACAGAATAGCCTAAACAGTAACCTTAACGTTTTCATACAAGACCATCGTTCTTTTTTTACTCTCATCAGTGTCACCAGTCTCTGAAGGAAAACACGCCTGCTTTTTAATATATCTCAGTAGTGAATATCAGAAGTGAAAGCCACTGTGGTTGAGCAGATAAATGGCACCACCCAGTCTCAGTTTAATCAACGATAAGAGGTCATAGTCCGCACGCTGTTTGACTGTCAGGTGGTCCGTGACAACAGTACAGCCATTCAGTACGTCATTTTCTTTTCTTTCTTTAGTGGTGAATTCAACTTTGCTCGTGCAACTTCACTGTTCCGGTTTGACTCTAACGGCTCTCATCAACCAGGTTGCTGTTTTGCAGTGAAAAAGCTCTAAAATCACAAAGCAGACGAGCAGAGTTAGCAACTATCTGGAGAAGGAAATTGAGCCTTTAGTAGCGAAAGAGCCGGATTATTTTTCTTAGGAGTCGGTGGAAACCAAAAGAGAGCGAACAGGAGAATACATTTTAAACTTGTATTCAACATTTGGCCCGAAACGTGACTCCTAATGTTAATATTGCTCCGTGTCTGCTGGATGATAAGTAACTGTTTGCTAATATTTAACCCAATAACAACCATATAAAGCATAATATGTCAGATTTTGTGTTGTAAAGCTTGTTCTGTCGCCACCAAGTGGCCAAAAAAATCCAATAATGTAGCTTCAAAATGTATAAAACATTTTCTATGGTGTAGTGCTGAATGTGTTTAAATCACCTCAGATCAAATTTAATTCTACTAGATTTCTACGCCGTCTTTTAAAGAAAGATTGCAACACAAAGTGTTTCACATAGAAAAAACAAAACAAGATACAACACAACAGAGTAACAAGCTGTAGAAACATGAACCAACTCACTGATGAGTATGAACCAACCGGAGACCTCAAACCTCAACGTCCACTTAAAGACACCAAACGGCCATCATGTCAAAGTTTACAGGAACAACACTTTAGCTCCCACTCGCTGTAAACCACGGACACAAACAAAGCTATTAATAATGACAATACTGTAGACAAGATAAATAGAAAGGGTCATGAAAGCAGCAGGGTGTAGAAAAGGGAGGGAGATGAAAGGGATTGTTTATGTAGAAATAGGTTGAATAAAACCAAATTGGTCTGTTTGACGAAGTGAATGCTAATCTTTAAAGTTGTAGCTGATGTTTTTTTACAGAGTATGTATGTCTTATCATGAGAAATTAATAACTGTTTGAGGCTCCAGGTTAAAACGATCTGGGAAAGATCAAATATACATATTTTCAGTGTAAGCATGAATGTCACATTCGATCAGCTGGAATCCAAATGGCTGCCACACCAAAGTCTAGACAGCAGTCGAGTACAAAGGGAGGTGGAGCAGGTCTTCATTCTGTCGGATAGTTAGCATTGTTCACCTGCAGAGATGTTCATTGTGTCTCGGCTGCATTGTCTCTTCATCTCTTCTCGTCTGTCCTGCAGGTGATCTGAACTGGTTTGCGTTTTGTTTCTGTGGAGCCGAATCTCCTGCAGACGTGCAGACGAATTCATCTCTGCCAGGAATTCATGATAAAGCTGATGCTGTATGCTATGTGTGCGCGTTGTTGTTGTTTGTTATACAACATACATGCATACTATATTTTGAGTTTATTACAACTTGGATCAGGTTTTGGTTTCTGTTGAGTTCTCGTCAAAGTAATTGCTGGATGCAGAAACAAACGGGAGCAGTCTGATGGATTGTAAACAAACCCAGAGGTTTGACTATTCCATTTGTAAAGAGAAATGAATGCAAATAGTGAAGTTATTACTCAATCTGTCCATTGTAAACATCTGTTACAGTTTACACACTGACCTCCTGGTTCAGATTTGAATTAAAAACAAACACTGGACATTAGTTGAAACTGTTACAGCTAATCTTAAAACAAACTATTCTCGCAGTTGAAACAAAGTGTAAAGAAACCGATTGTCCTTTTTGAGGGATATTTTTAATTAATTTTCCTGGCATGCAAACAAATAAAAGAACTCTAACATTTATACCAGAAGCTTTAATAACCATATCCTGCGTGTATCAGTCCACTGAGACAGAACTATGAATAAGAAATCAGTTTGTGATCAGGTGAAACATGTCGTGTGGCTTCACATTGAACACGGGTTTGTTTGACCTGTCATCATATTAAGTTACATCACAGCCGTGTTGGTAGCCAACAGCATGCGATCGCAATCACGTGATAGATTACTGTAATCAAATGACTGCTCGAGCAAACGATATGAGTTTATATTGGAATTGCAATGGAGATCATGAGCTCTAAAAATAGGATGCACGGGACGAGTCTCTCAACACTTTTTGTTTTCCGCCCGGCAGGTTTGATTTTCTCCCGTGGTGTCTGTGTGGAGCCTGCCACACACCCACTCCACAACAACGACGGCTTTTGCCTGCATCTTCCAGTGCTTCTTCTGTCAGCAAGTCCAGCAGAGCTGCAACTCTTCCAGTGCCAGCCCGGACACCTGCGAAGAGCCCTGCCCCACTGACATGGTGAAGATGACCAAGTCAAAGACCTTCCAGGCTTACCTGCCGAACTGCCACCGCACCTACAGCTGCATCCACTGCCGGGCACACCTGGCCAACCATGACGAGCTCATCTCAAAGGTACGGCAGGTCCAGTCCTCCCTGTCCTCCGCTTAAGTCACCCTGCAGCCTTTCACATGACATTCAATCGGCCCTTCGCTAAGTCCCGCCCCCTGGTATGCAGACTGTCCAATCATAGCGTAGCATCGTCCAGCTCTGACCAGGGTCCGACAGCTATCCGGCTCTGCTGGTCATGGTTTAACGTTGTGTAATAGTGATACTCGTAACCTGGAGTAAGTTTCTATAACGTTACATTTCTACGTAAAAACCTGTGGAGCTAGCATTAGCACATACGTTAGCACATCATTAACTAGTGTTAGCACGTAACTTAAGCTATGCTAGGTACTGAAGGTATACTGAATGTGCTGCTTTTGCTTTTTAATGATTGTAACAGTGAATAAAGAGGAACAGTGTTGTTCCTTAATCTCATTGTCTTCTGTCTCGATCTCCAGCTGATGTGTTAGCTCACTTTGACACTGTGATCTGTAGCTTTAGCTTCTATCTTTATCTTTTTAACTTTTATTTATTATCCTTGAAACGCATGTTGTAGACCCTTCTGTCTGCTTCTCTCGTTTTTCCAAAAATTAGATAATATATACTCAAGGAGTGCAGTTAGTGACAGTGTGGGCTCAATGGTTACGTAGCTCTGACAGTTTGACGGAATAGCATCGGGGCTTAGCGAAGCATCAATTGCTGCAATCTTTTGGGTCAAATTCACACCGTTGACCAACAGTAGAGTCAATGGGACAAATACGTCTTTTGAATAAACTCTGCGAACTTATTGTCCAGTTAGCGACCAAGCTATCTAGCTTGCTAACTGACTATTACCTTGATAGTTGTAATTGGCACCAGCAAGTGTCCGACTGACTAGCATGTTAGCGGTTAGTTCACCAACTACAGCACAGTAGTTAGCCCTGCAAGTCACTACATAATCCAACGTCCAGCACTTTGTTCACAACGATCACAATTGTTAACGCATGCAGCAGACATGGAGCATCATTCATTTGAAGTCTTGTTCTTGGTCTCCACCAACTCCTGAAAATAGCATCTGGATCTAAAGCTGCTAAATGCTCCACTGTGTTCACCAGCTAACGTTGTGTCTTTGTGTGTTTGGTGCGGATTGGGCAGTAAACAGTGGATTTAAATGTGCGGTAAAACCAAAACAATGAGCTAAAAGAAGCTTAAAAAGCTGAAGTTGGCAGATCATTTCTTGTGGGTTTGTTTAATTTAATTCAATGTTAATTGAATAAATCAATGCAGCTTTAAAATAAGTGGTACTCATGTAGGAGCAGACTGGAAAACATAAGCAACACTTGAGTTTGTCAGGATAGTACGAGAGTTCAGCTGTTCTTTGAACATTTTTATGGCAATTCTCTCCAGTTTTTCATTATTCAAATCAAACACTGATAAATCTGCAGACTCGTCTGTGTGTTGGATAATCGCTGTCTGGGTCTCCTTCATCATCTCTTGGGTGAGATTATGAGCCACGATGATAAAGTGCGACAGGCTCCTTGTAATATTTTGGAAATGAATAAGTCTTTGCTCGGCTGAACTGAGAGTTCTCTGCAGTGATTTAGTGTTGTCCTCTGGTATTAGTTGTGGCAAATATCACTTTGGGTTTGACAGCAATGTCATTTTATTTGACGCTCACCTCCTTATTGCGTCTCCGGTGCTCGTGTATCTGTCTGCTCGCTCTTGCTTCTGTATTTTATTCCTAACGATAAATTCTCAGAGGCCTCGATGACAGCCGCTGCTGGTGTTATTACTGAAGTCAGTGTCGGCGGTCAGCCTTTTAAAGTGTTAATGCCGCGGCTATTTTTGTTTCTGTTGCGTTTTTTGAGTAAAAAAAAAAAAGGTCAAAGTGAAAGCTGCTGTGGCTCACTGCGACCTCAGAGGATTACTTTCAAAATATGAGATGAAAAAATCCAGACACAGGCTTCAGATCTGCATCACTGCCCACGAGTTTTCTATGAACTGCACTGTTGTTGTTTTTGTTTTTATTTGTTCAAATTGTGTCCTCCCATTCATCTCAATACTGCTGAATTTCGAGCTCTTAAGGTGTCATCGGGGTAACGATTAAGGATTATTTTTGTTATTTATTAATTCACCGATAATCTTTTCATTCATTTATTATTTTCGGACAGACATGGATGTAAACTGCAACTTCACTGATTGACGGAGACGTACAACCACGAGGCTGTTATTCTAGTTTTGCAGATATTTTAGAAATTAGCTTGGAACTTGTGTTAAACGTCATAAATACATCATAAATACATCAAGTTATACAATCTTTTTGATCCAGTTCAAAGTTATTTTTATCTAGACATGAATAAGAGCGCGGCGACATTAGCATTTGTGTTGATAGTGAGAAAGTTCGATTTGAATGGAGTCCTTTCTATCATCATATCTTTTTTTAAATTTACTTTAATTAAATTTTCCGAATTAACGTCGACGCCACCAGTTTGGGCCTGAAACACCTTTTTTTATTTTTAACATACAGTGAAATTCCTCCATCATAAGCGACTACTGATAGGTTGCACATAAATCCTCCACAAGCAAACAAAACAAAAACCAACTCATTCCACAGTCGGATCACGCTTTATGATGCCGAAGATTCGGCCCATTTGCCCAAAATGAAATTGTCCTGCCGGGTCTGGTCATTTATCCGCCCGCGGAGAGCGACGCACCCGAGCCTGAGTGAGATACAAACGGCTGAGACTCACACCATCAGGTTTCTGATGGTGTGATTCATAACAGTATTCATATGTTACAGGATGTCTGGGTGTTGAAGTCCACATTGTTCAAACATTTGCTGCCATTTGGAGCCACAAGCGTGCACAGCTGCTTTGGTTGCCGACCGTGAATCGACAGCTGGAGAGCAGAGTGCGAGTAAAGTTCATAAACTATCAGATGAGCCGGAGTCGCAGCGACTGAAGCGGTGACCTTTTTAGGTGTTAAAGCAAGATGGTGACTCCACGTGCGTTGCACTCTCGCCGCGCACTAAGCTGATTATTCAAATGGCAAAGATGATCAATCAGCACGTTCGCCATCTACGTGTGGAAATCCATTTGCCTCCTGCGGCTTCAGAGACTCGGAAGCTCGCAGCTTGTCTGTGCGAGGAGGAAGACGAGTAAACGGCTCAACCACCAGACCGTGCTGCTTCTTTCAGCAGCATCACCGGCCTCAACATGGTCACTTCAGAGCCGCGAAAGGTTTTAATTGTTAAAGACCGTCGTACATCACGCTGATGAGCCTTCGAACGAGAGCAACTATCCTCGTTTATCTGCGCCTCACTTAACACGTCGAGATATGTGGATTAATCGTCACGCAGCAAAGTCTGTGTGACATTTATTGGCTCCTGTGCCGGAGGTTGAATTTGTTGGTGCAGCACATTTTGACTGGATGCAGAGAAGAAAATAATGAAAATGAATAAGAGTTTAGCAAACGGAGGGTTTTGCAAAAAATCGTGCAGCTGAAACACAAGAATGCTGCAGAAGAAAGTTGTGATACATTAGTTATTTAAAGCCCCGCAGGCTGTTTTCTTTTGTTTTAATTTGGTCCACATCCTCTTGTTTGCAATCAGGAAGTTCATTGGTTTTGAGACGCGACATGAAACAAGGAAGACGACGCCACTAATAATAATAATGAAACTTAGTTTATGTGACAGAGTTCACACAAAGTGTTTACAGTCAAGAATACACACACAGCAAGACGAAAACTCAGTGTGTGGTGGAAAAAAAGTTATTTTCATTTTGATGGACTTGCAGTGAGGAAAAACAAAATCAGTTGTAAAATAATATATAAATAGAATACATGCATACAGACAATAAATCTTAGAAATAAGAATGAAAAAGCAAAAGTTAATAGAATACTGCATCTACTGATATTTTCTGTACCAATGGATCTGCCAATTAATTGATGAAAACCTATAGCTTTCCTTCCCGACTCTTCTTTTAATTGACTCCAACTCTACTTCAACTGCAGCAGAGGTTCCAAGGAATCGAACCTGCGACGTCGCTGCCATACGCGCTGTAATCATTCGCCGCCACATTTGCTTTCTTCAGTGACGTATTCTGAGCACTGACTGTTGCTTTCTAAAAGACAAATCATTAGAGAGTGAGATATCTATGAGCTCCTGTTGCCACCGCGGGCGGGGCTGAAGATGTTAAAGGGTGTAATGTTTGTTTTATTAGAGGCCCATTGTCCTCACACCTGACACTGGAGCGGGAATGCTGGAGGACCAGTAGCACCAGAGAGCTCCAAACTGGGAAAAGCAAATAAATGAGATTTATTATAGTTCGGTAGTCGCTTCTCAGGGAGTTTCCCAAAGTGCTGAAACAGTCGGGCCCGTTAGGAGCCAGTTTGGTCAGTTAAACTCCTCTTGTATTGAGGCTCATTTAGAAGACAATGCGGTTTAATAAGTTTTCTTTTGTCCCCTGCTGTTTGTCCAGATAGGACAGACACTGAAACTATTCTGTAGTCTGACATAAAGCCGCATTTATATTTCAGCTTCAGGCTGGAGAGGGTTATGTTTGTGGAGGATCTGGGATTGGCACTCAGATGACCCATAAGCTGCCATTCAAACAGTTGAAGTCAAACAGAAGAAGAATTGTTGAACACATAGTTTTACATTAAATTAATTCACAATGTTGTGCAAAATAAATGCAAATGTGCTGCCAGTCCTTTGAGCCCGAAATCAAGAATGTCACTGCAAACGTCAAAACGTCGTTTCTAACTTTTATGAAATAAAAACCTTCAGGCCACATCTTTAATGAGGCAATGGTTTCATCATCGAGTCTCTAAATTGATTACGAGATGCATCAATATGTGTCGGGTGACGAAGGCCTCTCAATGCAGCCTTCACTGTGTGCAACCAGTTAGGAAACGGCTGCTGTGGTGAAACCGTCTTTACCTTGGTTGACTCGGTTGTAATCTTCTCTGTTGGCCGTCGACCTCTCACCTCTCCTGCTTGTGTTTGTCGTTGGGCCTCGGCTGTGCAGACGTTTGCTGAAAAAAACTCACGTTCACAAGACGTAAACTCATCAGTTCAGTTTAGAAGGATTATTTCCAATTATTAATCAAATGCATTCTACTGTACAGGTTTGGGAAGTTCGTTCTTTCACCCACTTTGTTGTTGTTTGGACTTGTTGTGCAGCATGAGGGCGACACTGTGTACAGAGTTTCTCAGTTTTATGGGACTGTTAACAAGAATGTTGGTAATTATTAATGCAAAGCCTTTATGTGTTATATCTTTAATTACCGCTTGGGTCGCACTTTCTCAGAAGCGTTGGCATGTGTGCGTAAGTGGATGAAAATCTGTGTATTCTTTTAACAAATCTTTCCAAAAATCCTGATTTTAAATGTGTTAAATGGAAGTTGCTGTTAAAACTTTTTCCTTCTAGTCTAAAAATGCACTCAAACGTGAATATTTTCCAAGTTTTCGTTGCCTGCTATGATAGAAAACTGAATATATTCAACTTTTAGACTATTGGTTGGACAAAACCATCAATATGAAAAGCTTTTCTGACGCTTTATAGACCAAATATTAACCTATTAATTCAGGAAATATTAAGCCCATTAATTGATTATGAAAACTAAACAATAACAGCTGCTCAGCATTAAAACCACTGCAGTGATCTGTTGACTGTTGGGTTGTGTTTCCTTGTTCATTGGGCCAAAGCCGTTGGGTGACTCTTGACAAATGACCTAATTAGTCTAAACAATCCACTTTAATTCTAAAGTGGATTTAATTAAGGGATCTTCGTTGGACTCCAGGAGGTTTGACACAGCAAACATGTTGCTTTGATGCTTTCATACTGTAACTCTTCATGCGTCTGTATCTGTCTGACAACATCTGATCTGACAAAGCTGTTAGTTTAACAGACAAACATAATATATCTCATAGATCGTGGAATATCTAAGACCATTGTGGTTAAGACACATAATATTGTGTTTGTTTGTTCTGAGTTAGTTCTATAAGAACGGGTAGAGAACATGATCTGTGGGTGCGCTTCATGTTGCGTTTGTAATTAATAATTATTTTCACTCTTGATTATTCGAGGAAATGCTAATTCTTTAAAATCCCATAAAATAATAAGATATGACTCACATGACTCATTCAAATAGTTTGTTTTGTGCGACCGACGGTACAAAACCCAAATATATTAAATTAAAAACCATATTTAAGAAGCTGTGACTAGAGAATATTTGGCACAATTGTTAAAATACATGTTTTG
>NW_022280083.1:860769-882667 GCF_004355925.1 Anarrhichthys ocellatus
CAGACGTTTAGTCCTTAAAAGAATCGCTCCCCTTGAATTGAGTTTAAATGGGTTTCAGTCGTAGTTGAACCTTCACCTCCCACAGCCGGGCATCTGCTGAGACAGATGGTAAAATCGACCCCAGCAGGTTTGATAATAGCTTGGAGTTAAGCCGAAGTAAAAATCCCTTTCTTTGTGAATTTTGGTGACATCAGATGCAGTTCGTCTGCCTGTGAGACCGTTAAAGAACCAGCTCGCTGCTCTCTGCAGATGAAGCATTTTAGCCCGTCGGGGGGGCCGGATTTGTATTTTGTGTGTTTGGCTGAAGGAAGCGGATTTCTCTGTGCGAGGTATCGTTGTTCCCTTCAGTCCCGCGAGGTCGAGAGGGATTCGGGGATTTTGAGATTTGCTTTGTAGAATTAATTTCTTAGGAGCAAGCATTTTTTAAAAACAAATGAAATTGCAACAGCTTAAGAAAAAAAAGCTCGGTAACCACACTCCACATTTGCTCATGTTTTATTAAACAGCTAAAATGAAAACCTGTGGGAGTTCCAGTCTGCAGCTGATTCTCTCTGCACTCATGTTGGAAACAAACGCTGCAGGATCCTGTCTAATAGGATTGTTGTTGGGAGTCTGGAGGGTTTAGTGCAGCCCCAAAACCTGTCTGGCTTCTGTCTGCGTAAAAAGAAAAAAACACACGACCAACATGTTCTTTTTCTCCACTGATCTTTGTAGGACTTTGCAGTTATAGACTCTTAACGGGTTGTGTGACGAGCAGCCTGATGTTTCTTTTGGCCCCGGGGATCTACAGTAAAGTAAAAATCTCGCAGCAGCTCGGGTTGGGAGACAAAAACGCTGCCAAAGTAAAAATAGACTGTGGGAAACAGATAAGGGCAGCGAGAGACGGAGCCAGTGGTTGAGTTGATGACTGAGCCACAGTGAAGTGCAGATATGACGCCCAGCTCTTGTCACATGGAGTGACCACCCCTCCCCGGACTATAAACGCTGTGGAGAGGGTGCTTGTTGTTGACTCCACGGGGACCGACCTAGTTCCCTCTGGCACCTAAAGGTCACATGTCTTTTGGCTGTGGACTGTACGTGTGTGTGTGCAGACTTCACTTCCAAGACAAAACAATGAGCTTCGGAGGATGTAACAATGAGACACCTACAGCGACCAAAGGAGGGGGGAGCAGAGAAAAGAAGAACAATCCTCTTTTGTTGTTGTTCTTGAATCGGTTCCAAACCAAACTCCTTATTATCTCAAATAAAACGTTCCCAGTTTTGACAAATGTTCAACACTCGGGCAGCTGAGAATGGTCCCCTGAGCCTCGGTGGTGGTCAGCGGAGGAGGCAGCTGGTGCTCCTATTAGGCGGTATTAGCTCAGCGCCCTCAACCGCAGACACACACTTATCTGCACTCGTTTGCAATGGAAAAACCAAAGCCGATTGGGGCTGCAGTCTAGCCGGCCGAGGGAGACGAAGGCTCTGTCGTCGTCCCCGACTGCGACGGCTTTACCGCTCTGCGTTCACATTAATACACGGTAAACGTCAGTGGCAGGATATTTAGATAAAGACAGATTTTAATTGAACCTCCTGCGTTCATCACGAGCACACGCTTGATGTGTGTTAACTTCTGTTTATGATTATTATGATGATCGTAGCAATTCTTCAGGTTTAGTTTGGAAAAGCAGGAAAGAATAAAGGGTAGGTAAAAAAAATATGCAGATGATATTTGTAGAAATCTTGAGGTTTTGACATCACTGACATGTTGTTTTACAAGGTGTGCACGGTGACTTTCCTGCAACCGTCGGTTACCCATAACACCTTTCTTTCTCTGCGTAGATCTGCAGATGATATTTACAGTCTAACTTAAATCCAGACTCATTTGGAAGGAAATGCATTAAACATGTTTGTTGTACCTCAAGGACACACACACACACACACACACACACACACACACTGTATTTTGGTGAGAAACACTGAATGTAAACAGAACAGTATTTGTTGAGAAGAAAACTCCACAGGGGAGCTTTAACACATAACTTATTCCTCCATGCATTCAAGCAAACGGGTTTTCCCCTTGTAGTCTCTTGAGGTTGACAGGAATGTTTTGAATCATTAAATCAGAGCTCGGTATCGTAATCAGCTGTGTGTCTTCTTAACGTGTCTTCTTTTATGAGCTGTTAGACGCTGCTTTTACAGCTGCTGTGTTGTTCTGCAAACACACAGAGTTTGCAGCAGGGAAAACCCGAGGGTCAAATGTGACTCTTGGTAGATTTGTATCTAGATTTTATGTAATCCCATTTATTTTGATTAACTTGATACAAAGCACACAACTCTCCATCTGTATTTTCTCTAAACGTGGAAAGCACCAACAGCTTTTTACATCGTTTTCTTGTAAATATTTCGCAGAAAATGAAGTAATAAATGTGTAGTTTGAGTTCATGTTTGATGTAACGATTAGTAACAAGAAACTAAGAGGAGTCCAAAAACAACAGCTCTCTCGTCATCAATGATTGATGTGCTCAGACTTCAGCGCCTCTCCGAGCCTCGTTTTATTTTTTACCTCCGGCCAAACAGGTGTGTGGGAACCTGGACGAGGTGGAAGAACAAGTACGCACAGCAGTCACTGGGAGAAAAAGCACCCCATGGCGTCAGTTGCTGACATTCTTGTACTCAGCGGTGTGATGCGGATCGTATCGTCAACTTACCTGTTGTTTTTTCTTTCTCTCTTTCTCGTTTCAGTCATTTCAAGGCAGTCAAGGAAGAGCCTATCTGTTTAATTCGGTGTAAGTATGAGACCCACACCTACAATTCACCTCGGTTCTTTTTTTCTCCAGAGTGACAAACTTAGCTTTTTTACTGTTTTTGTACATTTGGTCTATTCTATGTATATTTTAAAAGTGTTCTGGGGGCTTGTAGATAAAAGCTACACAAGAAGCTTATTTGTTAGATGGCGTTTTAAAACCACTGGGTGCGTATGTTTGAATTCAAAGCAGAGTTCAAGCGTCCCTTCTTCACCTAAACCTACTGCTTTGCTTTCACACTTTCTTACCTTTTGTTTTCTGTGCAGCTGTTGTCCGTTGCTGCCATGATGACTGCACACGTATGTTAAAATTGTGTTTTAACACGCATGCACAAAATTGAGAACCATGCACAGGCAGGCGGAGCCACGAGCACCTTTACTAGCCCAAAAAAAACGTGGGGGGGGGGGTTGGGCAGGCAAAGTTCACATCCACCACCACAGAAATGATTCCCAGTAGTCGTATTCGATTATCCGTTCCAACAAACACATTAAACGAAATTAGATCCACTCGACAGACACTTTTGTTCAAATTCCCTAATTCCAAACAGCCTTGTGGGGAAAAAAAAACCAATGAAACACTTTAAAAAGTGAGTAAAGCTCCCTTCTTCTAATACCCTCCCCGGAAAGCAACGATGCATCCCATCGAGGTGCGTCTTTGTCCATAAACCTGTGGGACATTTTACCATGCACCACTGCCACCAATGTTGTTGGGCTGGCGTGCATGTACACTTTCATTCCATTTGAGTAACAAACACACACAAACGAGACCACAGCGTGCTTAAAATCCACCACCTCTCTTAGGTGGAGCTGGGCGTCTTGATCTCTTCATGGGTTCAGAAAATGACATTCACACTAACATCATTTTTGGTAAAATGCTCATAGATGTGCACTACATTGCCGTAGATTTTCAGCATTACAGGAAGTCAAAACCAGTCTGATTCTAGCCAACTACAGCCAGGAAGCACCGATGTGGTGATTTTCAGGTCAAAAGACACTGAAACATTTAGGTTAAAACTGGGCTGAAGTCCACTTTACATATAAATGTTTCAACAGCAATTAAATGAATATATTTGAATGTGAATCACGTCCTGACTACATGTTGGAATGTTGTCATTAAAATGCTTTTGAAACTAGAAAGGTGCACTCGGTAGAGAGCTCTGCGCCAGGTGTGTCTGCACCGGCCACTGCTGTATCGTGACCCCAATCTAGACACCGTCGTAAATCACACTCGAGAACAAGCGGCGGTTTATTCAGGCAATTGCCTTGAGGTTGTCGTGCAAGACACATGATACGATCTTTCCAAAACAAAATAAACTCACCGAGCGGTCCCAGTTGAAGCGACATACTCAGTAGTGTGTGTACTGGTACCTCGGTTAGCGGTTAGCCAAACACACCTTCCAAATCGATAAAAGTGAACCGTTTTCCCCTCTCTGTGCTTTGGCAGGGGGTTGGCGATGCACTCAGCTGTGTTATCACCTGTGGCCCACACAGGCAGTCAGTGAATACAAGATTTTTTTTGAGAAAGTATGAGTCACCACAACCACGAGAGGTCTTTGAGCATGCCGCCATAACTGGCCACCCAAAATATTATGCAGGTTACTGCAGTCGAATGCGAGAGTAGCCGTGGACAGACACACGTGTGCACCGTCACTCACGCACGCGAGCCGTCGCATGATCCTGCTGGTAATAATAACAATGGTTATAAGTAACCTAGACATTTAACAAACATTCATGTCAGTCGATGCTGCAGGAGCTGCTGGTTAACACCCGTCTCTTTAGGCCCTTGAGCTGCATTTTAGTGGTGTATTTCTTGCTTGGTTGGTTTTTGGGTCTCTGCTCTCAGTCTTCATGAAAACCACACAGAAGTCTCCCCCCCCCCCCCCTCCCCCCCAGAGGTCTGAGACTCTGTCAGGTGTCATGGAGCAGCTGCTTTGTGCTGCCCCACTCTGAAATACATTGCTCCTACCTGCCTGAATGCATTTAATGAAAGAAGCACTCTACAAACTCCAAAGTCCAAATAAGTTATTCTAATCATGCCCAATGTGAGAGCACCTGAAGCCCAGCGAGCAATGTTTATGGTGCTTTGCGGGTAAAAAAAAAGAAGACATTTAGTCTAAAACAGATGCATTTGGTGGGAAAATGAAAGTTTTGCAGATGTCTACATGTAGCTCGGTTACATGAAATGATTGTTTATTTGCCTGTGGCATTTCCTTTAATTAAAAGCTAATCAGCAACACTGTTTACTGGGAGGGAGTGGTGTAATGTTGACGGGGAAAAACAATAGATTTCTCTGAAGTATTCACTTATTGAGTTCTGTACTTCAGTACACTTTTGATGTATTGAGTAGTATTTCCATTTTGGAGGCTTTATATGTCTGAAGATATATATAAGATGAGAAAAACTCAAAAAATATCACTGTTGCCATAAAGAAATGTCTCTTTCTGGGAACAAAGCAATGTGGCGTTGTTTTGTTTTTTAGCTTGTTGTCAATGTATTTTTGACATTTGCAACTGTATTCAGTGCAAAAAATAACTTAAAATTGGTCAAATCTCATGTATGCAAAACCTAATATATTATATATGGAGAAATAATTGAGATAGAATTGAATATTTTCACTCATTTGTATCTCCAGTTTAAGTTTCTTGACTTTTTAGTCTCCAATGTTGGTCATTTGTAATAATGAATACACTACCATGCACCGAGTACACTTCGACATGTATACTTTGAATACTTGAGCACTGCTGTTACTTTATGTGAACATTTTGAGCTCTTCTTCTGCGCTCCCTGACCTCCGTGGCCTTTTCTCCACTTCCTGTCTCCCCTGCAGGGTGAATGTCGGCTGCGGGCCAGCCGAGGAGCGGGTTCTCCTCACAGGTTTACACGCTGTGGCTGACATCTACTGTGAAAACTGTAAAACCACACTGGGCTGGAAATATGTAAGTGTCCTTTAAACGCTCACCCTAGATCTTAATGTTTCTCGATGCACCACTTAACGCCTGTGTTTGTGTTGCAACTATGTGGTTTCTCGGCTTGCAAGACAAATTATGCTATCGCGGGTCAAAGGAACACGGTTGCTCTCATTAAAGCATTGCTTCTTAAAGCCATGGTGACAGTTTTTTGAGCTCGGGATTGTGTTTAGGCTCAGAGATCGAGAACTCTTCCGTCTCCTAGCGCGCAAGATAATTACAGTGCCGAAAGGTTGGCTGCAGACAGACTGGTACCTCTGAGAGTCTACAGTGATTAAATGTCAGGCCATTTTGAAGAGGCTTCTCCTGGTAATTGTCTGAGACGACTATAGAAGGGTGTAAAATAACTGAACAAAGTACAAGACAGGGACTCACTTAAAGCCGCTCCTTCAGTGACACAAAAAAAACAATTAGAGAGTATCACGAAAGCCCCGCAAGCAAAGCAGAGCGGAGCTGGTTTACAAGGCAAAGCAGGCTGAGCAAATAATCAAAGACACAGACCAACATCGACATCCTGATTCTCCGGGAGCTCAGCAGGACGGGGACGCACGCCGGAAATTATCCGGCTCTTCAGGAGATGTGTGGCAGGAAGTTGAGACTTTTGAAAGAGGGGATTTGGTCACTGGAGGAAAGCTTCAGTTTTTCTCCGCGTCCCTAAACTTCCTGCTTTTCTCAGATAATACTGAGGTCAGATGAATACATGTGTGCATATTTATTTGACTCAAAATGAAAGTCACTGCTGAGTTATTTGCATACTGTATAATGATGAATGGCTCCTCTGCAAATGCATGTGAATCACGGTTTTCTCCATCATTCACTTAAAAGCAGCTATAACACTTTGTGCGTTGTTTTGTACGCTACTTTGTACGCTAGTGCTGCTTTGTACACTGCTTTGTGCGTTGCTTTGAGCGTTGCTTTGTGCATTGCTTTGTGCGCTGCTTTGTGCGTTGCTTTGTGCGCTGCTTTGTGCGCTGCTTTGTGCGTTGCTTTGTACACTGCTTTGTGCGTTGCTTTGTGCGTTGCTTTGTGCGTTGCTTTGTGCGCTGCTTTGTGCGTTGCTTTGTACGCTGCTTTGTGCGTTGCTTTGTGCGCTGCTTTGTGCGTTGCTTTGTGCGCTGCTTTGTGCGTTGCTTTGTACGCTGCTTTGTGCATTGCTTTGTGCGCTGCTTTGTGCGTTGCTTTGTATGCTACTTTGTGCGTTGCTTTGTACGCTGCTTTGTGCGCTGCTTTGTACGTTGCTTTGTGCGTTGCTTTGTACGCTGCTTTGTGCGCTGCTTTGTGCGTTGCTTTGTATGCTACTTTGTACGCTAGTGCTGCTTTGTACACTGCTTTGATCGTTGCTTTGTGCGTTGCTTTGTATGCTACTTTGTACGCTAGTGCTGCTTTGATCGTTGCTTTGTGCGTTGCTTTGTGCGTTGCTTTGTGCGCTGCTTTGTGTGTTGCTTTGTGCGCTGCTTTGTGCGCTGCTTTGTGCGCTGCTTTGTGCGTTGCTTTGTGCGCTGCTTTGTGCGTTGCTTTGTACGCTAGTGCTGCTTGTGCGTTGCTTTGTGTGTTGCTTTGAGCACTGCTTTGTGCGTTGCTTTGTGCGCTGCTTTGTGCGTTGCTTTGTACGTTGCTTTGTGCGCTGCTTTGTGCGTTGCTTTGTGCGTTGCTTTGTGCGTTGCTTTGTACGCTAGTGCTGCTTTGTGCGTTGCTTTGAGCATTGCTTTGTGCGCTGCTTTGTGTGTTGCTTTGTGCGTTGCTTTGTACGCTAGTGCTGCTTTGTGCGTTGCTTTGTGCGTTGCTTTGTGCGCTGCTTTGTGCGTTGCTTTGTGCGTTGCTTTGTAGTTTGACAAAACAATCTTAACTCACTTACTAGCTTACTTCCGACACAGCTTCGACTCTGTGTGTAGGATCAGTAACAAAAAAGTTTTTCTAAAAATGGACGTGAATCGATTCAGAATCTTAGAAGATAAGAATCTTTTTTCCCACTACCTCTATGAAGCATCATATGTTATGATTTTTGTATGTTTACAATCTTAGATTTCAAGTAACTAAAGCTGTCGGATAACAGTAGTGCAGTAATAAAGTGGAGTAGTAGCATACAGCGGCATGAAAATACTCAAGTCAAGGTACTTCAAATATAAGGACAGTACTTGAGTAAATGTACTTACCACCACAGCTTGTAACTAAACATTTTCTTTTTTTCTTTTTGTTTACAGGAACACGCGTTTGAGAGCAGTCAAAAGTACAAAGAGGGAAAGTTCATCATCGAGCTGGCTCACATGATCAAGGACAATGGATGGGAGTGACGCTCCTCTTTTCTTTTTCTGACCTTGGAATGCTCTTTATTGAACTGCGTGGAGCGACGGCCATCGACCACCCCCCACCCCACCTCCACCAACCTCCACCCTCTCGCCTCCTTCACGTGCACACTCGCCCATCGTGAAAACGAACAAGAGACTTCACCGATGGGGACATGTCTTTCTTTATTTCGCCCACCCAGCGAGACGGATGATGATTATTTTTTAAATGTAATTTTCTGTAGTTTTAACTTCTGGGTTTGGTAAGGTTTTGTTTTGATGGCAGATGGATGTTACTGGTTAGCATTTTATTTCCCTGTCAAGTCCGTTATGTTTTGTTGTTATTCTTGTTGTTGTTGTATCTCTGCCCATAGCTGAGCATGCTTTTCTTTGCTAATGTCCAAATGAGCAATCAGGGACGAGTGAGGAGCGGAGGGGAAAGGGAGTTTATTCTAGTTACAAATTATGTAGCAGCATCATGCTTTTTAAAAACAAAATGTGGCAAAGGATGGGATTGCAGTAGTGTTGGATTTTATTCCCTTTTTTTTTTTAAATCTTTTTTTGTTCTTTCTTGTGAATCTTCTTAATTCCCCACCTTCTGGTACCTGTTCAGCACCCAAAAAGCATTGAAAGCAGCACCTACTATTTGTTGGACATAAATGGATCTATATACATACATATATATAATTACTATATAGATATATAAATACTTGTAGTGTTTGGCTAAGTGCGATTGTGGCTGGTCCCATTTTGCAGCGAGTGAAAAAGACCTGAAGAGGAGCAGAAATAGTTTGTAGACTGGGGAACCTGACATCAGTGGCCACGTGTCATAAAGCATTAAGGCAGACTGTATTATTCCATTGTCTAGTGATGAAACAAGAGACACAACTACATATGAATATATATACACACACACATACTACGATTGCATACCCATAAATACTATGAAAATGTTCGTAGTAGGTAGATATTGGAACATGGATTCTGAATATATATTTGCTGTCATGCACGTGTGTATATATGCATATGACTGTGTGTATATATGCATTTTGTGAGTGTAGTCACGCATTACACAGTGACATACTTGAACGATGCTACTTCGTTTGCACTTTGCAGAGGCCTTTGGTTCATCTCAGTTTAGAGGCAAAAAGTTAGTTCGCTCTTGTCTGTTTTTCTGTTTTTTTCTTCATGGCCTTCTCACAGATGAACGACAGATTGTTGGAGACGGAGAGAAAGTTTGACCTGGACGGTTTGAGGGTTTTACGTCGTTTCCGTTAAGCCTTTAGTTAGATTCTTCTTGATGATTTGGTTTTATTTAAATTATATCGACATATTCCGCTTTACCTTTCAGTTGCTGGAGAAAAGTGTAGTTTCCGATGATTCTTTGCTGCTACCGTAGAAATCCCGCCATTTCCTTCCCGCTGTCGTAGGTCTTTTGCACTTTATATGCTTATCCGTCTCTCTCTCTCTCTGTCAGAGCGTATGAATCGTCTCTTTGTGATTTGCCTCTAAGCCGTATGAATCTTGTGCCTCTTCAAAAACATGAACAGCCTCCCCTCATATTTTCTGTTGTGCAGTGCATAACTCCGAAAAAAAACCAACCTTTGTGTGAACCGATGTGTCTTCCCTACCTCCCTCCCCCCCTCTTTCTGGTTCAAAGCGGCCCTCAAAAATAATGTTCTTCAACAAAATCCTCAAAGAGCTCTTCCCTGTTTCATTTTCTTTTTTGGGGGGGGACAACAGAGACTTGGTAGACATACATACATAAGATTTAGAGGTGCAAAAACAGATTGATATTCAGTATATTATTTCTCAGTGTAAAGCATAGAGGAGGAGCTTTGAAACGTGGGGGGGACGGGGACGCCCAAGGCTTGAAAAAAAAAAAAGATGGCAGAAGGTGGAGGAGGGGCAATGTGGGATTTGAGAGATTTAAAAATCAGCAGTGATTGATTACTTTGCCGGCGAGGTCAGTCAGATCACATGACCTTTTATCCTAAAAACGATGACAATGCAAACCCTTGATAGTTTAGTGATACCTACTTGAAAATATAAAGACATAAACAGCTGAGATATTGGCCCGTGTTACAGTTTTTGTACATAGAGTAACATATTTAAGGTTTTATACGTATTTCTACTGGGTTAGTTCATTTACTTCCCCAACTTGAAGCACTTTTGTTCACTGTACCTCTGGCTGTGTGTGTGTGTGTGTGTGTGTGTGTGTGTGTGTGTGTGCGTGTGCGCGCATGTGTATTAGCCCACATGCATACTTGCACACAAAAGTGAATGTTTAGTTTCTTTTCCTCAAACAGTTTATTTCTCTTTTGGGTTTTTTCTCTCTTTTGGTTTGGAAGTGTTTTTATTGGTCCTGTTGTTTTGTTTAGTTTCTTTTCTTTCACAGCTGTTTGGTTTCTCTCCCGGTGATCCGTGAGGTCGAGAGCCAGGTTAGTTTGTTTGGAAGTGATTTATCCCTATTTTGTTTTGTTTTTCTGTTAGCTTGTTTATTTAGCTTGTGTGGCGAGAGCTCGTCAGAGGGCCGATGTTTAGGTCTCTGCTGAGCCGTGTGGACATTGAGGGCGAGCTGGAATCTCCCACCATGTCGCAGGGACAGCCTTTCCCAAGACCCATTCGCACCACAGTCAGTGTCTCCTGTATAGCTCTCAGGTGATGAAACGCACCATCTGGCCGCCATATCGGAGGTCCTTAGCTTTTGGAAACGTTGGCTGTGAATATCTGATTGTATTTCTTGAGAACTAATTCATTTTTGTGCTTTGATCGAAAATGAATTGTCCTGATTTATTGTTTTGATAATATTAACTTGTTAGCTACCTAAGCTCAGTCCCTACATCCCAGTTCTTGGGCTGCATCCTTTTGACGTTTGTATTTTAAGACTCCTAACAAGTCAAACAAGGCCTGTTTTATTTTTAACACTCCTTGATATGCAGCTCTCCGTGTCCCACAATCCCCTGCACACCCGTTATTTAAAAAGCAACCCAACAGTAGCTGAAAGTGTTGTTGTTAATGACACCCAGTGCTTCAACTTCTCACCTGGCTGCAGTGGTGTAGAAGTGTACTCCAGGGGTGTGTCGGTACACCGTGACATCACTGGTGGGTGTGGTTACAGGTGCAACGGGGCAGGTTTCGGACGAAACCATTAGTGATGAAGTGGTGAAACTTTCCACTTGAGAAACTTTAAAGTGTTGAAACAAAACCTTCAGCCGGCTGTTGTGTTTCTCTTTAATGATGCATTCAAGCTGTTCATCAGTGCCGGTAAACTGGCTACATTTCATAAACTGACTTCACTACTTGGTATTCACCACTTCGTCAGCCATTTCCTGGTGATAAACTTGAAAACTACTGTGACTGAAAGCAAATTCTTGGCCTTTTTAAAACAGCGGTTGTCTAAAATATTCTCACCAAAAGATCCATTTGGTAGCTGTTGGAGCGTGATCGTCACATGAGCTTCCTTTTCTGAGCACTCGTCTGGTTTGGCTTAGGAATGGAAATGTGAACATCTATGTGGTAACTCGGCAACTCCACCTGCTAAGGGAGAAGCTCCAAAACACCAAATGGACCTTGTGGTGTGATTGTTTTGTCAATTTACTTTACGAGTAGACAAAGAGCGCCTGAATGCACCATTGGTTTTCATGTCCGTGAGGCTACACTTGCCTTTACTTTCTCTGAAGGACACACTTTCAAGGGCTGCATTTTTATTGGAAGGTTGCAGCTCCTGAAGTGGGATGCAGCCTTTAATCTGGTCAGCCAGCCTTCACTCTCTGGTAAGATGAAGAGATCTGGCTGGAAATGTCAAAAGCCAGCCGTTTGTTTAGTTTTAACTTGGTAAACCTTTACCAAACTTATAGAGTGAAGAGGCACTGGTAGCTACATTTTGAAACAAAATGAATCAATCCAAGCAGACCATTCACGTCTGCTGAAATCGTTACTGAATGGACCGACAGTAGTCTGACTTGTTAACTGTTATGTACACAGCCAGTTCCTCCAAAGGACCTCCAAGATGGCGCCGCTAGTGAAGCTTGCAGAGCCGCTTTACTCTCCCTTCGATCAGTCGGTCCAAGTTGAAACCAACAAATAGCAGTTGCCAGTGTCACCGCCGGTGTGTACCAAATAAGAACCAGGTTCTAGCGGATGCATCAGTGTCACGTGTCCGTGGGCAGGAAGGATGCCAGGGATCGAGTGTCTCCTGCAGATTCAACCGCTATACCAAATTTAAAGAGGAGAAATCCTGTCGCGTATGACATTGTCTTTCCGTAGAATGTTTTGATTCTCTGAACTCAACAGCGTCAAAGCAGCCTGGATGAAAAATGTAGATATTTGCTGCTGAAAAACTGTTTACTTTTTATTGTTATTTCGTTTTATTGTGACACTGGCTACCTACTTTTTGAGCTCTTGTTACTTTCTAAAAAAACATACCTGAAAGGATGTTGATCAAAGGCAAGATGGGTATACAGGGGGAAAGACTGTACAAGTTCTTCTCTTGGGACTGTTAAACTACAGTTTAAGGTCTAAAGCATGTTGTATTTATAATGGCTATATGTCGTGCCTGTTTTATTTTTTATTTTTTTTCTCCTCAATTTAAAAACAAAAATATATGCTTTTTATTTGACTACATTGCTTTGCATACTGTCTTAGTAAAGCCATGTCACACGTCTGTTTTCACTCTAATGTAAACTATCAGATATCACAATAAATTTTCAATGGCATTAAGTTGTGGATTGTGTGAAGTCGTCATTCATTTTGAGGATACGGCTAATATTTTGGTATTAAAAAAAAAAAAAAAAGAAATCCCTGCCAGGAGAGCCACGTGATTTCTTGCGTTCGTCTGTGAGTGAGTGAGTGTGCACGTCTGTGTCTGTCCACGGCTAAACTCTCATTCTGCTGCAGTAAACTATGTAATAATTTGGGTGTCCACAGATGGCTTCATGCTCAAGAATCTCTGGTGGTTGAGGTGACTCACACCTTCTCAAAATACCTTTTATTGCCGGGTTTATACAGCCATTGTCCGCCTGCTGACTCTTAACTCACTACTCTCGCTACTCACTACTTTTTAAAAAATATGTTTAGGATATTTCACAATCTTATTGAGTACATTTTTGATATTTGATGCCCATTCCCAAACAGCAAAGTCTGCCTGTAAAAGCTTAGAGGGTCGTAAATAATATTCATCAATCAATATCAGGTTTTTCAGTAAACTTCAGTATTTTTGCACGTTTTCTAAAAAATTTTTTTTAAAAGATTGAATTCTGATTGAATTTATTTTGTATTTTTAATCATCTTCATTTTTCAGTATTTCTTTGAAAATCTGTTAGACATTTGGACTTTATTTCAGATTTTGTGTTGTAACTTTAGCATTGTGTATAAATAGGATTGATGTTACAATTAAAATTTGAAAGCCTTAAAAAAAACTTTCGTTGACATAAATGTAATTGCATAACTAAAATAAATTGGACACGAGTCATGTTAATATTTATTATTATAATATATTAATTAAATCATCAGAGCCATGACACATATGGAGAGGCACGAGAACATCACACACATTGAATATAAAACATCAGCACGTTGCAAAAACACAGCAGGAAAAAAGGAAGTTGTCTAGACTGTTGTGATATATGTGAAAAGATGATGAAATGAACTTTGCCGGTTCACAACAGAGGCCAAACTTCTGATTAGATATTACAGGCTTGACAGAACAATATGTCAGAAAATGCCCTTTAAATATAAAACAATCACCGAAGCATGAAATTCACTTGTCGCACTACTGAAGTGCGAGTCTCAGGCTGGCAGACTGTCGGGTAATTAGTTTAAAACTGAGAAACCGCCAGGTCTTTTTGAGTGACCTAGAAGCCAGCTTTAGTCTGCAGCCTCACTTCCTCTTCACTAGATTTTACTGCCCAAAAATATTTTTGTAAATGTGAATATCCCAGCTGGCTGGCAAGAGAGAAATACAGAGTGAAGTTCAGACAATGACACTTTTACATAGTTCAACTCTTGGCAGGTTTCCTTAAACGCGTGTTTTGTCCGTAGATTCATGACCTCATATCTAGAGTGTCTCCTTCTGTCTGTCGGGAATTAATAGTTGAGGGCTGAACTCCACGACTTGGCTTCTGACCACATTGTCTGGGAAGCTGAAGGTTGGATTCCATGGGAGGCAGAAAGAGACAAGCTCTTGTGTAGATAGGCCTAATATGAGACACATACATAATCAGAAGTGGAACATTTTTAAACTGCCAATACACTCCCGCCCTTTTAGCATTCCAATGCTAATTTTGGGACCTTCACTTATCCACCCTGTGTCCTTTGGGCTCAGTTTGACCCAACAATTGGAGTCCTCTCTCGGGATGGGCTAGTCTGAGCCCTCTCTGCTCTGCCAGTCCTCAAAGTCCGGTTGCTGGTCCTCCTCGGTGCTTGGCCCCTCTGGTCCTTCTCCTAGCTTGTGCTGTTGGAGTCTTCTCTCTCTCTGCAATATTCACTGCTGAGGCCGTTGCAGCTCTTCCCTCTGAAGACCTTTAAACCCAGTGTTGCTGCTTTCTCCTGTGTGTGGATAGCACGAAGAACAGAGTACATGTTTGCACAATATCTCCCCATTTCTTCAGTACCGTCCTCTATAACAGGGAGCTGTCATTTAGCGAGTCCAACTCCTACAGTATGTTCACGGGTCTGCCAAATTGGATTTCAAAAGGACTGAGATTATTTCTGGGTCTGATGCGTATTCTTGTTTGAGTTAACACCATGGGGCCGAGCCTTTGTCTGGCCCGGTCCTGTATCAGCAGAACATTTGATCAGCTTGTTTTTTAAGAACACTAGTTTCTCTCTCTACTGCCCGTCCACTCTCCGAGTGACGGAATTGATTCAAAATTATTTCTTTATTCAAAAAAGATGTGCCAATATAACTGTGTCCTCTTCATAACCCCCCGTATGTTTATTCTTAAAATTTCCACCACGATATAATATGAGATTTTTCTGACAAACCATACTAAGACAAATCTACTACTACTTTTTATTTAATACGATACTAAGATATTTTTTTGGACATACTATACTATGACTTTATTTTCCTTTTGTACTATTTTCAACACTTTACTATGACATTTTATGACACACTATTCTATGACATTTGTTATTACATACTTCACTATGACTTTTTGATAACATACTATTCTCTATGTTATGGCATTCTATACTTTAACCTTTTTAATAGCATAAAATGTGATGCCTTTCTTATGTTACATGTATAGAGAAACTAATCTGATGCCATTTTAACGTCTATAATGCAGATAAACCTCGACTGGAACATGAGCCTAAACATAAGATTGATAAAAAAGACTTTTCGTCCTACCTCATGAAGTTGTTCAACTTTATATTTGTATCTCAGTTGAAGAGTGTGACGGCCCGAGGCGATGACTGAATCTCACCTCTGTTTTCCCGGCAGCTTGGCAGTCTGTTCTCACTCTGTTTAACCTGCAGTTGCTGCAAGTCAAGAGCAAAGTTGAATATTAATATTCTGTATTATGAGAAGAACTTTTCATTCTTTTTTTCAGGTGTGTGTGTGTGTGTGTGTGTGTGTGTGTGTGTGTGTGTGTGTGTGTGTGTGTGTGGAATAAAGACGCTGGGTGGCCTTAGGGGGTTGACAAGTTCACACATTGTGGAATAAACTGAAAACTGAAATAACAGCATATAAAACCCTTAAATATTCGATGAGCTTTTGCAAGATGGAGTTTAAAAAGACATAGAGACCTCATCTTCTTGCTCATGCTTACCTGTTGCTATATTTGTTTCCTTATGCTTGTTTATCTCTCCATCGTCAGTCTGCTTTAGTTCTGGCTTGCTCTGAAAGGTTACCAGCTTCACACTTGCCCACTCTACCAGCCTGAGGTCACTGGAAGAAACAGAAACATGAATTTCTTGCATCAAAAGATAAATCCGAATCTGTCACGTAAAGCTGTAACACTTGATGTTAAAAATAATCTGTAGCCTCTAATTGATGTCCTTCATCTATGACGACTTCATGTATTTTGCAGGTTGCAGCTTGTGGTGTCGTTGCATTGTGCAAATTATCAATTCAGTGATCAATTATCAATGAGGATAGGAAGATGTCATCATATAAGCTAATAAAAACAACTTTGATAATTAGATTTATTCATTCGCATACATTATTCTGTATTATTCAGCTGCAGCAGTTAAAAAAGGGTTAGTTCACCCTAATCAGTAGAAATTAGCTGCAGTGAAAACTTTTTCAGGAAGGTTTGTGGATTATCCAAAGTAACCGGTATATATATATATTTTTTTTTTTCACGTGTTTTTTCCAAATACAAAACACCGTGTAGAATCCACAGAGATGCTAGCAGCTCCGAGAGGCTGTACTGTATGAAGGAACTGCATTGCTTTAAGCTAAATGCTAACAGCCTTGCTATGACAATACTTGCAGATGTAAAGTTTACCATGTTCAACATCTTGGATTAGCGTGTTAGCATGCTAACACTAGCACCAAATGAATAGTACAACTGAGGCTAATGTCAGTCAGTTTGACACAGATGTCAACCTCATGGTGGCGCAAAACGAACATTCAGGAATCACCAGAGTCAGAAGGATTCATCCTCTGGGGATCATGAATATCCGTACGAAATTTCTTGCCAATTAATTTTATATATTTTGAGATATTTCATAGACCAACCTAACCGACCATCCAACTTAAACGTATCTGCATTGCTAGAGAACACTAACGGTGAGGGACACAACATCATTATGAACCTTAATGTGTTCATCACATGAAACATCTATAACTGTAAATGCGTATGAAGCTCTGTGATCATCAGTAGAATTCAGTCATTTTGCTTATGAGGCCTGCTGCAGCACAGTCAATTAGACATGAATCATTTGATAAAGTACAGATTGTTCCCTTGTTGTCTGGACTGGAGTTGCTATGGCAGTACAGACTCGGATGATTCCTCTCTGCACAGTTCCTTCCATCCGTCTCCTCACTTGTGATTCTGATGCCCACACAGCCTTGTGTTTTCATGTCCTTGAGGTGCCTGGCGCCTCTCACAGTCCCTGTCCTGTTTCTTAAAGCTGTAACATGCCACATTTTCACATGAATTCAATAAATATATTAGCATATTTTATTTCATCAGTCTTGTTATTTAAATGTAAGTGTGTGCGTGTCTGTAATTTAGTTCTTATAATAGCTTTTTTCTGTTTTGAACATTAAATAATTATCCACAAAACTCCTGTGATTAATATGAAACCACATTTACAACATTTTAATTTACTTCTTTGCTAGATAAATACATTTCTTGTTTGAATTAAAGAGTTGTATATTATTTATATTTTCTAATTAAATTAAATGTGTGTTACTTTGTTCTTTGCCTAAAGTTTGTTTCTGTAATCTGTTTTGTCACTTCACTGGAGCACAATTGCAAAAAACAACAACCAAAAGATGTGTATAAAGAGCAGCCCTTGTGCGTACATATGGTGGCATATTTGGTGTTATTTTGCAGGAAACTGCAATGATCTTTAAAGCTGCTCTCAACAATATTCTTCAATGGATCCAATTACTGTGTGTAATGTGAAAGTAGTCCTTTAGCCACAGAGCATTTTGGTGTCTTTCAGCTCATTGTTTTGGGGTTTACAGCTCACAGCTTAACTGTTCTGGTTCACTCTCTCCTCTGTCTTAATTTTTACCACAGCAGGCAGATGTTTTCTGATAAAAAAACAACTCTAAACCAGCTTTATGCTACCTGCCCAGCATTAAATGGCAGAGAGAGAGAGAGAGAGATGATAAAGCTGTTGAAGAAATTGCAGCATTTAATCCACTACCCAGAAAGTGGCCAAAAATACATATATTAATGTTAGTTTAAAAAATGTGAAATCAACGGGAATTGGAATTTTTAAAACACCAATATCAATATCCAACTCAGGCTGTTTGTGATGTTGATTCCCAGGAACTTAAAACTGTTGCTCCACCTCAGCTCCCTTGATGTAGAGAGAGGTTTGTGTCCTCGTCTCCCTTTTCCTTAAAATCAACAAACAGCTGCAATATTGTTGATTTCCTCTCAATATGAAGCCTCAGCGTTGTTTGTAATCCGGCCGATGACGGTTCAGTGTCATCTTCAAACTTCCACAACAGCAAAAAGTAATAACAGTGGAAATAAATTGCAACTTTTAAAAAAAACCTACTCAACTAAAAATCATCATATTCATGTCATTAATTCCAGTGAGTGTGAAAAATAATCCTGAAACATTTTGCAGCAGCTGTTAATCTTGGAATAATTAGAAGAAAATACATTGAAGGCTCAGAACGAGTTTACAGGAAAGTTACACACGAGAAAAGAGGTTGTTACAATTAAATATATATTTGATATACTTGATTGTATTTAACAGTGGTTTTGAATGGAATTATCACTTTCAAATAGTTTGTATAAATTATGTATGTATGTATATATATATTATGTGATTTAAAATGTAGATGACAAATAAGCATCTATTCAGTGTGCAGGTGCCCTCTTTCAGAACAGATATTTCATCTTAAACAAAATATTCCTCATGCAGGTTAGAGACATCTAAGGGGTGGATGCTTTTATCAAGAGCACCCCGTGGTACTTTTAGTGCATACATATTTCAGAAGCCCCCAGTGTGAATCAAATCCAACCTCTACTTTGTAAGGACCATATTCTGCATGCAGAGATAGAGAGAGCGCGGGGAGAGTAGGAGAGGGTTTGTTGTTGGTGGTGTTGTGATGGCTGCAGATAGACAGGATGTACTGGTGTTGGCTGTTTATGTCGGCGCGTGTTATTCTCATGTCTCCTGACCTACTTCTCTGCGATGCTCGGCCACACAGCTCAGGCTCTCCCACAGGAGGGTCTCTCTCTCTCTCTCTCTCTCTCTGTGTGTGTGTGTGTGTGTGTGTGTGTGTGTGTGTGTGGTAGGGCTTCACACCGGGAGAGAGAGGGTGGTGTCATGGTTCTGGGCGTCCAGTGGTTGTCTTTCTTCTTTTGTTCACACTCCATCAGCTCAGACAGGTCCTGTGTAGGAGACAGGAAGGAGACAGATGAGGATACACAGTAAGTGTTTGGGTGTGAGGGAAAACCAGACGAGTGAGAGGGAAACGGAGAGAGGGAGGAAGGATGAACCTGTACTCGACAACTGACCTAGTTGTGTAGCAGAGGTGGAAGAGGTATTCAGATCCTTTACTTAAGTAGAAGTACCAGTATACTAAATAAATATTCAGTTACAAGTAAAAGTCCTGCGTTCAAAATCTTACTGAAGTAAAAGTAAAGAAGTATTGTAGTACTGCTTCTACACAGGCGCAAACCTCCGGTTCTGAAAAGTGAAGACAACGCGGAAGTGTCTTAAACATGCATTCTCTCTAATGTCCACCAGGGGGCGACTCCTCTGGTTGTATAGAAGTCTATGAGAAAATGACTCTACTTCTCTCTTGATTTATTACCTCAGTAAACATTGTAAACATGAGTTTATGGTCTCAATCTCTAGTTTCAAGTCTTCTTCAATACAGCATGATGTTCATTTCGTAAATTATTGGGGCCCTCCAAAGGGTCACGCGATAAATTTGAGAGGTCCTGAGATAATTAACGGGACAGATTTAAAAAAAAAAAAAAAAAAAAAATAAAGTTTTAATACACAAATTTGTCCATTTTTATGTTTAATAATTTGACATCTTTGAACCTTAAACAGTTCCCCCCTGCTGTCGTTGGAGACATCAAATAGTGTTCATGCCTTCAAGAAGAGATTGACTGAACACCTCAGCATGAGACTGCAATCCTAAGACTCAAGGACTTCAAACGTACACAAATGAGATTACATATGTATCCCAGAGTAGCTGCAGTTCAGTGAGAGGCCCTCTGAATGGTATTCAAGTAGCACTTGAGTAAATGTGCAAACCTCAAGGCTGAACTTTATTTTTTATAACAACTTTAATGGACAGAAATTTCACTTTTGAGCGATAATACTTTTGATACTTTTTTTGTCAATAATACTTCTGTACTTGGACTTTTTACTGAAGTGTTTTTATTTATCTAAATACTACTTACTGTACAGCTTGTACATCAACAATACAATTCATTCAGTATATTTTTATGCTTTGATTAAACATTAAGGAAAGTTCCACCAGTGAAGAAACATATTTGCTGCTCTAGCATGTTGCACCCCATCAGCGTGTGCCATTAGCTCTCAAAGGATGTCGAGCCAATGACTCCCTTTGACTTGTTGCACCCACAACTTCATTATCTCTCCTGTCATTTTGTTATGGTTGTTGTCCCTCTCTCTCCCGTCCATCCGTCCATCCATCCATCCGTCCATCCATCCATCCGTCCATCCATCCATCCATCCGTCCATCCGTCCATCCATCCATCCATCCATCCGTCCGTCCGTCCCTCCCGCGCTCGCTCGCTCCCCACTTCAGCTGTTAAGTGGAAGTGGTTGCCCTGGGTTGCAGCCCCGCAGCAGGCTCCCATGACTAGAAGCTTTAATGCTGCCGCTATTTCAAGCCCTCTGATGTCATCTGAAGGAGGGGCCGGGGCCCTCATCCCCAGAGCGGTGAGTCAGAGCCAGAGCGAGGGAGTGAGGGAGGAGAGGATTCAATGAGCAAGAGGTACAGCGTTTGTCCCCATGTTGTCACCTGGGAAATGGCAGAAAAGTAATAACATGCTAACACACAAACAGCAACACAAGTGGCAACCAGCAGCCACATACTGGTGTAACTGGACTGATATTGGCCTTTGATCATCAGTCAGTTTTGTGAATTAAGGGTCCTCCCTGATCATAAAGCTGCATTGTTTTTCTCTCAAGTTGTATTCATCAATTTTATGTTCAATTCATGTTTTTATTGTTTTGTATATTTGGAATTTCTTACATTTTAAATATAAGTATTATAAAATGTTGTACAAAATATATTTATTTTGCATTTCATGGTATATTAATTGTACATTTACACAATTAAAGCTTTTTCACCAAGCATTATCATTTGTAATGTTGTTGATGCTTTGATTTTACATTATCTAACATTTGAAATAAATACTTGGTATATTTGGGAATTTTTTTAAGTTTTAAATACATTTTTATGACATTTATAAATCACGTTTGCTATGTTTTAAATGTAGTTGGAAAGACACTGAAAATGTGTGTGATTTGGGTCAAAATTCACATTCAGCAACACAATCAGTTCTAGTTTTCATAAAGCATCATTGGAGAAATCTCTTTACACTCAGCATCGTTTGGACGTAAACACTTTCTCTCCGCTCTGCAGGGAATCAAATTTCACTTCGAGGTATCTCGGTCCAACGAAACCAAAGTTCTTTGTCTCCAAGATAACATTTACCGTGTCGGGCAGAAAAAAAAACAGGCACATGAACCGGAGGAGACGTTGTTATTCTCCTGTCTCCCCGAGTGATGTCATCCTCATTCAGACTCCTGCCTACACAAAGTCGTGGCAGCGCTCAGCATCCACTGTCGCCATGGCTACAGCACTGCATCTGCCCTGACTCTCTCCTCTCCCCCCCGACAGTTGAAGCACCATCCGCCACGCAGGCAGCCGTTGGTCAGCGCGACGGACTGACGGGTGCTTCGTCCAATGAGGGAGGAGGTGAGTGATGTCATCGAAAAAGGACGGGACGGAGATGTGAACCCAAACAGCAGAGAGTCAGAGATCTTCTGCTGACGCACCAACCTAACAAGCGAGGCTGTCACATCAGTGGTTATCTCTTTGACAGAAACAGGTGAGGGGCGGACATCACATGTTTTACTGCTGTCTGGAGCTGTTGCAAGTCCTTTGTTTACCAATATAACTAATTAACCCAAGGCTCATCATGTTTTGGTGGGGGGGGGGGGGGGGGGGT
>NW_022280083.1:882767-889615 GCF_004355925.1 Anarrhichthys ocellatus
GGTTCTGGGTGGGGTTTGGCACAAGACCAGAAACTGGCTCCAAACATTACAATACTGGGATGGCCAAAGCTTTCCTGAGGCTCTGAGCAGCAGCACTATACTTGAATCACACAAAGGAAAGAAAAGGGTACCTGTTAAATCACAGTAATACTGTCTCTGCAGAGTCATCTTCATGGGTTATGAAAATACAAAACACCAAGTTTATAAAAAGATGGAGGAAATGTTAACGTAAAGCTGCTCTGATTAATATTGTTGCATTAAAAGTGGATGTGAAAGGTGTCCCCGGAATGCTTTAGTGTCTTTAGTGGCTCTTTTGTTTTTCTGAACGGTCATCAATGTGTCATCAATCATTTCCAGAAACAACATGCAGGCAGATGTTTTCAGCAAAACACCTGCCCAGTGACAGTGCAGTACATCGCAGCTAAAAAGAGGTTTTAAATTTTTAAAGACTTGGTGGAGACCAAACCAGAGCTAAAAAGACAATTATTGTTCGATTTACATACAACTCTAAATAAATGACGTCGCTCTGAATCTACTAGATGTGTAAATGACTCAATGTTTTGCTAACACATTCTTAAAAAGGTGACAATATTGTGTGCACAGCTGAATATGCACTTAACTCAACTGGCATACAAAATATATTGAATTTAGGTTTAAAGATACATTTCTTGATTTTGTTAAAGTGCCCTTTAATCCCCAACTTGGTTTAGCTCTTTAAAAACCCTTTTTGAAGATTTTTTTGTCATAAGAATCACGGAAATACAAATCTGTTATGTGGATGGTAAGTATTCTCAGGTGTGTGATTTGGGTTATTTTGCTGCTTTGTTGTTTCTAATCTTTTTCCTTTTCCATTACTATTTACTGCTGCAGCTGCCCAATGTTCCCGCAGTATCCCAATCATGATCATTTTGCCTGATCTCCTTGTGTCTGCTGTGTGGAAAGGTCTGGTGAAGCACGTTAGAAGCATTCAGAGGCTATTTTGATGATTCCCTGCAGCTGCTTTTATAGAAAAGCCAGTAAAATATCACATTTGGAAAAGCAGCATTGCTGATTTCCAACCCTTTCATGTTGTCCCCTTGAAAGCCATCAAATTACCTGGATCGTCCCTCTTTACACACAGAGGCAGCTGCTTCTGCCCGGCAACACAGAAGAAGCATCAAGACAAGAAAGCAAGCTGGAACAAACAAGAACTTAGACACAAATTTAAACTGCAGTTAAAGTTCATTTGGGAGACAAGTCCCCAAGTGAGCATGCTTATGATTCAGTTCCACATCTCTGCGACTGCTCGTTACATCAGTGAAACGTGATGGGAAATCATTTTTTACTGCAGCTCAAAAGCATAAAATGATTTAGAGACACTCTGAAAAGCCTCATTGCAGATGCTCAAGTTTGCAATAACTCATTAGGAGGCTGCTGCAATTCATACATAAGCAAATTAATGGGTTATAACACACTATAATGGATTTATAGAGTTATGGAGTGGGAGAGAACACCACCCGATTCGTTCTGCACGTGTGCAGGAATGCTACCCAGTATGCCTAGCTTTGATGCTAACTGGCGCGTCGAACTAGATAGGCCCGGGAAGATCGACTCAGCCACGGCAGCTCACGTTCTTGTCCCATAGTCCAAAGACTCGTTCCAAAGAATGGTAGTTTTTATTTTTTTACTATTTTTGTATGCTTTTTCAGGAGCAGAGCACAGTGGGGGTTTTGCTGGAGGTTGTTTGGGGGCTGTGGGATAGAGCCTGGCGGCTAAGAGTCACGTATGACGGGTCCATACAATCCTCCACGCACTACTGGATGTACAGCCTCCAACATGATCTGCGGGCAAGTAAGTATTTATAAATTATGCAGTGAAATGTTCTCTGTAAGTGTTTTACTATTATATATGGTGTGTCTGGATTAATATTACTGCAAAACATATATTTAGGAAGCTGCTATTGGACTAGGACTGCAGACTAGATGTGTACAGACTTAAAGATATTATTTTTCCTACAGTATTAGAATTGCCAGGGCCATCAACTATTAATGCTTGTTTCTTAAATCGTCCAGTCAATATGATTTGGTCTTATTGCCGTTGCAATTAATGTTTCCTCAAAAGTGATGCATGCTTATTTCTATTATCTCTCTCTACATTTTACATTAACGGACCATTGTTATGGGATCTCCTGTTACTCTTCGCGTTCCCCCGCCAGATCCCTTTGTGATTCCCATTTTTTTTCATATGATGCAGAATTTGAACAGGAAAAAGAGAACCAAGAGTTTGAAGCAACTGGTCTAATTCCTGGCTGCGAGCTCAAATCTGTCATCCTGGATTACATGGCAGAGGAAATGATGAGGTGCTCAGTTTACCCCCAAGAATTCCCAGCTGGAAAAAAGCAGCTATAGCCTTAATCACAACCCATCCCTGCTTTGACAGAGCGAGGATCCTCCTCAGGCTATTTGGGGAAGTGAGGACTCTCTCAAAACAAAGATGGCAAACTCTCACACTAAGATTGCGCAACTTGGATGTCCACATGTCCTCGTTAACTCCCAGAAATACAAATTCCCAAAAGATTTGACAGATTTCCAAAGTAATATGCAGCGGTAAATATGTTGTTTTAGACTTCTGCCTGTCTCTCTGTCCCAATTCCTCACTCCTCACTCGTCGTTGGAAGAAAGATGAACAACATTTTGTTTGTGTTAGACGAGGTATGTTGTGTTTAAGGAAACCTTAAATATGTGTCAGTTTTCCGCATCTTTTCACCCTTGTGCCTGAGCATGTGAGTGATTACCCCAGAAAATCACTCCAAATATCTGATTGAATTGTGTTATTATTACTGAGTTTTTTGGGAGGCGTGCGATTCCTGTCAAATACATAAAACTTTATGGTTATTTTTTCCAGCTGGCTTCGTAGTACAGGCCCCAGGTAATATAAGGTTGGTTCTGTAATGTTGTTAATATTAGTTGGTGAACAATAAATGTGGCCTTTTTCTTGGGGGTATTAATATGTAAATGAGCACTTCAGTGGGAGCATCTGTTTGTTTTTTTGCATTTAATGTCTTTATTGGACAGTTAATGGTGTAGAGAAAGACAAAGGAAATTACATTTAACAAAGGTCTGTGCTCAGAACGATGCAGTAATGTGGTATCCACCTTAAACATCTTTCTGTCCTTTTTTATTTTGTTTATGTTTCTTGACTATCAATAGTTGGGGAAAAGATTTGTGTCAACATAGTCCAGTCCTCTTCTTTTTTAACAGTTTAAGGTCAATCCACAGCTCTGCCGAACACCGATTTTCAAACCAAATGTCTTAATCCAGTTAGGAGCATCAACTTTATTTAAATTATGACACAGCCTTTAAGGGACGTAGGGGAATTCATCCTTAAAGTGCATATTTTTACATCTTTACTGTCTTTGTGGTGATAACACTGCACCCACCTTTTATTTTACTGTTGCATCACAGATGACTAATGTTACATTGTCAGTGTGACAATTCAAAACAATCAGATGACCCTGAGCGTGTTTGTGCGAGACTCTCACTGTACGACTCTGAATCAAAAACAGAAAGAAATCAAGGCCCTTCTGGAAAGATCTTCCTGGAAAGTTACTCTGATAAGATTCAGCACATATCGCTGCAGAAACAGAGCTGTGAGAGGAGACGGGCGAGACAAAGCGGGGAGGGATAGGAAGGAAAGGTATGAGGAGAGAAGAATGAGGAGACATTCCTGCATTTAGAGACTGGTAGCAGCTTGTGCATAAGAGTCGGTGGCCACGTCTTCTACCAGGTGAACCATTGCAGCAAAACAATGGTTTAAATGCCATCCTGTCTCGGGACATAACATCGTCATCTTCCTCTGAGTAACGCTCTATTGTTTCCTCCAAATTTCCGACAGTGTCGAAAAATCCCCTTTGAAATTTGCAGCTGGATACCGGTTGTCTTCTTGTACTCTTCTGGTGTCTTAAGTCTCTATCCTGAGGTGGGAGAGCAGTGTTTCCAGTGTACTAGCAGGTGTTCTTCCCGGCATTCAGCAGGTGGTGTCTTGTGGCTGACAGAGTTTTCATCATGTGGTATGTCGATTCTCCAGCGAAGAGTTTTCGGGCAAATTACAGGACTGCCATTAAACATCCCAGTCAGCACATGTCGATGACTTCAGATATGGGGAGGCCCCAGTTCACCTCTGGAGCTCTGTATGCACACGGTTGAACAGTGGCCATACCAAAGTCAAGGAATTCTAACCCTGAAGGGCTCATCCTGGTGGTTGACGAGCATAACTGTTATGGGGCGGATTTCATTAGGAGTCAATGGTGCCTTTGCAGCATCTCGAAGGCGAGGAAAGACATGTCTTGGATTATGAAACCGTCTATGAATCTCACCAAGTTGTTTTTCTCTGTCCTGAGTAGTTCCAGCATTTTCACTTCTGTGACGTGATGTTTAACGTGTTTGTGGATTCTTATGGCTGTAGTCTCGGCTGTTTTTATATTGACACACGTGGCAAATTTGCCAAACATCCTTCTCCAATAAACGACTCCTTGTTCTTTTCTTTTTCTTTATACGAGGTTGGGGAAGACATTTTTTTCTATCAAATGTTTCCAAACAGTAGATGAGTACAGTAGATTCTGACTTCTTGTTCTGGGAATTTGATTTTGTCTCGAGATAATCTTCCCAAATGAACACCACTGTTATGATTTTTATACCGTGAAAGCAGTCGGCACAAGTAAAAAACAAATAACGTTACGCTAGAAACAAATCATAAAAGTGTTGTTTATTTGAGAAGATTATCTTGTTGAACAAAATGTGTCAGTATGATAAACTTCTGTTTGTTTCTGTTTGGCACAAACATCCACTGGCACTCAAGGTTGACCCGATTAAAATGTGGTGGTCAAAGGTCTCTGTGACTTTTGGCCAATTCATTTTCATGTGCTTATTTTGTCAATTGCACACAAACAGAGTCATATGATGAGTGTTGCTCCACCTCAGACACAGTTCCTCACACGTTTCACTTTCTTATAAATCTAACACACACACACACACACACACACACACACACACACACACACACACATACACACACACACTCTGTCTTTCACATGTCTACATCTCACTTCCACACCCACAAATCCTCACACATACAGCACAGGATGCATAGCGTTTACACAGTACACGGGAAATATGACTGTTATTGCTCTGTCCGTCAATGACCTCTCTCTCTCTCACTCACTCACTCACTCACACTCACACACACACACACACACACACACACACACACACACACACACACACAGCATGTCAGTGAGGTTAGCAGAATCGGATATTTCCCACTCATTCTAACTGTTTGAATACTAACTCTGAAACGCCCCCATTACTCCATGTACGCCTACATACATGAGATTGGTTGTAATATTCACATATAATAACTGTTAGTTGTTAATTTCTTGTAGCTAACGGAATTGACAAAGCTAACAGTGTGCTAATAACATCAGGTAGGTGTAATCAGGCATTTCCCAGGAGAAATTGTATGAATACTAACTCTGAAACAACACATTTCTTTATGTGCGCATAAATAAAATCTACATTTACAAACAATTACTTCAGTTTAATAGATTCATATTAAAAGCCCCCAAACTGTTATTTTTTGGAAGTTATGTTAGAGCTCATGAAAAACTGCATATTATCAGAATGAATACAGCTCTTACATGTTGTCAAGTCTCACCAAATAATATTCATTTAAAAGCTCTAAATTGCTTTTCACTGTCTTTACATTTGATTGAGAGATTTGACAGAAGCACATAATCAGCAAAAAAGTGTCAACAGGAGCTTTTCTGACAGTGGAGAGTTTCTGTGGCTCACTTCAACGTCTCTCTCTGGACTGTGTAACATCATACATTTTTTAGATTAAAAAGCTGGGATGTAGCTCAAATAAACCCTTTGCCCTCTGCTGTGGTGCAGGAAGGGAGGGAGTGTTGAGAGTCAAGGATTACCTCCTTTTCCAGGATGGGTGATTCATTCTCTTGTCTTAAAAAGTAACAAGTCATCTCTGTTGCTTTCAAAGCAGTTTCAATGAAATGGTTGCTGCAAGTAAAATGGAGGGCTGTCCTGTGAAATGAAAGCAGACAGACAGCTCATGGTATATAATTTAGAAAAAGAGAGATATAAAAAAAGGTCTGGGCACTGGTGTTGACAACAGGTCCCTCAGGGGCCGGTAAGACTGAAGGTTGGATATTTGTTTGGCCTCTGGTGGGAACATGTATATGAAAGCCAGGTGTTTTTATCCAAACACACAGCTGAGAGAAATTATGTTGTTCATTTTTAAAGCCACGGTTTTAAAGCTGGCAGTCAAATCCAAATGGAAATGGTGAATATGTGGTGTCTAATAAAGCAGTTAGAACTGCTATTCAATACAATGCTCCAAGCAAATGCAGCAGGGCAAGGAAGGAAACCTTTATATTTTCTAAAGAGATGTAGAGTATGTAGCACTAATGAGTACTGAAAACTACTGTTGCCATTGAATTATTGTCAGTCTTGTTTATTTACTACCTTTGCATTTACATTAAAAAAAATCTGAATAAAAACAGTTTAGACTGGTTTATTGAGGCAGAGTTACTTAAAGACGACAAAAAACATGAAATGTTTGTAGAGTTATGCCTGTTACGATATTTTTACGTTATCGACTGATCGTATAATATATGGCCATAACCTTCATTGTTTTTTAACTTAATCAATTTATCGTACCATATATGAGCATTACCTCCATAACTATTAATTATCAACTTATCGTACAATTTACGGACATGACTTCCATAGTTTTTTCATAATCAACTTATCGTACGATAAATAGACATGACCTCCATAGTTTTTTCGTAATCAACT
>NW_022280083.1:889625-900675 GCF_004355925.1 Anarrhichthys ocellatus
CATGTCTCTACCAAACTTCAAGGCAATCCATCCAGTAGTTATTAAGACATTTCACTCAAAACCACTAATGTCAACCTCATGGAGGTGCTAGATGAAAGATTGGGGGGGGAGGGACACATCAGTAGCATTCCTCCACTGAGAATCATTAGTCTGCAACAAATATCATGGCAATCCATCCAATAATTGTTGAGATATGTCCGTGTGGACCAAAGAGGTGGACAGGCATGACTGACATCCTGCTAGGAAATTTAGAATGAAGAGATAACAAAATCAAATGGCAGTATCATGGCAGATACAAAAAAAAGAAAAAAGTTAATGATATGCCTAGAATGTCTATACATCTGGAGGATGCTGCTGAACCAGATAAGAAGCTGACTGCTGAGTAACTCCACACAACATTCTCTCTCTCTCTCTCTCTATGGTCGACTTCAAAAGGAGGCCAGGAAATAAAAAAGTGAGAATGAGATGGTATAGAAGATGATGATGATGATGATGATGATGTGTACAGACTTGTGTTAAAGTTTTATGCACGTATACGCTGAGCGATTTCTGTTCAATTTTTATGACACTGCTGAAGAGGTATGGGTGATAACTTTAAAGACTGTGTCCTCTATTAGTCTTGGGCTTTTTATATACGAGATAAAACTAGATCCAAACAGGACCAATGATTACAAGGATTCCATACAACATGATACCTAATAAGAGTGTTTATTGTGATGCGGCCTATACAAGTTATCTTATCTCAACAGAAACTAGAAGTTGCCTGGAGGTCAAAGCAATTTCTTATCTTCCTGTTCCACAAAAAAAACAGGATATCTCCCAACGTAGGAATATTTTGACATTTTGGGTGAGTTACGATTATTCGCTTTCTGCGATGAGAGATGAGAAGATTGATACAACTCTCGAAGGCAACAGCCAATAGCCGGTTAGCTTATCTCAGCACAGAGAGCACAACAACAACAACATCTATCTGTGGAAATACACAGAAATCTGATATGACCATAAGAGTCCAGACTTTAAATTGCAGCCATGAAGCAGCACAGAACAAGACAGAAAGATCTAACAGGCTGCTTAAATAGAGTGCAATAAACACCTTAGTTTATATTACAAATAATCAGTTTGTGCAAATTAGTTTAATACTTCCTTCAAACCTACTTTAATTTACTGTCAGATTTAGCGGTTAAATGATGTGCGCTGCTTTTTGTTTCATGTAATAACTAGGTTGAAATAAAGTAAATGCTAACATTTCATTTTTCTGCAAATGCGGGCTCAGTAATACAAGGCTTTACTCTTAGACGAGAAAAAAAAAAATCGGGTTCACCGTGCTGTACAACTCCTCACAGTGTCGGATGAGATAAAACACCACATGCTGGTTCATAACTCCTCACTTCTGGCAACCTGCTGGACACGTTCAGCAGCTGGCAGCACCTCAAACAGCAACACAGTACGAGTTCATAAGGAAGAAATTCACCTTAAAAATCAAAAAAAAAAAAAAAAAAAAAAAAAAAAGAAAATCACACTTTTGTCTTTTAAGATCCACAAAAAATGTGCAAGTGGTTCAAATCCAACCCCATTGCTGCATATCGTCCCTTCTTCTGTCTCTCTTTGACTGTTCTATCCAATAAAAGGCAAATAGTCCAAAAATTACTAGAGTGCTGGGCTTAAAGCTAGTTTTAGATATAGTGGCCAAAGCATGGAATTACAACTTCCGGATCACGTGACGCCATTTGGCCCAAAAATACTTCCCCCCCCCCCCATAGACTTACATCGGGAAATAGACTGTAAATCAGCGGATTTTTTTGTTGTTGAGGTAAATCAAATTCCTAGGACAAAAATTTGAATAGCCCTTTTTTAAAAACCATTAGGTCGTAAAAGTAGTAACATGCACGAGTAGCCACATCCAGAGTTGTATTTGGAGTTGGATGGAGAGCAAAGGGAGAAAGGCTGTGATGTGGTAGAAAGCTTCAGGAAAACAACTTCTTCTGCACATTCATTTATTTTTCTGTGTTTTTCGTCATCAACTAACTCTGCTCTCAACGGAAGTTTTATATATTTTAATTAAATCGTTTAAGGGTTAAGTGGATTACTTGAACATTGAAATGTCACTGAATTCTTTAGTTGATGCCATTTGCTGTTTGTTTTAAGTCTGTTGTCTCTTTCATGTGAATTGTTTTTAAAACTTGTTTTGTCTATTTTATGTGTTTTTATGTGAATTTGTTACGCTGCCATTTAAGCCAGGACTTTCTTGGAAATGAGATTCAAAATGTCACGTGGAATATTCTGGCTATTAAAAGGTTAAATTAAATTAATTAATCTCACCTTTGAGTAGTTGACCCACTGCCACGATGGAAGAAATTTGGAAAGGAAAGGGGGGAAAGCAAAAAAATAAATAAATAAAAGACACCTATTAACCATAATGCAGTCTAATACAAGATTAAAAGTTAGCGCAATACTTCATCAAAACCTCTAAATAAAATAAATGAATAAATAAAAAACACTTAATATAATGCAGTCCAACTCAAGATTAAAAGTTAGAGGTTTTGATAAAGTATTGCGCTAAATAAAATAAATGGCTAAATAAAAAACACTTAACATAATGCACACGATTAAAGACTTTATCTAAACCTCTAAATAAAATAGATTAAAACAACACCTATTAATAAAAGTCTAACAAGATACAAGTTGGCACAAAACTTTAAAACACTAAATAAAAACAAAAACAACAACTAAATGACATTACTATAACGGCCATGTGAGGGCATTACTGTCTAAAGTTACTGTTTAATTGTCACTCCCCCGTCTCAAGTCACCATCTGATGCTTGTAAGAAGCACAGACCTCGATGATTCATTCAATGATTGACTTACAGTCTGCTGAATTCATTTCACGCCGCTGTGCTGACTCCACAGCTGGGGAAACGAATGACACTGCAGTCGGTTTTAGCACTCCATGATGTGACAAAGGATAATAATCGTGTAGGTTTTTGAACTTGAGTTTTGGAGGGCACGACTTCACTTCCCACCTCCCGAATTTACAAAGCTTCCTCTCACTCAGGTGGGGGGCAGGACACGGAGGACGCACAAGGGTACACTCATTCAGGTAAAAGCCCAAAGCTTGGGAACGGCTGCCAAAGAGCACGGCTAAATAATGAGGCTCGAGTGGAGCGGCATTAACCAAGCATCCAATAAATTATGTGTTATGCGGCACAAGGGTGCCATCACAGATGCCACCGTTTCACCCGGATCCGAAGAAGGGATGATCCCACACAGCTTCATGCAATTACGTGGCCCGTCTCAGACCATGAAAGCTTTTACATTTGCTGCTATTAAGGCCGAACATCTTTAGTGTATAGAAGAGAGATGTGCTCTCCAGGAAAAAGGTGGTTTGGAAAATGTACTTCATGTGTATTTGAGATGTTATTTTTACTCCACATGGCAAACACAGCTCAGTGTGCACTTCCAATAGTTATCCAATGGGAAAAAAAAGGGACCAAATAAACATATCTAGTGCTGTAGTTGCTGGTAAAACATGAACACTTTTTAAAAAGCACTCTGCAAGCAAACCACCCATTGGGGTTTGACAGCGGAGGCCAATCTAGGAAGAGGACTTCTGCTCCACATGGCAAACGGATGAAAAAAAAAAAAGCATGTTCGCCTTGAATGAGAAATGTCAAATCCCAAATGTTCACCATTCACGTCTCCGTCTTGTCAGCAAACACATTTGTAATGAAGTACATCTAAGACAGGGCTACAAAATATTGTTTTATGTATAAACCCATCACAGAGATGTGTGGCGGAAGGAGCCCATTCGTACCAAGCTGTAACTGGAGTCATCATCATGTAGCCGATCACACAGTAGAGTTGTTTTTATTACATATGTTTATTTTGTCTATTTTGTCAGGTGACTTCACTTGTAGATTTTCAGTCAAACTGCTATTTCGCAGAAACAGAAACGTGTCTGACTGAACTACATTTGAACTGTGTCGACACAGTGGAGGTGAGCACTAAGAGGACGAGTGGAGTGAACACATTAAACCGGCTGAGACTCAGTGACTGTAAACGGTTGTTTGCTAACTGAAATAAGATGAGTTAGAAATGTCTTCGCTGGTTATTTTCCAGTAATTCAGGTATTTCAGTCTAGATGGAACGTTGTGAGAATAACTTCAAACTACACTCGTGAGGACCTCGAAGGTTCAATATATTCCGAAAGAAACTCAGATTTTATTTAATTTTTTCAGATTTTTCTGTCTTTTAGTTTACTAAGTGAACATTTTCTGGAGCCCAGCTTTGTGTAAATACCTGCAGTTTTATTTATTTTTTGTCTAAGTTGCAAAAAGAATGGCAGTTTAACACTTTGAAATTAACTTCTGGCAAACAAAAACAGATTTCTTTTAAATGCCACGATGCCAATTCAATACAGACATGACCATAAATATGTAAATGGCTGTAGAACACAGGAGAACAGTCCCGCGCAACAATAACACCCGAGATTGCATGCCACAGTAAACAACAATAGTGCCATTTCTTCCTTTCTTCTTTGAAACAAAAGCACTTTCAGGTAATTTTGTCACAATTAGTTAAACTCAGTGATGAATGAGAGTGAAGACATTTAAGAAAACGCCTTTTATTTTGTCATTTTAGACAAAAGGGATTTGTGGAAGCACAATAGTTTAAAGTAAAAATCAAACTGTTTTTGTGTTTTTGTTAGGTCCTAAAATAATCAGACCACCAGAGAGGATTTAACAAAGTGACCGAGCTCCGGATGCACTTGACTTTGATACAATAACAATAACTCTTTCTGCAGAGATCCGTGATGAACGATTGTGGAAACGTGTCCAGCAAATCCATTAAAACCAGCCGGGAGTCGAGCCAAAGTAGAAACGTCTGCGTGTCGTCAATTCTTCAGCAGAAAATGAACACGGTCTGGTGTCGGGAGTTAATTACGTCCACAAATACTGATTAGACCGTCCAGGACAAAGAGATATCGATCAGATGGTTTTAGCCCCAAATATTGATCAGACCTCGTCTAGGATGACGAAGACGAGATTAATCACACAGAGTCTCTGCTTAATAAGTGCCGATATCTTCAGCTCTCAATGGAATGTCCTTAAATAAACAAACCGTGTCTTTGAAACAAGATGAGAATATGACGCCATTTTTCTCTTCTGTAAAAAGTAACTTTAATCGTTAATCAACACTACAAAGAGACGATACACACACATGTATGAATGAAATTAATTTTGCTCACGCTCAACCCGACCAGTGAACACACAGACTGGTAAATGCGGAACGCGTCGGCGCTACCAGGAGCTGAAGTCCCCGAAGCTGCTCTTGGCTTTGGACTTCTTGGCTCCGCTGGTGGACGGCGCCGCTCCGCTGGTGGACGGCCCGCTTTCGTCTTCAACGGCCGAACGTTTTCTATAAAAGGTAGAGGAACAGAACATCACAATGAGCAGCTGTTCTCCCACAGACGTGTTCTTCTTGTAGATTACGGGTTTCTCTGATCTGAGATTTACCTCACATGAATCTCTTCTCTCTCTGTAAATGATGTTGTTTATGCCTTTTGTAAAACACAGACTACGGGCCTTTCTGAGTTATTCTTCAGAGACAGACACTATTTGAAAACAGGCTGCACCTTCAGATACAAACGCATGAATCATTATTGATTACCCTGCTGTTATGTTATGTTTGTCATTCCCTCCAGTATGTCTCTATTGATCAGAACCATCCTGCAAATACAAACAAGCTAAATGACACTTCTCATCCCCGTCTACGGTCCTTACCGCTAACCCGTTTATATTGCTGCTACTGTGTACGTTTGGTTTGTCACCTTATTGATCATCTCTTATTGAATGTTTGCACTCTGCCTACTTCGTGCTGCGACTACTGCGCAATGAGTCGGGATAAATACGGACCATCTTATGTTGAAGATTTTCATTTCAATGAATTACTGTTGAGGCACTGTCTGTTGCTGGAGGAGGCAACACAATGGAGATTGAATTACCTGATGAAAGTATTGCAATATTTATATATTTGCAGTATTACAAACTGGGTGTCTGTGGCGACATTACCGGGAGTTTTTCTTAATTGTAAACACACAAACAAATGTAATTATGCACAATTCTGAAAAGCTGAAGCTCATGCATCAACAAAAAGCCTCCAGACTGCTAAACTCTTATTTTCAGCCTGTTCACAAATTCTAAATCAACGGGACTGAACTCTGAAAGATTTGCCACATTAAATGCACAGATGAACAGAGTATTTTCACACAGACAATAGCCTAAAAAAGACCATTGACGACTGCTGAAACACCCTACATGCCACTTTTACAATCAGCTGTCAGATGGACTGTGTTTTGGGAGCATTGATACTGACGTGCTGCGCATGACCCTAAATATGTGAACATGATGACAGGAGGAGAAGATGAAAATCAAGAGCATAATTACCTCTTCAAGCACACTTCAGCCAAAGTAAAACATTTTTAGTTCAGCTAATGCGCCTTCATTTCGCATAATGAGTCATTTCAACATTCACACACACATGCTACAAGGTTTGTGCAAAGCGCCTTCGATGCAACTTCTTTATTTATCTTCTCTGAAGCGACTCTACATATAAATAAGTTAATGAATCCCTTTGAGGGATTTAATGGGGCAAAGAGAAGGTTTTAATGTTTCATTCTCTTTATCATATTTCACTGAGCTAACAGCAAACTTGAATATTATGCCAACAATGCCCAAAACAATAGTTACAAAACTTAAAAAAACGAAACAAAAATGAATTGTGTTGTAATAACACGTAAAAACAACACAATATACCTGAACTCAGTGGAAACGGTGGAGACAATAAAGCTGAATTATCCCTCTGGGGGAGATGGGTAATCTCCTACATAATTGGAAACGTTGCACATTATGTTTCTGCTTGTTCTGTGTCGCCATATAATCATGTTTTATCGTCCATTCATTACGATCCTGTTCCTCAAGACGCTTACGTGGAGGCCAGGTTACCCGTTTCATCCAAACTCTGCCTGGAAAGTGGAATAAAGGTTCTTCTGTTTTGTGCTTTTGCCTTTAACACACGCCACAGCGTGACCACTCCAGCAGAAGCAGAGTAAATCAGTATGCATGCACATGTATGTGTGTGTATGTATGTATGTGTGCGTGTCCTTACTTCGTGGCAGGGTTGATGTATTTCCCCACACCGGCTTTGAAGGTCTTTGGCGCCTGCTTCTCCTTAGCCTTCTGCTGGGCGATGCTGGTCTGCTGCTTCTCCTCCTCCTGCTGCTGCTTCTGCAGCTCCGTTTCTCGCTCCGCTGCAATCTGAAAAACACAAATCAAATAAATCCCCCAAAATAAACTACAGGCCAGATCAGAGGGCCACTGACACTCTGCAATGACCGAGTGGATCAAAATGCAGGTGGGACAACAAGCTCCAGGTGATCATAAGTCATAAGTCAATAAGTCTAGAAGGATATATTTCCTTATAGTGGAGGATATTTATCCATTTGTATTATTACTGTACTTGGATGTTTGGCCTTCACTGTGCAGAAGGATGCATGTACACACAGTCATATGTAAATAATAATCACCAAGCTTTTCTGTGTGGAAGAAATGCTTATGTCTTAAAGTCATGTATTGTACATGTATGCAAACACACAGAGCGATGCTAACCTGAGCGTCAGCTTCTTCGTACGGATCCACGAACACAGTCGCAGTTATGATCTTGATCTCCGACTGAAAAACAGACAAACCACTCAAATTAAATCCATCATTTCCCCTCATGCTGGTTACCATTAAATGATCTGTAATAAAGATACGAGTCTCTGAAACATCTACCACATAAAACAACAAAATAAATCTAGCTTACAGGTTGAATAGTCATTTTTGGGATAAAACTCGGCATTAAAGGCTTTACAAACTGTTTTTGTCTCAAGTACTTTACCATAGTATGTGAATATTACACGGTGAAAATGCAACTTTTTTTCAAGGACGTGGATTTTTCTGACTGAATAAAGGCGTCAACCAATCACGTAGTCAGGAACGGTGCGATTCAAAATGTACACGATAGTGTACAACAACACCGAGGCTCCAGAGTCCGAGCCAAGACGCAAATTTTATTTCTCCCAAAGAAATAAAAATAGAAATAAAAATACTGCTTTCAACCTTGACAAAGGCAGCGCAGACCACAGCCACGCCTTCTGCTCTTACCTTTCACAATAAAAGCCCAACACATATACACGGTGTAACTGTTAACCAGAGGGAACACAAAGTCTCTCAGAGCATTTCGCTAAAAGGAAGCTCAATAGAATATCTTACAGTATCTTATAGGCTAAACAACAGCTAATAAATATCTACAATGGCGTCACTATTTTGAGCAAGTTGTTTAAAAAAATGACCCGTCAGATGGGGACGAACCAGTGCTGAGAGAATCTGGATGGAAGTGTCTAATTGCTTTTTCTTTATTTTATTACACAAAAGCAGAAAGCACACTTTATAAAAGGAGATGATTCAAAGTGCTGAGGCTGTGTGGGAGCAAAGATGCCAATCACTGAAATGTCCATTAATAAGACGTCTCTGGTCAGAGACGCACAAAGCTTTGGAAGACATAATTAATACGAAAACACAAGGGGAAAGTGGACTTTAATTAAGGGCACTTTGACAAATATTTACTTGGAGTTCTTCGGAAAAATACTTAAAAGATGTATAAAATGCAATTAAAGAGCTTATTTGAAATTTAGAATAATGACACAACACTAGACGGGATGACGCATGTAAAAGTCAGAATGGCTGCTTCTGCTTTTAACGAGTGAGTTTGGAGATCTCTCGTGAACTTAAACTGGACCTACAGTCTGTAATCTACTCTGAACACGGGTTAAACACTACATTTCAAGATAGTAAAATGAGATAATTTGACCCATTAAAAAAAACCTGTGAAGAGATATTTCTACACTCAAACATTTGTGAGTAACATCTGGACCTTAAACATGACTACTTCCTACCTTTGGTTTGTCTGATTTGGGATCACTCTCCACGTTCTCCATGGCGGTGAGGGCCTCAAATCCACCAACAATCCTGCAAAAAAAAAAAAAGAGATGTATGAAGGACTAGTCATGGAGTAGGTTTTGTGTTCTTATATGTAAGAGCAAGAGAGTCCAGAAACACCATTTCCTCCTGTTTGAGTAACATTTTATAAAAGATCCAAGTACTACACAAGCCTGTGTACTACCATCTCAACCTGCAATGTTCATATAATAAGCACATCCTCCAGCGGGCTAGGGGGGGCTTTGTGCAGACCTCATTGTATTCCTCAGACAACAGTGCACGTGAGTTGCTGCAAAAAGCAAATGTTTACAGTCTTTGTTATCGGCACACTGGCCTCATGGTGAAAACACAGCAGAGGGAACAACCGCTGAAGATATCGAGGCTGTGAAACGGCGAGGGCCAAGAGGCCAGATCTGTTCGCGACTCCCCTGCTGAGGAGCACTTTAGACAAGTTGCTCTTTTAACTGCCGGCTCTTTATACAGCTGCTCCTGGGGGGCTGTTACAGTTTGTGTCTCTTCTCACTCTACACATGGTAACCCCCAAAGCTAGCAGGGGGTTCCTCTCCGGGCCACATGGGCTCTGCTTCCACATGTTCAGTTGAACCGAGGAGCTCCCATGCCCCACGAGTCACGACTTTGCAATATCGGACAAAACAACGAGGGTCAGGGTTGTGCACCGCGCAACGGTATCAAATGTGTCCACCGGTAGAGATTTGGGAACACCGTTTCAACTGACAGTATGATTGTCGAGGTGTTTCTTGAATCCAGGTTGTAAATACAGAGCAGGAGGAGGAGGCATCCCAACCAACCCAAGATGAGGAGGAACTCAATCGTTACATGATTATCAGGCACACTGCAGTGTATTTTGACAGTCAGTGTACAGTGTATTTTGTGTTTACTTAAACTTTCCAAAATGGTTTTCCTGCTGACGAACACGCGTTAAATTTGCTTCAAACAACACGTTTTGTCTCAAGAACTCGTACCTCCTTCTCACAATCACTTTAACACTTGAAGTGATTTGGCAATTTAAGACGTTTAAGCAGTTTTCAGATCAGTCAGAACCAAAACATCAATGTTTCCACACAAAGGAAGCAACATATAACAACACTGTGATCTCAGTTATTCCACTTTTAACTTATTACCACGAACAGCTTGTGTTAAACTGGACAATAGGAGTCTGCAACACGGATTAAAATCACATTATAGACATCCACTTAGAGAGAGTCAAACAGTCACACTGAACATTTGGAGGGAAATAATCATTTGAAGTAATTTCGGCACTAACCACTATTGGATTTTGTACAGTTACATATAGCTGCAGGTTTTAAATGATCACAACATGGACTCACTCCATCAGGAGGGCAGCGTGACATTTATTTAACGCTTCACACAAAGCATTACATTGCAGCCCTCAGCCACTTAGACAGAAAGAAATGGCAAAACTTTGCATTTCAGAAAAACCTTTCCTCTGCAAAAGAGTCCACAACCGTTCTGAATAGATCAGGTTAAGTGGACGGACACGACGGTCTCATTAAATGTGCAAAGACTGCCGCCTGCAAAGAATAAAAAGCTGGACGAGGAGGTTAAAGCTGGAGCTCTTTAAGTGCGGTGACCATGTGAAGAGTCAATCAGTGGAAAGACAGCTGAACATTTTTAGACAACAGCAGAAAAGACAACCATTAAAGATCATGCTCAGCTAAGATAGAGACAGAGACAGACAAAAAAAGAGAGACAGACACAGAGAGAGAGAGAGACAGACAGCAACAAAAAAAGAGAGACAGACACAGAGAGAGAGAGACAGACAGAGACAAAAAAAGAGAGAGACAGAGAGACAGACAGAGACAAAAAAAGAGAGACAGAGAGAGAGAGACAGACAGACAGCGACAAAAAAAGAGAGACAGCGACAAAAAAAGAGAGACAGAGAGAGAGAGAGAGACAGACAGCGACAAAAAAAGAGAGACAGACACAGAGAGACAGACAGAGACAAAAAAAGAGAGACAGACAGAGAGAGAGA
>NW_022280083.1:900685-924218 GCF_004355925.1 Anarrhichthys ocellatus
GACAGACAGAGAGAGAGAGACAGACAGAGACAAAAAAAGAGAGACAGCGACAAAAAAAGAGAGACAGACACAGAGAGACAGACAGAGAGAGAGAGACAAAAAAAGAGAGACAGACAGAGACAAAAAAAGAGAGACAGACAGAGAGAGAGAGACAGACAGAGACAAAAAAAGAGAGAGACAAAGAGAGACAGACAGAGACAAAAAAAGAGAGACAGACAGAGAGAGAGAGACAGACAGACAGCAACAAAAAAAGAGAGACAGACACAGAGAGAGAGAGACAGACAGACAGCAACAAAAAAAGAGAGACAGACAGAGAGAGAGAGACAGACAGAGACAAAAAAAGAGAGACAGACAGAGACAAAAAAAGAGAGACAGACACAGAGAGACAGACAGAGACAAAAAAAGAGAGACAGACAGAGAGACAGAGAGACAAAAAAAGAGAGACAGAGAGAGAGAGAGAGAGACAAAAAAAGAGAGACAGACACAGAGAGAGAGACAGACAGACAGACAGCGACAAAAAAAGAGAGACAGGCAGAGCGAGAGAGAGACAGATGGACAGACAGACAGAGACAGATAGAGTGAGAGAGAAACAGAGAGAGAGAGAGAGAGACAGGGTCTTCAGTTGAGATTCAGCATCCACTAAATGTTTCACAGCTCTCGTCCTGGAGGCCAACTGGAAGTCACAAAACTGTTTACTCTGTCTGGAGCTCCAACAGAACCAAATGTGTATTAAAGAACAATATGAGAGGGTGAGACAGAGAGAGAGAGAGAGAGAGACAGAGAGACAGACAGACAGACAGAGACAAAAAAAGAGAGACAGAGAGAGAGACAGACAGACAGAGACAAAAAAAGAGACAGACAGAGAGAGAGAGAGACAAAAAAAGAGAGACAGACAGAGAGAGACAAAAAAAAGAGAGACAGACACAGAGAGAGAGACAGACAGCGACAAAAAAAGAGAGACAGACAGAGCGAGAGAGAGAGAGAGACAGATGGACAGACAGACAGAGACAGACAGAGTGAGAGAGAAACAGAGAGAGAGAGAGAGACAGGGTCTTCAGTTGAGATTCAGCATCCACTAAATGTTTCACAGCTCTCGTCCTGGAGGCCAACTGGAAGTCACAAAACTGTTTACTCTGTCTGGAGCTCCAACAGAACCAAATGTGTATTAAAGAACAATATGAGAGGGTGAGACAGAGAGAGACAGAGAGACAGAGAGAGAGAGAGAGAGACAGAGAGAGAGTGAGGAGAAGACTAAGAAGAGGAAACAACAACTACAAAAGAGCATGTGGCGGTGACCCAACGGTTTGTGTAAATGGCACTGAGCATGAGGAAAGTGTCTGTCAAGATTGTCACCTTTCCAAACCATCTGCCTCAACCACTAAATTACACAGAACACTGTCGCTAAGCCACAGTGGAGTGGAAAGAGATTAACATACTTAAAAAGAAAGTTTACCTTCCGAATACTGTGTGCTTCCTGTCGAGGTAGATGCACGACCGGAACGTGATGAAGCTGAGAGAAAACGGAAACAGAGACATTACATTCGTATAAAACAGTTAAAAAAACAACTTACGGTTCAATAAATGAATATGTAAAAAGTATTGTGAAGAAACAAGATCTCTAAAAAGGGAGCTTTGCCTTCACAGTACACTTTACACAAACACTTTAGTTTGACTAAATACACAGAATAACCGTCAAAAACAAGACATTTACAGGTTCTTCTAACACAAGGTCCTTTAGTAAACATTTATAGGAAGCTGTTTTGTTGACAACCACGTCAATAATTAAACTGTTTCACATAAATGCTGAAGCTACGAGGAACTTTCATTTTGCGTTGGTTTTGGCGGCCCCTGTGGACAAAAGCGGTAGTGTTTAATTTTCTTTAATTTTACTGCACCATGGTTTGACCGTCTGGTTCTCCTGGTGCCACCAAGGACTAGTACTTAGAATAGCTCTATAGAAATAGACAATCATCTCGCTAAAGGTCTTGTTTACTCATGTAGCTCATACAGAGGCATCAGTATAAAACTGAGACCGTTTCAGAACCAGTTAAAAGTTCCTCACAGTAACTTTAAACTAAAGTGTATAAAAAGGACAAAATTAGCTTTAAAAGCGAATTTAAAAAATGTGAGTTTCAGTTTTATCATATAAATAGTTTCAAGGAAACAGTAAAAAAAAAAAGAAAAAAAGACTAATTTGATTTGCAACACTTTCCTCATGAAATGTGTAGGAATGACTATGTTGACTACTGAATAAGTAAATGCAACATACATAAAAAATTTTTGCAGTTGAGTTTTTGCATCCAGTATATTACATTTCATACAGACGTGTTGCATTTGTTCTTGTCTTATTCACCTGTGGGGCCTCAGCAAAGAAATCAAAAGGAAGAAAGAGAGTAAAAAAAACTAGATATAATTCTCTGCTGACTGACTGTCTAGAACAGAACGATAGTTCAAAGTTTAGGCTTTTTTAACAGAAAACATTTCTTACAACTGGGACTTGTTGGTGTTTGGACCGGAGTTTGCCATGCTGAGAACCCCGCGGCCGGTGTGAGACAGGTTGGGCTTAAACTCATCCTTGAAAGGCTTTCCCCAGAAGGACTCCCCTCCTGGGAAGAGAGGCAGTGAGTGAGGGAGGAAGGAAAGAAAGACACAAAAGGAGAGACATAGACACAACAAACCGTTTTAAAATATGAGAAACATCTTTGCTGGAAAGCACTCGACTTCCCTCCAATCAGACGCGCAAAAAAACGAGTGGTGTAATTTTCGCAGTTGAGGACGAGATGAGTTTCTATAAGCGACGCGCAAATGTAAAATACACGTTCCTGTTGACTGCAGGGAGGCAGCGAAGCAAACACAGAAGTGCGTGCAAGTCGTACATCGTGAAGAAAAATGGCAACTAACTTCAGACAAGGTGCCAAAGAAGGCTCAGCAGAGGATGTACTTCCTGAGGCAGCTGGAGAAGTTCCACCTGCCAAAGATAATGATGGTGCACTTCTACGCCGCCATCGTTGAGTCCATCCTCTGCTCCGGTCTGGTACGCTGCAGTCTGCCCTTGTCCTTGGCAGCGCATCATTCGCACTGCTGAGAGGGTGATTGGCTGCAATCTGCATTCCCTCCATGACTTGTTCGCTTCAAGGACCCTGAAGCGAGCGAGAAATATTGTAGCCGACCCCTCTCACCCTGGACACAAACTGTTCGAGTTTCTTCCATCTGGCAGGAGGCTGCGGTCCATCAGGACCAAGACCTCAAGAACAGTTTATTCCCGTCTTCAGCTGGACTCATTAACAAAGCCCAGGACCCCCACTGACTCCAACATATACTTGTTTTAAAGTACTGTCATCCGTTTGTTTGTGTACCATATTTTATTGTAAATTTCAATACGTTTCTATTTTTAAATGATGTCTTTATTATTGCACTGTGTTCATTGTTTGTTATGCACCAAGTCAGATTGCTTGTATGTGCAACGTACTTAGCAATAAACGGTTCTGATTCAAAGACTATATATCGACTGTAACGATAAATAAAATCAGACTTTTTAAATAAAGATCGTCCACATCTATCAAATGAAGGGAGTGTTTCTCGTTATTCCACTGATCAACGATTAAGAACTTGTGTCCACATGGCGTCTTTATTCAATCGTCAAGTGCAAGACGCTGCAGCCAACGCTTCAAGACGAAAATCTATGAAATTCTTAAGAAAAGCACCGGTGATGTCACTGTAGAAAATGGAGGAGGAGCTTGTTTTTACAGCTGGGTGGATACTGCTGGTGAGTGTTGTGCTTGCTTTTTTTTTTATAAAATCGGCGTACGCCTCGTCTCCGACAGATCGTCCTCCTTGCTGTAACGTTACAGTCAGGTATCCTCTGTTTGGTGACAAAACAATGTCAAACAAACAGATAGTAGCCCATAGAGATAATAAAGAGCAAAAGGGGCAAATGCGATGCTAGTCTATCGTACAACGGTGTGGTGATGTTAAGATATTTACAAAAAGCACTTGGAGCTTTTTAGATGAAAACATTTCCCCTTTTCTGGCAGAGAAAGCTGCCGCGTGGACTCGGGCCCCAACACGCCGATAAGACGAAGCATAACACGGGACAGAACATGCTAGCCGATGTAAACAAATCCATTCAAAAAAACGCAGCTTTGCAAATGTTTAGCAAGGAACGCAACATGTTTAACGCGGCCTCAAGGGTGCGTTTTGGTGGGAAACACTGAGTTTGTTTAAATGAAAGTCCACATGGCACCTTTAAGGCACGAACAAAAACATCCTCGTTAAGGAGAAGGAAAACTTTACCTTTCGGTTGGGCAAACACTTCTCACTTGTTGTCCATGAAAATCAATTCAAACACCTTTGGAGGAAGTGATTTTAGGTAACGGGCACTTTTCCTTTAAAAGGAAAATCATTGTCTCAGCACCTCGGAGCAGACGTTGGCCGACAGTTCACAGTGTTAATCCGTCATTTAAAATGCTCCTTCTGGGATTAAATGCATGTACAAAAATAAATAAATAAAAGTACACTTTGGGGAGTAAAACCGATAAGATTGAGTTCATGTAGCTTTTAATTTTCTGCTCCAATGCCCGTCATTACATCTTTATACTGTAACATACGATTAAACCCATTAAAATACATTGAGTTTGTCTAAAAGCGACACATTTCTGGATCCACCGGCACTACTAAATCAAAATAGAGAAACAGAACTAAGACTCTTTTCTCAAGACCTGTTTGTCCTTGAACACGGAGCCCTGCAGAGAGCCCTCAGCTGTGAATCATTAATTCAGAGCGACTCCATCATTAAGAATCACCATGATGAGCGGACAGGAATACGCACTGCAGGAGCTTATTGGCTCCCAACAGGGGGAGAGAGGATTTGTCGCCCCGAGGTGTGGTTCCCCGTCCTGCCAGCTGGTGTACGCAGCGTGGAAGTGTGTGTGTGTGTGCACGCATATAAAAGTACAGTATGTGCTGTGTGTTTACGAAAGCATACTAGCAACCAATCAACCCTTCAGTGGCTTTGTGCAGCCGTCAACGTTCCCGTGGTGACATTTCTGCATAATTTATCAACTCGCTGACATTTTTAGAGACCGGTCGGATCATAAATGAAGGCATAGCGAGAGAGGAGGATGACGAAGGGAAATTAATTCTCGCCAAAGAGTTGACCAATAAATCAAGATGCATTCACTCCGATAAATTTAACGGTAAACCTCAAACTTGGGACAGGAAAGAATATTAAAATATCCTCCACTGACCGACGTCTGCAAAGCATCCCTGCTAATCAACGCATTCTGTGCGTTTCACGCGAGCTTCTCGTTTCATATTTTGAATGCGTCTCTGGGATTTCGTTTACAAGTCGATGTTTAAAACATGTCTCTTCTCTCCGAAGCGTTTTGGATTAAATGAGGCTCCGCTGAACTCAGAGGGAAGAGTCAACGCTACAGTGAGCAGTCTGCCGGATGTGTGAGCGGGATTCACTCAACTCTGTGCGGGCGATTTTCTTGACACATAAATCTCAGAAATTCAAGCATCACATCATGATTCAATGTCTTATTTTGCCATCTCTTATTCCCCGCTAAAAAACACTCGAATCATTGATTGCCTGCGAATAAAATGCTCTTTTTTTTTTTCCTTCTCCAGTGTTCCTGCATCTTGTATTCATCACTATAAGTGAGCAGACAAATTACCTCTTCAAAGACCAGAATATCAAAGAAAAGATGATATTTGTCACCCCTGCTTTGGTCTGCTCAAGTGAAGAAAATGATATTTCAAACACACAGAATGAAAACAACAAAATGAGTCCAAAGCTTCACAGCAGCTGCTATAATTCACAAATATCATTTTCTTGAATTTGTTCCTGAGAAAAGTCTTCGTCAGACTCACGGCGTGTTCTTGAACCGCCGACTCGTTCGTATCCGTGTTTTGACAACGATTAATCCCATCGTCCTACTAAAGTGAAAGCGCGCGTCAGTTGATCCTATTAGCAGATAATCGCCCCGCCAATCCCCATAAAAGGGCATCCAACTGCAGGGCCGTGTGCACTCACACATACGTTAAAAAGGAAAGTAGTATGTAGTGGAGATAATTAAGTCAAGAATGCCCAAATGAAAGTGTAAAGGAGGTGGAGCACCAGACTACAAACGTAAAGAAACGTCAATAGTTCTGAAGTGGAGGTATTTCTACAAGAAAACCTCCACATGGCACCTTTAATGCGTTTAAACACTTCTCACTTTTTGTCTGTGAAAATCAATTCAAACCTTTTTGGAGGAACTGATTTTACGCTGCTTAATAGTAAAATAACACAAAAAAGATCTGTTAAATTTAATTTTAGAAGACCATAATGCTTTGTAAAATAATCAAAATTACTAATAAATATTATAAATGATATGTTGTTGATGTTACGTATATGTCCAGGGCTTTTATTGTGAAAGGTAAGAACAGAAGAAGTGGATCTGGTCTGCGTTTCCTTTGTCAAGGTTGAAAGCAGTAATAAAGTTTGTCGTGTAAAGACGTTAAATGTGCTCTGGAGTGTTTATGGTTCTGTTTTTACCCAAAAAAACAATTCCCAAATAGGAAAACATTGGTGAGCCCCATTGTTCTTATTAATACACAAAATAACATGTGAGTAACTACACGACTACAGCATGTTACAGGACTCTTTAAAAGCTCTTTAAAAGCCAGTTAGAGGCCTGTTCATGAGTTGTGTCCACGTGTTGTTCAGTCCAGGTGAGGAGGAGAATTTTTGCCCACAGGCCTGAAATTCTGCACCTTCATAAATCAGTCACGGTGGACGCATTTTCTTGCGCAGCGTTCAGAGACGCCCACAGAACACAAGGCTCGCTCTGTGCTGCGAACTCTCAGAGCAGCTCGGATGACACGGAGGCAGGAAATGAACCGCATGAGGCCCTCGCAGTCAATTCCAGTGAGCTGCCTCTTAAAAACTACACCGAATGCTGGTCGATTGGTCGTTCACCACACCCTTATTCGGTACCACACACTCAGCCTTCTTCCATCGACATCATCTCTGTGTGTGTGTGTGTGTGTGTGTGGTCTGTGCTCCCATGTGCCTTCACAGACTATATTTAGCAACACTCTCTGACTTGCATCTTGGGTTGCAAGCGGCATTTACGCAAAGCTTCCAAAAAGGAACTGTTAATAATTCAACAGAGACGGTGTTATGCAATTCAAAAGGTGCTTTAAGTGCAGTGTTAGTTTTACCTGTGCCGGTGCCAGTGGGGTCCCCTCCTTGAATCTGGAAACAGAAAGACTCTGTTAGGTTTGGTTGACATATGCTGCTGCACATAAAAAAAGAAAAGAAGAGTTGCTCCCATTACTTATAATAGGAAAATGTTTCAAGTCCACATGTGAGACTCTTATAAACCGTACAGTATTCCCTGACGTCACGCATCCAACTTGGAAGCATAGTCCTTGGAAGCACTGGTAACAGTGAACAATAGAGGCCTGTTGTCAGTGACTAAGGCTCAACTTTTCCTATTACTGTTTATATGGTGGAGTGCTGCTCTCTGGACTTCATGTTTAAAAAGGGGGTTTTGACCACCGCAGCTGCTGCTGCGGAGCAGAGGTTTAACGACACAAAGAACAGAAAAAGAAAAATGTATTTCGTTTTCTTTCACATTATGGTTTGAAATCGTTTGGCTGACGACATGCTGCAACACGACTGCAGACGGCAGAGTGACAGAGCAGCGGCAACAACAACAAATGGATGAAACAAAAAGAAGAACAACTAAAAAATACATTTATATAATAAACTCTTTGTTTCACCATGGAGTTACTAATCTTATAGCCACAATTAGATACAGCTTTGTTTAAAAAAATGAAAATAGTATTCACAATGTTTGAGACTTTCTTTCACTTGCTTCCCAAACAAACGCCAGATAAAGGTCTTTACGACACTGAAACTGGCTCTGAAACACCACAGCTTTTGTCCAAAGGGGGCGCCAAAATCAACACTAAATGAAAGTTCCTTGTGGTTGCTTTAAGTCTTAATTTCCATCCTCGTAGCACAAACAGCCACAACAGCTAGTCTGAATTATTCGTTGAAGTTTAGTGTAGTTTGTTACATTATATTTAAGTAAACCTGAGTCTATAATAAGGCCTCAATCACAGAGAAGAATGCAAAATCAATGTAAACATGGAACGTAACCAACGTCTCAAAAACATCTATAAAAAGGTTTTGTAAAGAAATTAATTCAAAATGTTTATCACACCTTAAGGTCACATGCACATAAACATGTTTTGATGAGAAACTTTGAATGTAAACTAACCGATCATTACAAAAACTCTCCAAATCGTAAGGTCTCAGCACTTCTTCGTCTGTGTATACAGGTTTAGCTTCACATACTTTGAATGGCGGTCTAGTTCTTTCACTTCCATGTCGAACTACATCAACGGCAAAAATGTGCTTTCGCTGATTATGTTTTTGTTTTTGTTTGTTTCAGCAAACACGAATCAAAGCTGATGAATGCCTTCATGTTCCCCGGCTGAATGGAGACAGCAAGTTTAAAAGAAAAACTGCAAGATTGCACAATAATGTGGTACCTAGGCAGCCGTGTGAAACGGTTGCATCATGTCGGTGTTGAACAATTCTTCTCCGTGTTTGAGCCCGAGGCAGAGGAACTTTGATGAGCCTCTCTCTTTTTGTCAAATGTTTTTAAAAAGTATTATCCGAGGGTGTTCTGTACAAGCGAGGGATACGGCTCCCTTTAACAAACCGCAATAAAAAGTGTTTTTGTTATGAAATGATTCTCTCCAAGGCCACCCTCCTCCTGTCCTCAGCTTTGGAAGAGAAGCCGAAGGCGCAAGTGGCAGAGTAATTATGGATAAACAATTCACAGCTTGCCACTGTGTGTCTGAAAACCACGGGACAGAATATTAAAAAAGAAAAGGAAGGTAAGGGTCCCCTTGAGACCAGATGTCCACTCAGAGCCACTTTAATTATAGAAGAGGCTGCTCTGGAAAAACAAAGACGAGCGGCTGATCAGAGACTCGTATTTCAAATTCTCAGTCTGGGTTAATAAGATTCAGTCTGAAGAAAAACATGCATTTGTCTCCATCTCTGAAGCAGCAAACACTAAAATATATTATTATTTTGTGAAGCAGTGAGCGCCCACCTTGTTGTCTAACCAATTATTAATATTAAATCTTATCTATCTGCAGAGGACCGGTTATAACATCTAAATTAGAGGTTAAAACGTATCATTCTAATCCGTCCAAACCAACAATCAAAGCCAAAGACTGCACTTTGTTTTTTGGTCATTAAACTGGTGGCTTTAGTCAGGATAAGAGCTTTTTATTTATCGTATTTTATTTATCTGGTCAAAATCCTTACCATGAAATTCCTGATGGACCTGTGGAAGACTGTCCCGTCGTAGTAGCCTTTCTTACACAGACGGGTGAAGTTCTCTCCAGCTTTGGGAACCTGGAGGAAAAGAACATGCAGAGATTGTTCAGGAAAAAGCACCAACAACGAAATAAAACAATGAAATAATATCTGCTGCTCTATACGCTCACTGAAATCAGTGCTGAGGTATGAAGTTAGTTAAGTAGCATTGAGAACACAGTCTTTGATAAAAACCCAGCAACACACTCAACCGTGTAACATTTAGATAAACTGGATGCTGAATGTCAAACACTTCATTTTTAAAAACAGCCTGATGTCATCTAGTAGTCCCCGTACATATCGGATAAGATCCTAATCACAACAAACGGGTGTTTTCATGTTCGTAACATGTCAAAAACCCAAACAACTCTTTGTTCAGTGCTTATTCAACGAAGGAAATACATTTCTACCGCAGTTTTAACACATTTTATCTCGAGTGATGCATTAAATAACGTCATAACAAGCCAACAGGATGCAGAGAAGTTGAGGTGTATTGCTATATTTAACATGGTTGGTTTATCCGACTGCTTTAAAGGGGACATATCGTGCTTACTCATGGTTCATACTTGTATTGTGAGTTTCTACTAGGACAGGTTTACAGGGTTTAATGTTCAAAAAACACATTATTTTCCTCACACCGTCTGTCTGAATATAGTTGTATTAAACCTCCGTCTGAAACTCTCCGTTTTAGCGCCTGTCTCTTTAAGAGCTCTTCCCAAAAAGCTAGAAGCCAGGCTTAGCAGGCTGTTTAGTTGGTGTAATAAAAAAAACAGACTTCTAGGTGAAGGTACATCATGGGTCATAAAAAAAGAAATACAACTTTTAGGTTTATGTTGTAAATCATTACAGAAACACACTGACAGAAGCTCATTTTGACCGGCTGGCACCGTGTGAAACCAGCCGGTATTTGTCCCCAAAGCGGGAGGCGTGGCTTCTCCATTGACGCCAGCCAGCGTCAATAACCACGAGGAACACTTCTGTGTGTGTCTGCGTGAGAAACTAACTTTTCCCCTGTCGGCAACAATGGCTGATGGTTTCCTTGAATCACCAGCTGCCTTCGTAAAAAGCCTATTTTTAGTCTCGGGCCTTTCGCTGCCGTGTGACGGCTTCCTTCGAGCTCTACTGGTCTTAATTCGTGCCACGTCTCAATTTTGCTGTTGGGGTTCAATGCTCTGCCTCTTTTTTTCTGTTATAAATCCCAGATCTTCAAAGCACTCTGGTACAAAGAGGCTTATTGTTTTAAACCACTAGACGGAAGAAATGGATCGACTTTAACAGTTTGAGACGTTGAAATCGATTTTTGTAAAAACAGTTATCTAACGGCACGTCACATTACGTGTACATGTGTGAATGAAATGCATGCATGTCAAAATATACAAGCTTCGTGTGCTACTTTCCTCTGAATCCTTTTAGACTTTTGAGCAGAACCTTTCCCGTCAGAGATCTCTATCTGCTGCAGCCCTGTAGTGGTGGTTAATGTAGCGCGTCTGCATGCTTTTTCGGTTTCTGTGTGTGTGAGTGAGAATGTTTAAAATGCAATCGTATTCAGAAAACATGCCCAGGTGCCTAAAATTGTCAGCAATCAGGGATGTTTGCTAGGGCAAAACTTGCCTCCTGTATTTCCCAGGCAATCAACTCAAAAAGGATATTCTAAATGTACGTTTCTGGCAGGATTGTGTGCATTTAACGAACGTCCTAACAGACTGTGTAGTTCCTTTTCACCCAAATTTAACATGAGACCATCTAAAGAATACTGTGCAAGGGAATACCTATCCTGTGTTATAACATATATATTTTTTAACAGTGTGAATGAGCTTTCATATTATTTAGGTAGCTCTTTCGGTCTTTCTCCCCTCTCCCTGCAGGTCAATCAAAATTTTTTAATCATATGTAAAAACAGACAAATTTTAACCTCACACTCAAAGAAAATAATTGGAATATCTTTGGTTAGATTTAGAATTGACTAAAGATGTAAATTTAGACACAGTCATCGTATTCTAGCCCACTCAGGTGAAGCCTTTGTACCGTGAGTAAGGTACCCGCCGCGTCATCCGATCTCCAACAACGGGCACTCTACGGGACGGTGGGCTCTGGATGTGTGTGACTGAGAGTGTATGCGACAGTGAAGCGGCACTCATTAATTCATAAACAACAGGCCACGAATAGAGCTGCAATCTTGTGAGGAAACCACTGGGGAAGAGGAGGAGGAGGAGGAGGAGGGGGGGCACAGAGGGCAGGTTGTCTAACTGCTGCAACTTTCCCCCTCATTATCCTGATTCGACAATGCAGAAGCCAATGAAAACCCAAGTTGCATGAAGAAGCGCCAGGTTACCGGGGCAGAAAAGCATTCCTGGAACTCACACCTGGACTTTTAAAAAAAAAAAAAAAAAAAAAAAAAAAAAAAAAAAGGAGGCACACATTTTTGCCAAGAAGTAAACTTGGCAACCTGAGGGGAGAGACTCTGCAAGAGGCTGATTTCACTGTTTTGAGTGTGTCGCCCTAAACACGATTTAACCGCCTGCTCGGGCCAAAACAACATTATTTTAGAAACTTACACCTTTAAATGAAATCAGCATTAAGTCTGAATCAGAGCCTCAGTGTCAAAAACACCAGGCGTCATTTATAAAACTGTCTATTTTAGTGGCCAGCTTTGCTAAACTCAAACATCTACTTACATATGTGTCAGTAAATGATATCAGCTTCTAACGGCTTGAAGAAAAACTACTTTTTATCTTTTCAACATCCTTCCAACACTATAAATAGACCCGACCTATGATTTTAAATAAACTGCAGGGTCCCTTTTTACTTGTTTATCTTTGAATCATGTGAACATTTGAAAAAACAAACAAACCCGAGGGCTCGGTCAGCGCCGTAACAAGGTCTGTGATTCATTTTTCTCTCTTTTCTCGAGTTGGGGCGACGCATGGACAGACCATCATGACCACGGACCCCTACCTGCATAGCTAACAGTGTCCCCAAAGCAGCAAGAGTTTGGTCGCTCAACAGCACAAGACAACCCACAACCACACAGCAGCAGTGATTTAACTATGATTTAAATATGATTTGCTATTTTGACATGTTAAAGCACTGCCGTTCACAGCCTACTATTGTTCCATCTTCAGGTCGTGAAAACACACCTTAATTTCAAGAAAACCAACAGTTTCTAGACTGCAGACCACTCAAAGCCCTTTAACACCACATGTCATCATTCACCCATTCACACACTGATGACAGTAGCTACCATGCAAGGTGCCACCTGCCCATCAGGCATTCATACATGCAGGAACAGCCTGTCGGGGCAATTTGGGAATAAGTGTCTACTTTGTAATCTATCTTTGGGGAGACGCAGAAAATAAGGCTCTGGAGGCATTTCCCCCCCGATACTACAAAACACATTATTTCTTCCAATTGTCTGGTCTGTGATTTTATGTGTGTGTGTGTGTGTGTGTGTGTGCGTGGGTGTGTGTCATTACCTTATCACAGTGCAGCTCCAGGTTCAGGTCTCCCTTGTTTGTGTGCAGACGGACGTAGCCCTTCTTCTTCACATAGCGGTAACGCACCGTGTCGTCCGCGATGACATCTATGACATAAAAAAACAAAACAAATTCAGCCTTTTTAATTCTTCAGAGATGAAAACATTAGGGATTATGAGAGAGAGAGAGGGGTGTTATCTTGAAGAACAACCGTAAGACTTTGATTGTTTACAGGTCTCAGCTGGAAGATCTCTGACCTTTAAAATCCTCAGCAGAGCTGGTTGTTACTTAGATTTATGCACGTTTTATTCTCCTGTTAAGCATCTTAGCTTTGTTTTTATTTACAGTTCAGCCTTCATACAAGACTCAAGCTGACAAAACATGAACTCACGTTAGAGAAAGAAACAGTATCCGACAATTAAAATAATATAAATCCTTTCCTGCATACATACATACATACAAACACAATATAAAGACAACACGGTTCTGTATTCTTATACTAGGCACACGTCCATAAAAATACAAGGCATGTCGCCCTGTTTCTGGAACCTGAACTGGGTCACTAAATCCAAACATGGCCCTCCTCTTGTGAACTTTACTGAACCTACCACACAGTTGCATAAGAGCAGATCTCATAAGAGCAGATCTCATAAGAGCAGATCTCAGAGGCTGACGGGAGAAGACAAACCAGTCGAACTGAGCATCTCCCAGTTTGAGGCTACATTCGGCTGCGTGTGTGATCACGAAGCTGCGCTTTGCTGCTACAGAGCAGGCGTGACTGTAGCCGGTCTATTCCCCCCCCGACCGATAACGATTAAAGCAGCTAAAGAAAGAAGAGGTGAATGTTTCCGTCTGCTGGGAATGTGGATGTTTTTATTTTGAAGGAGGGCGAGATGTTCACTTGCCTGCTTCTTGTGTTGTTGCAGGAGTCATGGCCGTGGATGTGAAGGAGGCGGAAACTCTGCCCGTAGAGTAGTGGGCCTGAGGAAAAAGAGACCCAAAAATAACAGCTTTTATGTCACATTTACTACTTTTGAAACACCTCTTCTCCTGTTATACTTTCATGATGTCAGATCGATTGTGTAGAGATTAGTTTTTCTTTTTCTCAAATGTAATCCGTTCTGAACGGCAGACATCTCATCGTCAGTAGAAGTCAGATTAGAGCCGTCACGATGTCAGATCTTAAATACACGATTATAGCGGCCAACAGAATACAAGATGACGATATCAAATAACTTCAGCATTGACTTTGTTTAATGTGCGTTTTGTCTCTTTTTCGGCAAATGAATCAAGCTCAAAATAAGAGTGTAGGGAGGCGGAGCGAGTCTGTCACTGTACAAAAGAACAATCTGCATCTCCACAAAACTGGCGAGCTCATGTTTTTCAGATGCAGGTAGAGAGAGAATTATATTTAATGTTGCTTGACCAAAAAGAAAAACCCAACTCAAGGTACACTTCATTTTTGAAGCCCCTTTCAGGAGCTTTCAAAAGCATCCCATGGTCTTCTTCAGTGAGAGGAGTTTGATCAGTTCCCATCATGTGACCAACGTATCTATACTGTGAGAATAAGCTTTCACGCTGGATTATTTAATGCTCTCTTAAGCGTAATAATGTGTCTGCATAGGGGTGAGCTGAGTTTAGTAGATTAGTTAAAGAAAAAAAAAAAAAAAAAAAATGAGTCATTTAATAGTTTAGGTCGAATAAAAAAAGCCCAAAACTGACCAAGTCCAACTTCTCATGAGTGAGAATTTGTTGCTTTTCTTGTTGCTGATTATCTTTGGGTTTCTCTGGGAAAATGTGATCGTTACGATTCGCTATTTCATGAAATTTTACGGATTAATAGACATGAATAGATGAATGAATTCTGAAAATGAACACTGCTTGCAGCCCTTATTTGTACATTTATCCCTGGAGATCAGGTCCTCTGCTCAAAAGGCACTTCAACAGGGCAGAAACATCCCTGGCCGGTCCCCACATTTACTCTAAGGGTGCAGCAATCGCTCATTTTTTAACCATTGTTTTCAGTGGTGGCTTATTTGGACGGAAAACTCCAGAGTGCCACACTGGTTGTTATTTTTCTGGCGGTACTCGACACAGATAAGACCTGCAGTGACGTTACAACCTCGGGAAATCCTCCTGCGATGACGGAAAAATGCTTATTTGGGTGTAACCGAGACCTGTAGCGACAGCAAATGCAGCTTGTAGATTTATCCCATCTCATATTTAGATGTTTTAAAGGTTCTTTGGGTTTAAATCTATAGTAGAATGGCTGAACAGTAATATAAAGCAAACCAAAAATACCACAAAAACAATGCGGTGAGATTGGAGGAGTTACTGGAGGGAAATGAAAGTGGAGACGTGAAAATGGATTTTAAGAGCTCGTGCGTCTACTCTACGGTCCTGGTTTAGCATTCCTCTGCTCTAGTTCTCGTGAAGGCGCATGAAAGCCCAGACGGTTACCTTGTGTGCACCGTATGACCTATATTCCCCCGTTCCCTCGGATGCTGCCAGAGCATCACCTCGACTGTGAACTCCAGACAGAGAGCGACCGAGGAAAAGCTCTGGCGTTTAAAAAAAACAACAAACACAAAGAAAGAAAACCCCAGACGGGGAGCAGCACCAAAGGAGAGCCGATAAGAGTCGCTGATGCCGTTTAATAGGAGTCATACTTCATCTTCTCCGGTTTTAAGGACACGGTGGTCGCATGACCAATGACCCTTTTTATTGTTGCACATCTGTTTGTTTCCCTGCAGTTAAACCTGAGTAATAACCACGGAGAGCAGACATGTAAGAAGATTACAGTTCCTATCCAGAAGGTATTTTAAAAATAAAGAATATAAACCTGCTACATGCTCAAAAGAGGCCTTTGTTTTCATCTATGCATCTAATGCTTCAGACCTCGACATGTTCTTCCTGCCCGAGTCTTTAACTTAAAGTGTTCACTTCAGCTCCTGTAGAGTGAGATGTGGATCGTTCTTCATCTCCCTTTGAACACAGTGAGGCTTCTTTGTTCTATTTCTGGATGCAGTCGTTTGTCATACTGTCGCTGTTTTACGTGTATTACTGTGTGTTTGGCTCCCTCCTGTGGACAAAGTGAAGATGACACGTCTTCACCAAATTAACGCCCTCTTGAAATGCTGCAGCAGCACAACTGAAGAATTTAATCATTCCTTTAAAAAATAAAAAAGTCAAAAGGATTAAGAGTCAATTTAGCATAAAAAGCACGCTGCAAGATGTAGTACAACATCCTGGTATTTATGTCATACTGCATTTTAAATACTATGTATTGAAACATACTAAATATTATGGTAGTATGGATATTGTAACGCACAGCACCAGTGCTTTTAAGCTCGTCTGGACTTTGTAGAACTTTGAGTCCGTTTCCAGCTAAGAAGAAGAAGCCCGGACACCGTGTGGTACGACTGAAAGCTCCGGGAAGAAGTCGGTAAGTGGACCATTTATGTCAAATGACTGTTTCTGAGCCGGTCAGGAGTGATCTTTGGCATTCAATGCTCCCAGAACTAATACCTGAGCTTTGGGTACCAGTGTTTGAATAATAAACTGTACGTCTCAGTGAGTGGAAGTGATTCTTTTATGTGTAAGTCAACATCAGGCTCGACACAAACAAGCTTTCCTAACTTTGCAAAACAAAATATAACAAATAAATACATAATTATAATTTACTGATACGTAATCCAGCTGTTTGAGTCATTATCGGACCGATACCAGAGCATCTCTAGTTCATAAAGCACTGATTGTTGTTGTTTTTCTGATCGTCTGCTACATTATGAGCATCCAGATCTCTCAGGGGGTCCGGTTCAGGTCTGCTTTCTGCCCCCAGAGTCCAAACTAAACCAGTTTCTATGCTCCATATATCGGCAACTCAAACCTCAGATTAAAGCTGACTTCTCGGTTTGCTGCTGCCTTATTTTAATCAAATAATTATTCATTTCTTGTAACTTGTATTCTTGTATTTTAGCTTGTTTGTGTTTCTTTTGCACTTTGTCTTTTAATGTAAAACACTTTGAAATCGCCGTGTTGCTGAAATGTGCTATAGAAATAGACTTGCCTCGTCTTCTATGTATATATTTTCCTTATTAAAGGTGAAGCTTTTCATCAATAATATGTTAATATCACTATTTTACTTGTATGTATATTTAAGTCGGTGTATTGTTATGAAGTTTTTACCTGTTTTCTACAAGTACATTTTCTTGTATCGATCCACTTTTGTGTACTTCTCTTCTTTGAATCTATTTTTTAATGCACAGATGGAAATGTTTATGCGTCCCACACATTGTAATCAGACTGTAAATTGAGCATCTTTCAATTAAACGAATCTAAACTGTTAAACGGAGAAGAAGTCCCTAAAAAAAAGCAAAGGTTTAAATCACAACTGCTGCTGAAATAGCACTTTAACATCTCCATGAGGAACGAAGCACTGAACGCTCCGGGGAAATCCATCTAATTTTTTATTTGCTTAAACAACTTCCATTACCAGGAGGGATGTTTAGATGTGAAAGACTAGTTTCTAATGTGAGGGAATAAAACACGAGCTGGGATTAATAAGACATTTCATATTCTTCTCTCCTTCTCTTGCAGGACGTGATGCAGTTTTACATAACTTCAGCATCGTGGTGTTTTTACTCACAGCGTTCAGTTTGTCCGTCTTCTTGGCGGCCTTCTCCTTCATAGTGGAAGCCAGGAGCTGGTCCCCCTTGTAGTCCTTGTACAGCTCAGCTAAGGTCTCCATGGTCTCCATGTTGGTGGTCTTCAGGTGGTACGCCGGGTGCAGCTTGGCCTTTTCCTCATCTGAACCGCGCCGGGGAAACCAGAGCAAGAGGAAGGAAAACGGTTTAATCAAGAAACTTTCATATTCCATGAAGACGTTTAACAGAAATGCAGAATTCCTTCATTACAAATAGTTAATAACACATAACCCACCTGGATCCAACACCTTCAGGTTGTTTATCACGTGGAAGAAGTTGGCAACATTGAATTTATCCAGGTTTGTGGGGTCCTGCAAAGACAAAACAACCCCCCAAAAAACAATTAAAAAGTTAATTTTCCTTAAATAATGTGCTTTCAACTTTTGCAAAGCAAAACAACAACCCACCTGAAGCACGATAATGTCCTTCCTGGTGAAGGGTTCGTCGGTCAGCAGGTCTTTAAAACTTTTGGTCTTGATGTTGAGTTGCTCAACAGCCTGAGTGGAAACGGAAACATTTAAGAATTGTGTATCGTGTGATTGAATGAATACTACCACCACTTTGCCGACTCCCCGTCTAGACACTAACGGGGTTCACAGCATCGCAAAACACACTTCATGAATCCCGGCAATCAGCTTGAAGTCATCGAGAGGACACTTCATACAATCTTGCTAAAGAATAAAATAAAAATTACAAAGCTGTCTTGTGTGTGTACTGTAGTTCTATTAGCCGTTAGCCAAACACACGTCCAAAACAACAAAGGTGAGCAAACTCCCCCCCCCCCCCCCCACTGTGTCTCTGGGTGCTGAGTAGCAGCTGTGGGTTGAAGATGCACTCAGCTGTGTTATCTCCTGGGGCCCAGGAGATAACACAGCTGGGAGGGCCGATTAACAGTAGTGAGCGAGAAGTCGGCAGCCAATGAAAAGGTGTTTTTGATAAAGTGTGAACCGCTGCAACCACGAGAGGTTCTTGAGCACGAAGCCATAATTGGACACACAAAATAATATGCAGTTTGCTGCAACAGAATACGAGATTAGCCGAGGACAGAAATAAGGGTGCACACTCGCTCACGCACAGACACACGATCGCATGATTGTCATCCTCAGTTTGTTTGGAGAAACACTGTTTTGCACTAAACTAATTCGGTGTGATTTAAGGCAGCATCTTGTGAGACTATGTGGGCTGAGCATCTGCACGGTATCACAATGAAATCAAATCAATAACATCTGTGTTTCAGTGTGCGTGTGTGTGGGAGAGTGTGCGAGCTCACCAACCTCATTAGAGAACACGTTGCCGGTGACCTTGATGGCCACGAAGTGAGAGTTATTTGTGAAGATGTTGTACAGGACGGGGCAGTGATACTTTCCTGGAAGAAAATGAAAAGGGAGTGAGGAGCGAGCGGAGCGGCCGACAAACGGACTGAAAACTTCTCATGCAGAAGTCAAGAAACACTTCATGTTAAGTTATATCACCTCTCCCACATCATCCTCCTCCACTCGCTTTCATTTACTCTTATCCCCCCAAAACATGACCCTTTAACACTCTTTAAGTCTCACACACAGCAGGGCAGTAAGAAAAAAGCAGCCTTGACCTTTTTATTTTAAACTACTTCCAGTCTGATTCTGATGATTAGAATCAGGGAACGTAAGCCGTAATAACTCACTAGTTCCTACGCGAGTCCTTTAAGGTTAAGAGTGAATTGAACACTTGCATCTGTATTTACCATCGCTGTTCTTGGCGAAGTTAAGTTTGATGAGGGACTTTGCTTCCAGTTTCTGTGAGAAAGAAGAAAAGTTTAGTGTCCAATCATAAAAATAATGTCATCAAAAAATAATTCACAGAAACTGAATGAAAAAAAAACAACAATATTTTATATTCAGCTATTCAATAATGATACATAACAACTCACAGTTGTGGTAAATAGTAAAGTGTGTGGCCTCTAAAGTAAACAATTAAAGGGAACCACCCTTTATGTGGATGTTCAATCAGTGTTGATAGTGAAAGTAGTCGACGGAAGCAATAAATTCCTTTGTGCGTCCTATATTGAGCCAGAAAGCTCAGTCAGCAGCTGCAAAATCTGTTGGATGCAGGAAGAACTACAGGCTGTTTCAGCTTAGATTTCTAGTCAGGGGTATGTGCGTCGCTCAAAAAACAGACCTTTCTAAACCAGTTATAAATTCAATTTTTTTTAACAGCACTTCCTTGTTCTGCTACGTTTTCAACAGCAAAAATGCCATCTCAAAATATGATTACAGGACGTATTTTATAGTGTTTTAACCGACTCAGATATTCAGCCTTCTTTAATAGAGTACACGGCCGAAGAAACGCAGCTGAATTAGCCGTTCAAGACGATATGACCAGTGGTGACCATCCGGGCAACAGAAGCTTGCGTGCAATGCATCCTGGTACATGTAGGCACTTCTGGCGCGGCTCCACAAGCAGATCTCTAGGTCAATACAGCATGCACTGAGAAGCTTGTTGCTTCTGTCAACTACATTTATCGTCAACACTGTTTGGACATTAATATTTAAACCAGTAAGAAGCGGCCCCGTTTGGCCTCATGGCGCGTGTTGTTTGCTCACCTCTCCAGAGATGGGGTTAGTGCCATACCTCTTGATCCACGGCATGATGCTCCTGAAACACACGGTACAAAGGAGGTGATCTTTATTTAAAGGTCGAAATAGAAGCAATCACAACACATTTCAGCTTCGATGTGTTCTCAACAAGAAACATCCTTCATCCTCATCTCATTGGCCTTTAACAATTCACTTTAATATTGCCCTCAGTGTGACACCAACAGTGAAAGACACATAGCGTAAAGAGGGATTACTAAGAGCTCCATGTATCAACAGTTACTGACGGACATATCAAGCAACAAACATAACAACCCTGTAGAACCGGCACACAGTTGGACATGCCTATTATCATTTATATTATTTGAATCATCTACTTACAGCAGGTCAAAGACGACTCCCTCATCAGTACAGACAGGATACTCAAACGGCTGCAGGGACAAGCTGAAATGTTTCAGAGAAAACACTGAAGTCAAACAACTGCTCAGCAAAACGACACATCCAGACAGGTTTTCATAGATTGTATTGCATACATTTCGCCATCTATTCAATATATTGCTGTAAAGTCTCCTCCACTACTGGTGGAACAGCATGGCCAGATTTTAGTTATTGGTGTAATAGCAGACTTGTATCTCTGCTGATGGTTAACAAGACTCTTCTTACCTGCAGTGGTCAAATGGAAGCCGTCTGAAGTCTGCCTGTGGGATTTCTGAAAAGCAAAACATAAATCAAAACAAAAAAACAAAGCATTCAATTCCATACATTCCAGACAACAGCGGGGGAAATGTTGGGTATTAAAATAGTTTTACTAGCTTCTATTAAACTCAGTGTAGTAGTATAGAGCGTAGTAGTATAGAGCGTGGTAGCTACAGTGGTTCCCAACAAGGAGTTTGGGAACCCACAAGTGGTCGCACAGTCTCACATTAAATCTTTGCTTCTTTTTTTTCTTGAGAAGCTCTGGATATTTTTAAATACGAGATGATTTCCTGCTTTTCTCCGTCACATATCTTTGTAAACTAAATATTGTTTTACGTTTGGCTCTGTGAAGTTGTGATGGTCATTTTTAAACGTTTCATAGACTCACCAATTATTAATGAATAGAGGAAAATACCAGCAGATTAACCGATATTGAAAATAATCTTTAGCTGCAGCCCTACAGCATACAAATAAACCAGTAAATTATGCTTTATTATTATAGTTTAATCTATGAATAACAAAAAAAATGGCCCCAGGTTTACCAGCTGCAACATTAAAGTGATGAACACATGAATGCATCAATAGTTATAATCGAGTGATATACTTAATTCTGAAAAGAACCATTCTGGATAATAACTACTTTTACTTTAAGTATATTTTGCTGCTAATACTTTTGTGCTTTTACTTAAGTAAGATTTTGAATGCAGGACTTTTACTTGTAAGTATTGTAGTATAACAAACTTCTACTTAAGTAAAAGGTTTGAGTACTTCTTTCAGCACTAGGTACAAGTATACAATATAAAGAAGACAACAAGTGTACGATATCTTCATAACTAACGTTATGACTGTTGCCTCTTGTTTTAACCAGGTTAAATTGAAATTAGAGATATTTAAAATACAACTCACCTGATCGCTTCCCTCCATAATAGTTTGTGTACTCTGAACATGTGATGTACCTGTTAGGCGGGAAAAAACACACATAAATAAGAGGAAAGACAAAAGAGTGACCTTAAATAAAGTTAAACCTAAACTAATGCCAGAAATAAGCTACTGTAAGTTAGCTAGCTAGCTAGCTCGTTAGCAAACACTGTTAGCTCGCTAAGCTAACAACAACACGTACGTGGTGCGCTGTATCGTCCATGATAACGTTGATACTTACATTTTATCTTTCTGGTGCTGTCGTTTCCCCATTTTGACTGTTTTGTGTAGATCTGAGAGATTATTAAGGTTAAAACCGATGGACTTTCACGTCAACAACACACAGCCTGCTCGCCTTGCTGTAACTTCCTGTTTACGTTCTTTTACGTTACCGTCATTGACGGCATACCACTTATAGCCGCAGCACTCTACTGCCCTCTGCTGGAAGAACGGAGAACAAACAAACAGACATTTTCTCTCGTTGGGCCTGTTCTTTCTTTTTTTTAGGAAACCCAAAATGTCTTACAACCTTTTAAAGCTGAAACGAGTCCTTATACTCCTGCAGGAACATGCAACAGATTCCTTGCGTCTCCCTGCCTTTGTTTGTTTTTTATTCCATGTTTTCCACTAAAAACATAATTTAAATAAATACATTCATCAATTTCCTATCGCATTTCTTCAAAAAGCAAAACTCAAACACATGTTCAGCCGTGCTCTAATTAATGTTCTTTTGACAGTTTTTCTGAAACAGAGCTTCAGATTTATGTTCCCTATATAATATTCAGAACTGTAGCGGCTCTGTTACTGTCTTAATGATTTTACCGTCTCTCTACCGTCACAACATGACATATTATCACTGTACATATCAGTAACAGTGCCGTTTGAATACTCCATATGACATGCTCATTTATCATCTTTGAAACACACACTTTGTCTCTTTTTCTTTTTAATCTCTAAATGTGCACATTAACCTGAAAACAGCTGTGGAATTTATTATAAAAAAATAAAGGTGTTCAAATAATATTTAAATATAATTTTGTATGCATTATTCAATTAATGTCATCCTCTACACTGGGTGTATAGTAATGTTTAAATGTCTGTGCTTGGTGTCTATTATTTCTCTTCATATTCTCTCACATGTAAACTACATTTGATTCTGTAATTAAACTTTAAATATAAACCATTTCCTGGACAAACATAACCACGCAGAATAAATGAATCTACAATGAGTGTTATTTGGACTTGGCATTTTATTCACTGAAGTCATTCTCATAATTATGGATAATCGTTTACTTCTTCTAACAAGCGGAAGGGAGCAAACAAAAAACGGTTGGAGGCACGATCTGTGCTCAGGTTGTTAGTGACGAGTGTTAACGTGGAGCAGGAGGTACATTCAGATCGACCACACGTCCTCTGAAGCACGGACACATTATTCGGGTAAACCGACCGACCCATCATAGGCAGGAATGAAACAAAAGCTCTTTATAGATGAAGGATGCTGCGGAGTGATGGTGGTTGCTTATAAAAATAGAACACAGAGCAGCATCGCTGCCTGCGTACCTGAGTTACATCTGGCTTTCGTTTCTCCCATCATTCATTGCACTTCAACGGCTTACAACGAAAACACACCACATCGAAACAACAGAGTTCTCGTCCTTGGCACTTTTATCTTTGTTAGGCAGAACCAAACTTTCAAACTTTGATGGCAGATTATGAAACAAAAGGTTGGGTTACCAGACACGGACAAACATTTTTTTTTATATATATATATATATA
>NW_022280083.1:924618-963326 GCF_004355925.1 Anarrhichthys ocellatus
TAAAGTTGAGCGCACATACGGAGAACAGAGGGGATGAAGAGCCGGAGGTTTGAGGGAGGATCCGAGTTGTTTGCTTGGAAAGTGCAATAATATGTAATATCTTTTCTTACAGAGCAAAATGAAGAAAAGTGAAATAAAGGTTCACGACGTTGTTTTCTTTGAGAACAACTGAAGTCTGTAGAAATAGTGAACTCGTGGGTCGGCGTTTGCTCAGAACCGTCCTGACAGTAAAACCAGTGTTTCCTCCAGTAAAATGTCTCCGCTTTGATAAAACAGTCCCGAGTGTTCTGGTGACAAAGAATCACCGCAGATCCATCATGGACACGGTGTCATCGGTGATGTTGACGTGACCCGCGTGCTGACGAGAAGAAGAGAGACAGATTTCAGTTTGAGGATTCTCACAGGGACAGGGGAAAAAAAAAAAAAGGGGAAAAAAAAAAAAAAAAAAAAAAAAAAAAAGTACAACGCAGTACTGCTTGTACTTTATATATTTAATATGTTCACACACTAATGCTGTTTAAAATAACCTAACGAACAAACAGATAGATAGATTTGATACTTTATTTATCCGCAGGGGGAAGTTCTGTTCTGTAGATTATCCAGACTGACTTTGGGACATTTGTTTCTACAAAGATCTGTTACCGTTCATGCTGTTAACCCCATAAACACATTTTAATTCATCATCAATGTACTACCTCAAAACTCTCACAACCTGAGCCGGACAGACACCACGAGAGGTTAGTGATTTAGGAGATCAGAGCCGAAATGAAGACGAAATCTAAAATGATCACACTTGTTTCCAGTGCAATTTCCCTTCGTCTCACTGGATCAGATTAGTCTCAAGTAAAGGACACTATTGTAGTAAGTTGCTGATATAAACCGCTCTGCATTAGAAACATGTGAGCAGCAGCGTGAGTGGAGGTGGACTCACTGTAAACAGAGGGGGGTCTTTGCTGTGCGGATGAAAGCCTTTCTGTTTACACGTGGAGATCTCGTCTGTTCCTCGATCCGTCAACCTGAAGTATCCGATTCTGAGAGAAACAAAGACAGACACACACACACACACACACACACACACACACACACACACACACACAGGTCAGCGTGGAGAAGAGACACGGCAGCATGCCGACACACACAGGTAACGAATGGAAGGAGAGCGAGCTGAAAGACTAAAACTCTGTTTTTGATGTTTGTAGAGACGGGACGGCAGCAGGTCTTCCGACTCACTCGTTAAACTTGGGCGAGCAGACGATGGCGATGGCCTCCGGCATCATCATCTGGTAGGAGCAGTGTGTGTGGAGGTCCACGCTGGACAGGAAGGCCGTCTGCGTGGGGTGAGTCTGGGAAACACACAGTCAGTTTAACTGGTGTTCAACGCACAAACACATGCCCGATGTTTCAAATTGTTGGTTTTGTGAAGCCTTGACTTCGGCATGAGCGTAAAGTGACCGAGTTTGGACTGCAGATGAGTGACGCCGCGGTAAAGACGCCGTATACGTCTCTGGCAGCGACCTGTCAATCACAGTAAGCCCCGCCCTAAAGCATCCCCTGCTTTATGGTCTGTTTGACTCTAAATGGAGCATCATTTACGAAATGAACATCATGCTGTATTGAAGAAGACTTGAAACTAGAGACCATAAACTCATGTTTACTGAGGTAATAAATCAAGAGAGAAGTAGAGTCATTTTCTCATAGATTTCTACACAACCAGAGGAGTCGCCCCCTGGTGGACACTAGAGAGAATGCAGCTTTAACACACTTCTACATTGGCTTCACTTTTCAGAACCGGAGGTTGCAGCCTGGTTTTTCCTGACAGGCTCAGATTGTTATTATTAATGTCTGACAACATTATGGAAACAAGTCTCGTTCTGAAATCTCGCAAGGTGACGTGTTGCAGAAGAGTAATGGTAATTACTTACGTAATATATAATTCTACTCAGTATATTGTATTCATGCATAAGTCATTTTGCTCTGAACTTTGTTGAACTTCACCATGTCTCTGTTGTGCAGAAGAAGAGTTCTCCCTTGCCTGTTCACAAAGATAACTAACTGTGTTTTATGAGAATGTTCCAGCGCCAAGGCCTTTGGGCCGCTGGTTTTGGTTGCTGAGCGTTTGTTTTTCATTGTTGTTCCTCTCAGTCTACCAAAATGTCTGTAACATTGGCCATCGGCCCCCAGCTTTGCTCATTGTGTATAAAGAAAGCTTGTTCACTTGGTTCTTGGTTCTTCCTCACTGAGACTGTACGCATTCTGCTGTGATGATTGAACCTTCTCTGCGCAGAGAATAAATACTGAAAAAGACAACCTGGTTTTTGGTATTATGTATTTCAGCATGAAAAGACTCACGCAAAGCGGGTACAAGAATATTTTCCACCACAGAAGAGCGAGAATTAGTCAGACACAATAACAAACAGTCCACTGCTGATTCATTACAGCTACTACAGTCACTAGTACTCGTCTGTGTGAGTCAGAAGACTTTTAAACAGTTAAAGTTTTAGCAGAGACGCTGGTGTTTGGGAGGTAGTGAGCAGACGGCTGAGTAAACGAGACTATAGATATACGAGATAATACTGCACGAGTTGTGTGAGAGTTTGTAAACGGATAATTTAATAAAGTTGTACTGCTGTTAATCTGGGCCTCCATTTACTTAAATTCATCAACACTTTCCTCTGATTTTTGGATTCTCCGTTCACTATGAAATAAATACAAAGTTTTCTTCAAGAATTTAAAGTAACACAGATTGAGTTATTGATAAACTAATAGGTCATTTTGGGGGTGAAGTATTCCTTTAATGTTTTTCAGCAGGATCAGCTCGTACTCTGAGAACAGCAGACGATGATTAGTTGGTCCATCTTTACTCACGTGTATCCAGCCGAGGGTGATGAGATCGTACTGGTCCTGTATGAGGAAGAGTTCCTCCTCATTTTCCGTGTCGCAATAGTCCGGTCCTCCACTCTGCTTCGGTACGATGACGTGGGTCACGGTGAACGCATTTCTGGTCTGGAGCAAACACAAAATAAGACGTCACGCGGTTGCAATCCTTTAAATTATGCATCGAAACAGTCTCCCAAAAAAAGCTCCAAGGACTCTGTAACAAAAAGTAACGGAACACCGAAAAAGCGCTCCGTCATGCACACAAAAACAGTGACGGGAGCGTTTAGTTAACGATATAATACAAAGAAAAGCCACAGCAGACCTGGGACAGTGAGAGAAGTGTCAGGTTAGGTTCTCCCCCTCTGGGGTGGGAGGTCAGCTGATGTCTCTGTTTCAAAATCCACATTCCTTATATCGTCTCAGAGAAACATCCTTTGTTTCGCGAGAACATAAACAGGGGATTTCTTTCTTTAACCATCTCAGGTCATGGATTTCAAAAATGCAAAAATCCAGATTTAAAGACACGATGAGAAACATTTTGTTAACATCTCATTTATACATTTTTTGCTTCCTGTAAACGATCTCTTCAGAAAGGGGGAGTCACCACTACATCAGAGGCTTACCAGTTTGCCGCACAGAATGCCGCACGTCTCCACGGCTCGGCTCGTGTTGGCCTCGGCCAACCTCAGAAAGCTCCGGCACAGCTCGGCCGGAACGGCCAACTGCCGGAGAGCGTCCACCATTGTGTCTGAAAAAATAAAAACACATGCAGACGAATACAAGTTAGACTCTTGTGGTGTTCTGAAACGAGGCATGGCGCAAACAGGAAATGAAGTAGGTCAGGAGGGAATAAATCAGCTCAGAAGTGCAAATACTTTAAAGTAGTATTTAAATCCCTGTGAAGTCCAGCCCCCCTCGCGTCAGATTAACTCACTGTTGTTCCCCGGGCTGACCAGAGAGCCGGGCTTGAGCGACCGGTCGAAAGTGGGCAGGGCGGCGGCGCCGGGCGTGCTGATGGTCACGGGCGGGCGGTCGTGTTGGTGGTTGTTGTCCCCTGGGCTCTGCGGGGCGGCGTGGGACCCCTGTGGCGGGGGTCCCTGGATGCCTGGCAGGAGGGGCGTGTCGGAGGGAGGCGCGGTGGGCGCGCCGAACTCCAGGAGAACGCGCTGGCGCTCCTTCTCCAGCTCCTGGCGGCGGATCATCTCCTCGAAGGCACTGAACTGCTCCTGCTCCCGCTGCCGCCGCTGCATCTCGGACACACGCTCCCGCTCGGCGTCCAGCGCCCGCTGCTTGGACTGCTCCCGCACCGCCGCCTCCTGCTCCGCTTTCTGAGGAGGAAACACACATCGGTTGCTCTCTTTTTTTGTGTCTGTTGTTCTTCAACAACATTGCAGTTTTGTTGCAGAGTAATTCATGTTTGGACTTAACATCGATGTTATACAAAGCGTGACTATTTAAGGTCAATGTGTTTGTTTTACCTCCGTCTGTTAATGAACAAACGTCTCCCTTTATTACGACTCTGATTAATGTTTCACCCCATTTAGGATTTACACAACTCACTGTAAAATCAGCGTACAATGCTTGTTGTGTTGTCAATGTGTATTAGATGTTGTTTTATGTTTACAATGTAATTAATCTCAATGTCTCAACCTGTATACGTTTCTTTAAATGACTGCTAACACGTTTACCTTTTTGACCAGATGCTGTGCATAGTCTTGTTCAAATCTCCGCAAAAGGGCTTTTTTCAGAATCTCTGCTTGAGGAAACGCGACGTCCTTCAGTTTCTGCAGACGGAAGAGAAACGTCAGCATTGCCGTTAAAATCAAACCAATTAAAACGTGTCGTACAGGAGAGTAGAAACACTGTCTGCGTACCTTTAGTGTGTCCTTCTTCTCGGGAATGTTAGCGGTCTTGTAGTCCCGATGTTTGGGAAGTTTTTCTATGAAGAGACTTGATGAAAAGAGAAGAAAAGATCTTCCAACGGACTGATAAACCTTTGTGTTCATGCCTGCACTGAGAACAACATGTCTTCACGTGAAAAACCTCAAACTAGCCAAACAATGAAGGACAAATGAATGTACCAAACACAATGAAACCAGTAACCGCTGATGAGCAGCTCAACACTCACGTGATGTACTTGTTGTAAAGGACGAAGGCGTGCTCGATGTTGCCCTCCTCTGCGTAGATGTTGGCCATGCGGATCATCTCCATCCCGGAGCGGAAGTAGCGTCGCGGCGGCACATCTTCGTTGACTTCCACCGAGCTGCCCTTCTTGGTGAGAGCGCGGACTCGCTCCTCCGGCTGCAGACTGGTGTCGTTGGGGTCGGCCATCGCGACAGCTCGGCCAGAAACGGCGGGGGAGACGAGCTGAGGAGTGAACACTGTGGTGAGTGGAGAGTCTGCAAAGGAACGCTGTGGTGACTAACCTGAAGAAGACCGTGGACACTAACAGTCAGAAAGCTTTTTCAACACTGTGTTATTGTTATTGGTTATATCCTTAGAATCAAATTCAAAGACATTTCACATTTAATATGTCGATGATGTGATGATCTGAAGACTTGATCTTCATTATTAATGAGTGTTTTTAGTAAATCTATCCAGTAAGTGTGCAAGAACACACCATATCCTGCATCTCTCTCTTCACATCCTGGCTGAGTATATTCGGAGGAACACTGCGACTCTGCTGGGAGGGTCCATTCGGCATGACTCGACTCTTTATCGATCAAACGAAGACGAACGTGAGAACGCTTCATCAGCGCGCTGACTAACTCGTATTGATTCAGTGTCAAGAGACCAGTTGTTCAGCTCAAGAGGTGCGGCTCTGATTAAAGGAGAAAGGTCGAGGAACTGCTCAGAGGCTTATACTCTATTTGTATTTCTAAAATAACCTTAATTCACTTTTATTCAAGTGTGTTTAGTGTGAACGGTTGTACAATCACTGTTAGTGGTGGGATGTAACTAAGTACATTTACACAAGTACTGTCCTAAAGTAAACATTTACTTCTACTTTACTTACTTTTCCATTTTATGAAACTTTATCTTTCTACTCCACATCTCAGGGGCAAATATTTGACTTTTTACTTCATTTGTGTGACAGCTTGAGTTACTTTTCATCCCCTTTCAACTCATGAAAACTTGACTTTTTAGAGATTTGTGGTTCTCGCAGGAGGATGAAGCTACAAACATACGATGACCTGATAGAATATGAAGCATTGCTGTAGAATAAACTATATAAAGGAGTTAAAATGAGCAGTAAAATGCAAAATACACATTAATATCAATCAGGAAACTTTATATACAAAAGTAAAACACCGACAGGGAACATGTTACTACACAATGACTACTTTTTACTTTTGATACTATCAGTAGGCCACACTTTGGTGATACATACTTTGCTTCAGTAAGATGTTTAAATGCAGGACTTTCACTTGTACTGTTGTGTTTTCAGTGGTATTAGTACTTTTCAGTAAGTAAAGGATCTAAATACTACTTTAGCTTATCGACATATTTATCATCTTTATAATCTGACAACTACATAGAATTAGCTCTCTCACTCTCACACACACACACACACACACACACACACACACACACACACACACACGGATCAAACGACGTCGCGTTAGACGCACTTAGCTAACTCAGCTAACTTAGCGCAGTAACGTGACGAGTTTAAACCGGTTTAAGCAGCTAACGGTCACTGAACACAGTCGTCGTCATTCTTACCTGATAGAGCTGTAAACCGAAGCTCCCACAGAGCTACATGTAGCCTCAATTAAAAAACACGAAGAATCAGATATAGCAGAGTTGTTTCAGTGGGCTGAGCCTCCAGCATCTGTAGCTTCACTTCCGCAATCACAACAACTTCCGCCTGACGCATGACGCATGACGCGTCATTGGAGACGTAAATTATTTTCCTATTGAAAATCATTTTATAGCTAATAAAAAAGAATAGATAAAAAAAACAATATTTGTACAGATGCTTTTTGATCTGATAGTAATTTGAGTTATTTATTTATTCCGGTTTTCTTTTGGGTTTTTTAAGTATTCCTAATACAGTAAAAAACATGATTTTTTTAGTTTAGTCTATTTCTGTGTATATCTTGCATGCGCTGTCCTCCAGTCTGTGTTTAATTTGTTCCTTACTGTAAGTGAATCGTCCTCTCAATATACGGTCTAAGGCCAGGACCCCTGTTTTCTCCCACTGAGCCAGGGCAAGCTTATTTCAATACGCTCACAACAGATGTAACAGTACAGCCAAACTAACAAATTATACAGTAATGTACAGTAGTCTGAGCGGCTCGTTGGTCTAGGGGTATGATTCTCGCTTTGGGTGCGAGAGGGGTCCGCGTACGTTTTAGTCATCTGTTTTACCGTTAATTCGGAAAAACCAAAATACGGAAATACCATGATATTCTCGTTTTTCGTTTCAAACCGAGTGATGCAATACAGTTTGTGATATAGTTTAATCAAAGTCATTTTTGTGTTCACAGATTTCATCTCATTATTTCATCTGATATTTCATGTTCATGGTTAATTTGCATTAGTTGTATACATCATGTATTTACTCCTGTTTCATATTTGTCAGTTAGGCGTGAAAACCCAAATATGCCTAAAAGTATCCAATGTGTAAGTGTCAGCCAGATGCCAAAACCACAGAACGTTGCTGTTGCTTTCATACATGTAGGAGTGTACTTGTGTAGATATGAATGTGTAAAATACGCACATGTAATATACACACTGTGACACATTTGCACGCCTATGTGAATGTGACGCACACAAAATGTATGGTCACATTTTTGTTGTTAGATTCATATTTGAACGAATTTCTGTGATTTGCCTATCATAATTAAACTTACTTTAGAAGTGTATTTTTATCTATGCCCAGTAGGTGGCAGTGGAGCGCTGTCGATCTGCCTCGCGACCACAGATTTGGAGGTGCGCGTTCAGCGTCTTCTCATAGCTTGAGAGGACACTGAAGCGAGAAGCCACAGCGTTTGCCTGTTTCATTTATTTCCTGTTTTACTCAGGCACAAAATCTGTGATCAGGCCCATTCATGCTGGGACCTGTAACAGATCTTGGGCAAAACCTACGTTGTTTTGGTACTAAGTACACTACTATACTAGGGGTTTGTTTGTAACTTATTTGGAATAAAAAACAGTGGCCGGTGACAATCCTTTGTTGTTTTTCTTCTTGTACATTGTGTTCATAAATGTAGAAATTAATTATTTGTATGTATTAATTTGTTATTACATGTAATCAATTCAATGCTACTTTCATCATGATTCAAAAAAAGAAAATGACGCAAAACAATGAACATTTTCCCTGAGCTGGAAAAATAAAATGCACAAACAATAGGTTATTTGTTCCATTTTGTCATGGATCAATAAGATCCACTATGTCATTCTGCTGGTGTTGGACATTTCTTTGTGCAAATATTAATATTGATTAAAATAATTTGACAGGCTTTGAAATCTCTGTATTGTCTTTCTTTGCAACTTTTGACTTGCACTGTAACAATACAGCCACCAGATGGCAAATACAATGCTACAGCAACCAACCCCCTGGGTCTTCTCACAGGCTCCAGCGAGCGCCAAATTGCGGAGAGAATAAAAAAGGGGAGAAGAGAGAAGGGAGAGAAAAGGCAGTGTTTTCCCAATAAGTTGTAAAAAGACAGATAAGAGGAGGGAAATGGACAGCATGTGAGTTAAATATGAGTGTCACAGCAAAGGGTCTGAAGACTTATGACCATGTGATATTTCAGTTTTTCTTTTTTAATAAATTTGCAAAAATTTCTACATTTCTGTTTTTTTCTGTCAAGATGGGGTGCTGAGTGTACATTAATGAGAAATAAAATTAACTTTTTGATTTTAGCAAATGGCTGCAATGAAACAAAGAGAAAAATTTAAAGGGGTCTGAATACTTTCCGTACCCACTGTATGTACTGTATGCACGTATGTATCATGTAGCCTACTATATGTGTATATACATGTATGTGTAGATTACCATATAGAACTGGGAGTTTGAATATGTGTGTGCGAATCTGTGTGTGGGCGGATCAGTATGTATGTGCAGTAGTGTATAAAGTACTCAAAAGCCATACTTGAGTAAAAGTAAAGATACCTTACTGGAAAACTACTCCAGTAAAAGTAAAAAGTCACCTATTAGAATACTACTTGAGTAAAAGTCTTAAAGTATCTGATATTTATTGTACTTAAGTATCAAAAGTAATTTTCTGATATTAAATGTACTTAAGTATTGAAAGTAAAAGTACAAGTAAATGCTGTTAATAAAAAAGCAAAGGGTCAGAATTATGAAGTTTATTCTTTTAAGTGCTGTGGCACCATGACCAAGGACATGGAGCTGTGTTGACAATAATTGGGTTGGCTGTGATCCATCCAGGAGCAACAATGTTCAACATAATATATTGTACATAAATATACTTTTGCATCTACTATGAACTTATCATCATAATTCTCCGAAAAGCAATACGACACTATGAAGGAGTTGTAACTGTGTGTTTATAAGTATGCTCATTCCGACTAGAGGATGTAGAGGGCAAATGCATCATATTGTGTTCAGCAAAAAATATCCACTTGATGCATCAGGTCAGTGTTGTGAGAAAGGACACCTGCCTTGTAAACTCCTATGGGCCTGATTTGAACACAATAGGCAAAGGTTTTGCTCAAGCTGAATCTGCTACCATCATAACTCCATCTGATCATCCACAAAATGACTCAAATATCAAAACATGATCAATACTAAAGCAGCACCGAAAGTAACAACCCAGTCATTACTGGAAACTGAAAAATGTCCTGTTCATCTTCAAAAGAAGTTGGTTTTCAAAATTGCGAGAATTCAGTCTCGCTCTTCTTGGGCTGAAGACTAGTCCTGCAATGCTAACTAGCCTTTCACAGGCCGCTGAGGCAGGTAGAGGTGTGTTCAGCTTCACACACAGCTTGCGCACAGCTGGGAAGGATTCCCCTAATGCTAACACTAATGCTAACACTAATGCTAACCCTGATGCTAACACTAATGCTAACCCTGATGCTGCGCTCTCGCGGCTCCTGTCAATCCTATGGTGTGGTGGCTAGCTATAGCTAACGTTAGCCAACTAGTGCTGCACAACTGTCAACACTTCCTCAGCTCACTAACTCGCTAGCGATCCCCGGGTGTTGGTCTTCGTCACCACCGTCGTTTGTTGCGGGAGTAGCAGGTGCTTCCATTTCTGCTTCCGTCATGAAATCAGTCATCATAGAGTGGAATTCTGCTCATGTAGTCGCTCGCTAGCTATAGCATATAGCATCCTGGGCATCACTGGGAATCTAAACACCGCGGCTTTGAGAGCACTTGTTTGCAATTGCGCATTAACGTGATTAACCAATGATTTAACTTGCAAGCTAGGACCACTGATTCACCAAACCTGCTTGCTCGCAGTCTCTGGTCCACCACAGTCCCTGACGCTGGTCTCATGATTCATTTGTTTCTGAACATAGATTTGATTTTGTAGCGAGTAACGAAGGTTTCAGGGGAAATGTATCTGAGTAAAAGTATCAGTTTTCTTTGCAAAATGTAGTGAAGTAAAAGTCAACAGAAATATAAATAGTAAAGTACAGATATCCAAAAAAACGACTTAAGTACAGTAACGAAGTATTTCTACTTCGTTACTATACACCACTGTGTATGTGTGTATTATTCATAATAAGAAATTCAATCAATTGAAGCAGAGAAAAGAAATAGTGTGTGATTCTCTCTATTCTTATCAAGAGTCCACCTTAATCATTTTCTACAATAATGATATGCTGGTGTACTAATAACACTGTCATATAATTATGAGTGCTTTAACCTCCATGTAGTTGCAACCCAAGAGGACATGGGAGCAAGTAAAAACTAAGTGCAAACACATTACTCAGAATGGTGAGTCAATACAATATGTGCCATGGTAATGTAATGAACACATCCATAAGTTTATTAAGCGCCAAATAAACTTTACGAACAGCACGGCATGCATGTTCTCCGCATCGCCGACACTGTACAAAAATGTACCACTCGCAAAAAAGCGCAAGGCTGCATCCAGTGTGTGAGACATCAATGCTCGGCTGCAGCGTGTGGTGTTCAATGTATGTCTCCAGAAGGTCTGTAAATAAATGATTCCTTGTCGGCAGGATGGATAGCACTCGTATAGGAAGTCATCATGATGTGATAACGGATCTTGGCGATGTGGAAGAACTCTCTCCCTATAAAACGCTAATCTAACTAATATCGCTCCTTCATCAATGGGATCTCTGATGAAGGGAGCTGTACATTAATGCAATAGAGGCTTCTTAGTTTGCTCAGCTGGTTTTAATGGATCACCATGTGTCTCACTTTACATGCATTTCCGGAACTCCCGTATAACCCCCGATATATGCGCCAAGATGATAACATTGTCATGCTGAGCCCCCTTTAGATCTTGCTCAAGGTCATTCATTTTGACCAACATGACATCATTGTCATGCTGAGCCCGCTTTAGATCCTGCTCAAGGTCATTAATTTTGACCGACTTGACATCATTACGCCGCTTAAGGTCATTCATTTGGACCAACATGACATCATTGTCATGCTGAGCCCCCTTTAGATCCTGCTCAAGGTCATTAATTTTGACCGACTTGACATCATTACACCGCACAAGGTCATTCATTTGGACCAACATGACATCATTGTCATGCTTTTAAATTGGTGTTCCCATATGAAAATGGCAAGAGTTTGAACATTTACATAAGTATAGCTTGTGTTAAATTGTAAAATGATCTTGTTTACAGGCATGTCAACCAGAATGCAGTAATGAGCTAGTTGGACCACCTCAGAAATGTGTGGAGAGGAGTTCCCTCTTACAAGAATCAAGGCTCACAGTGATGAGTGCGTGAGGTATCGCTCTACAGAACTAAAACGTCACATTTGTCAAGCACTCAAGTAGTCGTACATCAGACATTAAGCATTAGGCTCTGGAGTCTGCCAAAAGATGTAAAGCATTTTGAATGTGGATGATCCTGAATATTGGTCTTGAGGGAAAGTTGAATTTGAATGTATTTATTCTATTTATATGACCGTTCTTTTCTAGTTGCAGTGTTTTTGTGAATGTGTAATGTAATAAAATATAATAGCCCCAATAACAAAACGTGCTTCTCTTTACCCAAGACCATCACAGAACAGTGGTGGGGTAGAAATTGTGGTGACCACAGAAAGTGCCCCCCGAAGTGAAGGTAGATTTGTGAGCATGTTGACAAGACTACAAGCGAGACAACAAGGGCCAGCAACACAAACTACTGCGTGCCACCTCAGGGACATGTGGCTGCTCCTGAGATAGTTGACCTAGATCCCACTGAGGAGAGAGGCTTGCCAGGTGTGTTACATCATTTAAACATTACATCATTTATTGCAATAAATTGTTGCTCTCTACATATCAATTCATCCAGTATTAATTGGAATAATTTAAAAACTCTTTTTAGATTGGAAAATTCTTTCAAATCCCAGTGAGGCAGCAAAGAGATTCAAAGAAGACATTTTAAGCCAGCATGCAACTGGAAAATCATTCTATCTTACCATGGATCTTGGAGACCGTGCAGAGGACCTTTCTTTTTATAAGAGGGCTAATGCTGAGTGGCCTTGCCCCTTGACATGCACACTCGAGGGTAAATTGGTTACACAGGGAAAACTAAAGATAAAAAATGATCATATATTCATTTAACTGATGTCTGTACTGTGTATTTTGCTTTTTCAGGAGATCCAGCAATTGGTGATGGCGTGACTCGCCATTTCTTTGCAAGCATCATGTCCAAACTTCAGTATGGTTTTGAGATGAATTTTGGTAAGTGAATATTCACTTTGGCTGCTGGCTGGTTGTCAGCTATCGGGCTCTGTGTTTCGTTTGCACCAGTTCCAGGCTGACCACAGATCAGTCTCTACTTACCCAGAGAATACCTAAAACCTTAAAAAACAAACAAATGTGACGCAGCTGCTGTGGCCCTGTAGGTTTCTACAGGATCACATTCAGTGGCTGATTGATATTTCCTTACTAAGTCTGTATGAAAGTTTGAATATCTATGTCCTTTACATTCTGCACTATCAATGTTCTTTCACTTTTCTCTTTTAATTGATGTACCAGGAGGAACTCTTCTTTTTGAGGGGGAACAAGATCATCTGATTCCCTCCACTTGGCATTACCTTTTGGAGAGTGACTTCTTTGTTGTTGCTGGCCGAATGATTGGTCATTCATTCCTCCATAGTGGGCCATGCCTTGGAGGACTCAGCCCAGCTATCCTGCATGTGCTCTTTGGTGGATCCCCAGAAGAAGCCATAATAGATATTAAGGACTGTGCTGACCTTGACATCCGTGAGACAATCAAAGTGGTAAAATAAATTTTTCCTGTAAGATTTTAATGATAAAAATTCGGGGCAAGGACAATAAAAGTAATACCTAATGTCAGAAATTTTTCTCAGATATTTATAATACCACAATCACATAATTTACTAATTTAAACCAGTAGGGGGTGCTGAAGCAATATTAAAACCATAAACGTAAGTACATTTCTTTAAAACATGTAATTATAGTGACGGATGTCATCATGTAAAATGTGTTTTTAGAGCAAACACAGTTTTAACAGGTTCCCAACATGCTGTTTAAAAGGGATACAAAACTACATTATTTGGGATGTGGTTTGAGACCAGTTGGTGTTGTCAACCGCGTGATTGATAGTTATTGACAAGTTGTCCTCTCCCTATTTGTTGTATCAAATCTGAATATTATGCAAGTCTTGAGAAATCAGGAATTCTAATCTATTCTAATTCTAATTGTCATCATTAGCTGGAGGGTACAGCAGATTTGTCATCTGAAGAAAATAATTAATGAGTTGGCACTGTTCTGGGATTTGCCTGCAGTCACATCTGACAACAGAAGATGGCTGCAGGACAAACTGCTCCTCCATGCTCTGAGTATTCTGATCTGTACTTAACAGATCATACAAACCAGACCGACTAATCAGAGTTGAAGTTCTGATGTAGGACAACATTTTGTCTTTCACATTTTGTCTTTATTGTGACATACACATGGTTGTTGATGAGTTTATTAAGTAATGCTAATTAGACTATTAGTTAAAGATTAGTAAGGCTGCTTTGCTTTTCTGTTGTGATGCAAATGTTTTGCAGGTCCTTGGAAGAACCTCAAAACAAGTGAAACAGTTACGAAGTGGGTTAAAAGAGACACCGATCTGGCCTTTGCTAACTGAGAGGAAAGACACAATTCCCCTCCTCTTTACAAGAGCATCTGATGTACAGTGCACACCACAGGTAAGTGACCCCATGACGCTAAGTCAAAAACACTCACACAAATTACTTTCTCAGAAATGACATGTGTTTTCTACCCTCTGGCAGCCATTGGTTTCAGTTCATTACAATAAATATTAACCTGGTGAGATCTGAAACGTGTTGCATTGAAATGATCACAGTCAGCATTTGATCTCTTTTTAAGTTAAACCTACATCACATCACTGCATGAGCAAGTACTGCTCAAACATGGTTGTCCTGAAGTCCTTGCAAGTTGAGTTTCATAGAAATTAACTGACACTAATTGCTGCCTAAAAGGAAGGAAACCAATTTAAAAAGCGTGTTGCCATGCAAGAACCTCCAGTATGGTTCTTTAAAATAACAACTATGCCCTGATCGAATTACAATTCCATCACGGCATCAGGGCATAACAATTGAAATTGTCTCATTTTCTATTCTGCTGTTTATTGTGCTTTCTATTCTCTTGTTTGTTTGGAAACACAAGTGTTACCTGATCGTATAAAATGAATCCGTCAGATGGTCTTGGAGAAGATAAAGTGGCCAACAGAGGATGAGGATGAAGACAGTGATGTCTCTTTGGAGGATACATGTCGAACCACAGGATTCCTTCGCACATTTATTGAGACCGGTAAATGAATAGAAACTTTTAATAGTTCCTCACAGGTTATTTATCTGAGTCTGTTGTGCTTCCTCTACTTTCCTTTTTAACTATGAATTCTCAGCAACACTAACAACCCAAAGCACAAATTCAGTAAAATAATTATTTTAAAATCGCATTAATGATTGATGTAACAAAATCCTTCTCGGCAGTTGAAGAAAATACCTAGTTGTTAATTTAATACCATGATCCTTGCACTACTGTTCAGTTTGTTTAGTTGACCTAGTTGTTAATTTAATACCATTCTAATTCATTGTATATACTGTGCATTTTTATTTTTTATTCTATTTTATCTTTTTGTTATTCTATTTCTTCAAATTCAATATCTGCTGTGTTATTTTATTGTACTGTATATATTGTGCATTTCCATACGTAATATTTTACTCTGTAAATTGCTGCTGCTACAAACTAATTTCCCCCTGGGGATGAATAAAGTTTCTATCTATCTATCTATCTGTCTATCTAAATATTGACTCTTCTTTTTTGGAAGCGTCTCCAAGCATCCTTGGGAAACTCGTGCAGTTCTGGATCGGATGGAATGTGCTTCTCAGACACCAGCTGGATATTAACGTGGTGGAGCTGAAACTTCCAGGACATTACAAAGACTACTGTAACTTTGAAAGAGACATTCTTGCTGCTATTTGTAGCACTGACACTGGGTTTGGATTGGTCTAGGGAGACTGTACATCAATATATCACTCTGTACACTTTAGTAATCGTGCAGCATTTGTTGTCTTGCTTGGCCAGCCAAAATATTGAATTACAGTATGAAAGCAGTTGAATGAGTGATGTAAACTGGTACCTAGATCTGTTAGTGTGTAACACTCACAGACACAATGTGGTGATGCATATTTGTCTTCAACCATTGTCTCGTAGGTTTAATCCCATTCTTCCCAGTGCAGAGCAGAGAGATTCATTTCGTTGTCGGGATTGAGAAGGCCTCCTCTCTCAAGGTTGGTAAAGATGGTGTAGAAGAGATCAAGTACGCCGCCATAAACGTCTCTCCAGAGCCTTTCTATTCTGATGGGGAAAAAAATATTTAGTCTGCCTACAATGACAGTTTATTACAAATATTTGTGTTCATCTCTTAAAAGGATAAGTTGACTGCCTGACACTTTAAATTAACTTTAGCAAAGCTCTTCAGACTTCACAATAGAAATAGGTTAGTCTAGGGTTAGCACTGTTGGAATATCAGCTGAACTAATCGCAGTTTAAACCTCTTCAATCCATATTTACAGTTCAATAATCAAACTGATTCAACATCAAGTTCAACAGGATTCTTCTGTAATGTGACACTGTGGGACATCCACTAAATGGAAGTCTGAATTATTTCATTCTTTTTTTGGGGACAAAACTATTTCAAATGTAAAACATTCGGTGTCCTAATTATACTTTTGTTAATATAGCAGGGCATGTTTAGATTATATAATGTGGCACTGGTGCTTTATTACTCAAACTATAACAAATGCTTTGCCTGTTTACATTAATTTGTATATTGAATATGGGTTTTGTTTTCTGTGTTTCTTTTCTATTTAAAGGTTTTTTACCTAAACTAAACTACATGACGCTACACTAAGTGGCTTAGTGAACAAACTACTATGCTGAACCTACCAAAATAAAAGGAGGAAAAAGAAAAGTTTTTTGGTCATTGAGTGAAATCCAGTTAGAAATCCTTCGGGTAGACTCATCGGTCCTTCTCAAGTGGGGAAAGTGCAAATGTTAACAACATAACTTGACACTGAGACAGAGACTGACTTTGCTAAAATAGTAAATAACTGAAGGAAACGACCTGACTGAGATGTCACATAGTGATACACATCTTAGTGATGATGTTGAAGTTTGGGTGGGACGTTCTTCCTCTTGATGCAAGGTAAGGGAAGGCAAGGCAAGGTTTATTTGTATAGCACATTTCAACAACAAGGCAATTCAAAGTGCTTCACAGAAAAACATTAAAAGCATCAAAACATAAAGCAAAGTCTTACTGCCCGAAGCAGTAGGCTTACTTTTGAAAGTCTGTCTTGTGAAAAACATTTGAGAAGGAAAGAAATGAATCAGCATGAACAAATGCAAATTAAGTCTCAACCACAAGTTCCCCATTTAAATTCTGACTATTTTCGTCTCTTTTTGTGTGTCTACTTTTCTCCCATTCTTGTCCTTCCTGCTGCATCTTTTGGAGATTTGCTAGAATTTTATGACTCATCCTACCCTCACTCTTGCTTCTACAGAAATATAAATGTGTGACGTGGCAATCGCTAACAGGACGTCGTGCTCAACTATCAGATGTTTGTTTGGATATCACCAGGCTACAACTTTCCTCTTGATCCATGCTGCTCGCTGTCACGCCAACTTATATTGAGAGGGGAAAAAATGAAAACATTCTAGAGTCAAACTTTCTGTAACTCAATGGTAATAAAACTGAAGTCATTTTATTTGGACCACAGCATTTGACCAACATTATATCTTCTCATCTTGGCCCTTTGACCTCTTCTGTTTAACCATTCAAATCAGGATTTAAGCGTGACAATTAAATCCATGAGGTAGGAAAATTAGGTTTAATGTTCAATAAGAATAAACCAAACATCTTTATTTTTTCAATTGTCATTATTTATTGCCTCGTGATCAACACATGCTCACTCTTCCATGTAGGTATGTTTAGTTCTTAAATGACAAAGATAACAAGTAAATACATGATGTATACAACTAATGTAAATTAACCATAAACATGAAATATCAGATGAAATAATCAGCATTAAATACATCTGTATCAATAACCTAATTGACAAATGCACAGGTAAATATAACAAAATCTTTGGTTTAAATACACTTATACTGCCATCTGGTGGTAGAACGGGTGAACACTTACTTTGCGTGTCCTTACCGGCTACACTGCGTTCACTAAATCAACACAATACAGTGGACAAACAAATATCAGTGCCAACAGCAACATTTCTGTAAACACAAAAATGACTTTGATTAAACTATATCACGAACTGTATTGCATCAAACAATGCACCGATTCATCGAAAAGTTGATTCTTGCTGTGTACATTGATAAATAAAATGAATTCGCTACTACTGCTGCTAACACACTCCCATCGCCCCAGGATTATTTATTTATATTCATTAATGTATTTTCTTCTAATGTTACCCTGGTATGTGCTTGCGTCACTATATAACGTTAACTTAAGCATTTCTTGCATACGGTCATTATATTGCCTTCACTTTTATTTTGAAATATTCTTATTTCCGGGTTACATGTTGTGCTCTGCGTCTCGTTTTAAAGGAAAAAGGAACAAAATTCGGCTCGTTTTTGACTTTGGTTCTGTGGTTTTTCCGTTTTTGAATTCACAACCAAAAACGGAAATACGACCGCCCATTTCCGTTTTTGGTTTGAAACGAAAAACGAGAATACCATAGTATTTCCGTATTTTCGTTTTTCCGAATTAACGGTAAAACAGATGACTAAAACGTACACGGACCGAGAGGTCCCGGATTCAAATCCCGGACGAGCCCATTATTTGCATGGATTTAGCATATAATCCTCATCGGTGAACAAACCTTACATTGTGGACTGTTGCATTTCTTAACCATTATTGGAGGTCCATGTATACATGGCATGAAAGTGTTTGTGTTTTATGTTGTTGTACTTTAACGATTCAAGACAAAGACAAACAATGCAAGTGTTGATCTACTGATAATTAAATTAAGAGATAATCCAAGATATCTCATATTCTATGGACAGAAAAAACATTTACTGGTAATAAAATAAAGAAATGTTGAATTAGAATAAAGATATGTTATTAGTAGGGACTGTACAAGACAGCCATTAGTCAATAAATAACATAAAAAAGGAGATGGCGTTGTACATTCATAAATGTCTTTCTATTTGTCTGTTCTATTGGTTTTCTTCTTTTTATTGTGGCAGGAAGTGACACTATTAATTTTCCCCAGAATGAGGTAATTTATTCCTTTCTGTCAGATGTAAAGAAAAAAAAAGAAAGAAGGTAAACAAAGAGGACGGCACAGGTGTGTTCAGCCTGTCATAATTCATTTACACAGAAACGTTGTATATAAACACATGAAACCAGAGGATATTTATTAATTTATTCATCAAATGTTTCATTTTGTCATTGAATCTGTATGTTTTGACAAAAACGAGTAAATATATTATTTTAAATTACCTCTTATCAGGTGACGTCAGGTTCAGGGTTTAAGGCCTGAGGGGGGGACAACAAAATCTGTGCAATATAAATACACTGTGCAATACAACAATTATTCTGTCTGCATATATAATATTTCAGTTATTCTTTACTTAGTTAATATTCTCTACTGTTTTGTTACTTATTTATAATACTTCTTTACTTCATTGTATATATTGTGCATTTTTATATTTAATATTTTTTTAGTCTGTGGTTTTTATTGTATATATTGTGTATTTTTATATTTAATATTTTTATATTTGCTGTAGCGAACAAATTTCCCCTTGCAGGATTAATAAAGTATCCATCTATCTGTCTGTCTGTGTATTCTTTCTGTCTGTCTGTCTGTCTGTGTATTCTTTTCAGGATCTTGCAGTACCCGCCGTCGGCCGCATGGGGGAGACACAACCACTTTGAAAAAAAAACCTTCAGAGGACGAACTGCCGACGTCACCACTGAGAATGACCCCACCACATCCTCCACGCGCTGCTGCTGCCGTTGCTGTGTGATGTTATTTGAATGGGAGGACGAGGAAAAAATAAACGCGCCTGTCCGTCCGTCTCTCTGTGAATGAGTGAACGTACCGGAGACATTTTATCTAACCTGTCTGTCTGTGACCTATCAAGAGGGACGCTGTTGTTAAAGAGCAGTTTGACGTCAGGACTGATTTTCTGCATCACCCCGGTAAGCTATTTGTAGCGGCTACTAAAATAAAAAACAACGAAGAAGAAGAGGAAGAAGAAGCCGGCTAATATAACCTGGCTCTACCTTTTTAGCTAGCTAACGCTAACAGACAGCTGTCTGCTAATTGACCCTGAAGACGTTTATTAACACATTAGAAGCTTATCGCGCCTGGGTTAGCTTGACTCAAGACTTGCTATAGAAGCTAACTTAATGTAGCTGGATCAAGTTAAGATTAACTGGCTTGTCCGTAGGGTTAGCTGGATCAAGTTAAGACTAACTGGCTTGTCCGTGGGGTTTCCCTCCATCATTCTGTAATTATGAAAACCTGAGCGATGGAAAGAGTGTGGGTGTCCAGGCGAGAGACAGGAAACATGCTTAAAGAGTAACGCGCCAGTCATAGCGTCCTATTACTAGATGTTTCTCCCTCTAAATTATTCTGTTTCAAGTGGAGGAAGAAGTAACTATTCAGATCCTTTACTAAAGTTAAAGTACTAGTACCTGACTGTGAAAGTGAAAGTACTACATCCAAAACCTTACTGGGGTAAAAGTATGTGTGCACTTGAATTAACAAAGAGTAAATCAATGCGTACTCGCATGTTCTCTGTCATTGTTTTATTATATTAAGTAAAACATATTTTTATGAATCCCAGAGGTTTCTAAATGATGTAAAAGTATTGTGTCTCATTATTTGAGCTGAGAAGACCACAGTTCTGTATTTAGTTTATTCTGCCTCTGGACCTTTTATTATTATTATTGTAAATAATTTATAGGTGATAAATATACAGTAAGTATTGTTCAGTGGTGGGTGAAGTACTCAGATCCTCTACTTATGTATAAGTACTAATACCACACTATGAGAATACTCAGTCATTGTTCTTCTTGTAAAGAATCTGTAGGTGATAAATATACAGTGTGTATGGTGATAAGCTGTGGTTAAGTGGTGGGAGAAGTACTCAGACCCTCTACTTGTGTATAAGTACTGATACCACACTGAGAATACTCAACTGTAAATTAAAGTCCTGCATTCAAAATCTTATGTAGGTAAAAATATGTATCAGCAAAATGTACTTAAAGCAAAAGTATTGATTGTGCAGTAAAAGCTTATCGAACCGGCTTTTTAAATACTTTATTTATCTTGAGAATCTTCTCCACTCACAAAGGAACACTTTATCCTTCAGTTTATAACAAACATTTAAAATCACCACAATAATGTGGTTTTCACTGGAAAGTAAGGAGATTAAAAATAATAACCTGAAAAGTAACTAAAGCTGTTGGACAAATGTTGAGTAAAAAGTACAATTTAGCCTCTAAATGTAGTGGAGTAGAAGGATAAAGTTGCATTAAGTGGAAATACTCAAACAGTACGATTACCCCAGATTTGTACTTATACTTATACTCCCTTACATTCCACCACTGTTTGTTTCTGAAGTTGTCTGCATAATTAAAAGTAATAAATCCCTTTAAATTAAGGTGATGCCTTCCTGAGATGTCTTTAGTGGTGAAAAAAGTCTTAAATCCTGAAAATAAACTATCAATCATGCTTCATATGATCACGATGAACCTTAAATAGTCTGTCATAGGATTTTCCAGGTTGGGGAAAGTTTTGGAAAAACAGTTTGATTAATGTAAATTATAAACCATTCATGTATTTGTCTACTGTAATCATGCAAAGAGCAGACATGGCAAAAGTAAACAAAGATTTTCAGAGCTTTAGGGTGTTAAATAAGTTATGCATTAATCTTAAGGAGGTAAAATGTTCGAACTACTTGAAATATAACTGTCGGGAAGTTATTTCCGGCACCTATCATATGTTTTATTGTAAGATAATATTCTGCAAAGTAAGTCAAACTGCAGCTGTTAGATACATGTAGCTAGTTAGGTAAAATGTTTAACATTTCTTTATGAAATGTAGAAAAAGTGTTAAAAAACCCCCCCAAAACAACCACCACAGGTCTCAATGCGCTCCGTGGTCTTCTGCATCCCGACCTCTGACCTCTAAGCTGGCCTCTGGGTAGAAGTGAGGACCTGACTCAGACCCAGTCATGTACAAACCCTATAATCATGTGGTTGAATGGTGCTTTGTTGCACACTCGGGATGAGTGGAGAACATTTACGATGCGCTCGGTGAACCGCCGTGCGGCCATCTTTCTCTCCTTTAATGACGGTCCTTGTTGATGATATCACAGAGACAGTAATTACGGTCGTCGGGGTGAAGAGTGATGAGCTCAGCCTGCCCTTAACTCCAGCGGTATATAAAGAGACCCGGGGATGAGACGGGAGAGTGTGTAGACGTGTGATAACCGGCTGCCTTGAATCCAGAAGGAAGTAGTGAGGGACAGCTGCTGTTGGTGTGTCTCCAGTCAGGAAAGGTACGGTCGGCTCTTTAGAAAAAGGTTTCTGCTGGTGTCTGATTCTGAATGAGACACACGTCTAATCACAGGTTATTAATGTTAATAATGGTGTGTTGGTGACGGAGCTGCAGCCTTCTGTTGGGTTTTATATTGTGATCACCAGACCTCACCAGATACGTACTTCTCATGATATAGTGCTGCTGATGCTCTTGTTCTTAGTTTTTTTTTTCTTGGTAGTAATCTGATGTGTCGCCGTGAACTCTGGGAGATTGTGAAAGGCATCTTTCACTGTTTTCTGATATTTTAAACGATTAAATCAGTCAGTAATTGGTGAGATTTTCTGTGGTGTACTTTGATAAATTGAATTGTGTTGATGTGGTATTTGATTGCAAATTCTGTCCCCGAAGGAAAATTTAAGATAAAGCCTTGACTTAATTCGTCTTGTGCCAACATGTTATTATTTTTTATTATTGCAGCAAAATGGGATTATTCATTAACCATACAGCAATGTCATGAATCATTGGACTGCATACAATTAAATGCAAAAATGAAAACACACACAATTACAGTGCTAAAGGTCTTTTGAACCAGGTTTAGTGTGCTTTTAAAACCTTATTGTGTGGCGTAACAGCACAGTCGCATCTGATCATCTCGTTGGTTTCATGGCGGTAGATTTAAATCCAGATCGATGAGACTCCCGTCACTTATTTTTGTTGCTGCAGGAATAGAAAACAAATGAGGATGGCTTCTCTTGAAACTGTTTCAGACGAGTAAAAGGAGAGTCGAGATCCAACAGACCAGTGCAGAAGTGTCAGAGAAGAACATGTTGCCAAAATAGAACGTGTTGTTAACTTAATCTCTGCCTGAGTTACTCACCAACCTATTTAAAAGCATTGTGTGTCGGTTTGGAGTGGTGACAGTTTGTATGGTTACACCATTTGTCTCTTTCCTTTGTGCTGTGTGCAGGCTGGTGTTAGCGTCTCCCCTTTGACCTCCTGCTACACTTAAGACCGATCAGAGGTTTTATTTCTGCTCAGTCAGGTGGTGGAGTTGATGATAACAAAGGGACATTTCTCCCCGAGCTGTGTTTACACGGGTCCAGGAACCCTGTGTGCTGAGAGACGTGGCCTTATTGCTGATAATTCTGATCGTTTGGTTTGCCTGATAAAGCCTAATCACCATTGACTCACTCCCGGACTTTCTCTGTTTTTCTTAAATGTATCACATGTTTGCTCGTGGCTTGAGTGGCAGTCACCTGTTTGTTTTTCTAATCTGACAACGTCACGAGAGGAAAGTCTCAAATTTTCGAAACAGGGAAAAACAGGCGACTTTCTAAGAACAGAGAAAGATTTGAAAGGCTGAGCAGAGCAGAGTCGAGTGCATGCCGCTGGGACTGAAGTCCAGCAGACTGTGACTAAACATTTTCCCTTCCTGCTCTTCCCTCTCGCGTCCTCCGTCGCTGACTCTCGTATTCAACATCGTATTCAACTTCGTGGCAGAGGCCTTCGAAGGCTGCAGACTGCCTGTCTCTTCCCACCGTCCTTTATCTCCACAGCCACAAATAGGCCTTGGACTCCTCAACGAGTGTGCGGTGACACTGGTCTGACCGGACGGGCTGACATTTACCAAGCAGCCTCTGCATTGTTTTGATTGGACCGCGGCCGTTTGGATCTTTCATGCTCTCCGGAGCAAAATCAGGACGCAGTGCATGTGTATTTAACGTCCATGTTATCATCGCAGCAGTTTGACAGCTCCTCTTCCTCACTGGTTATCTTATCCGCATGCCAAACAGAGCGCAGCCGATGCTGTGTTTTTGAGGAGGATATCAGTGCACGAGAGTTTCAAAAGGCAAACGCATGAGCTAAGAAAATGTGAATCCCGTTCAAGGTTTGTCCTCTAAACTTTAATCAATCAACTTTAATCAAAATTAAATGAATATCGGCATAAACAGCAATTGTTGCAACTAAACAATGATCTCAAACAAAAAAGAAGCAGTCACGATAACTCATTATTACCGTGATCACCATCACAAAGTTAACTGAACGGAGGAAAACATTTAATTTGGTCCATTTACTTAAACACTGACGCATCATTTGCAGATTACTTGTGGTAAGTTGATGTAATGTTGGATCTTGGGTGTTCCCACAGGTATCGTAAGTGCTTTTGTTTGCCAAACTAAAGACCACACTTCCCATAAGCCCTGTTATTTCTCAATGCAAGTCGATTCCACTCCTTTATCACCTTTGCCTCGGTGGTGAACAGACATTGTTTTAACTTTAGTGGAAATAATCTCGTGCTTAAATGCAACGCGTACTCTGCCTTTAACCTGTAAAGACATTAAGAAGGACAGTGTTTATCCAGGGCATGTCCGTCTTTGCGCTGCTGCCTTTAGTCACTCCTAAACATCTCATCACACGTCGCCTCCTTCACTCTTCTCTTAATGAAAAATAAATGTGGAAGAGGAGAGCTGAGGCCTTTTGGACTTATTGTTGGACGTTTATCCCGTTGTGAACCTCTTGACCGGTGTAGGTTGAAGCAGCATCACTGCTGGAGTAAAAGCTTCAAGTAGTGTTTGGGGATATGAACATCTACATCTAGATAATACAGATGTATGCTCTATTGTTGTTTCACCTTTATTTAACCAGCTAAGTCCCAGCGATGCGGAGAGTTTTGGCATAAAATGAGCTGACAACCACCAAAAGACTTCCAGTAATCGGTTATCAGCTTCCTCCATTTAATTTAGCCGTCTCTTTAATATCTCTGCAGCGTTACACCTTTGCTGGCAATGCTGAAAATCAGTGGGAACAACTCAATGATGGTAATGTTTGGATTAATGTCAGGTATTTAAGTTAGTAGATTAGCAAAAAAAAACAGACATTCCCATCAGTTATTTCATGGAAAAACTGGTTCAGCAAGTGAGCTTACTACAACACAGTATAGGCCTGTGTATAGACATGCATCTATCTATCTAAATATGATATAGAACTGAGTTCTGTAATGGAAGATTTGAACAATCATTTTCCACTCTCAGCAGCATTGTTCCCTCCTGGCTTCCACTGAGTCTCACTAACAGCAGCAGAAGTAAGGAGGGCAAGGTTCAGAGGATTGAATAAGAGAGTAGTGCTCCGGGGAGAAACGAAAAGAAATGGCACTAAAGAGACTTAAAAACAGGATTTTCTTTTCTTATTTTCTGTACCCTGCTTTCCACTTGCTGGAGTTCAGAATACGGCCTCATTAGAGAGAGCACAGGTGGACAGTTTGAGAGAGAGAGAAGATGCAAGTCATTGAGGAGACTTATTGAAGGGGAGAGTCTTCTCTTTGCCTCGTCATCCCCGAGAGGGTAAAGTTTGTGATTATACTCAGATTAGAAGCAGACAGACTTGTCACATTTCCACACAGCTGACCTCCACAGACACATAAACTCACTTGGCCACATGAGCAGTTTGGATGTAGCGCCTTGCCCAGCGGCATCTCGGCAGCACACTGTATATAAAGAAAGAAGAGGCAGAGTCGGTGTGTCATTTGTTCAGACTCTCCTGGCTTTATAAGCCAGTTATCTGGAGGTTCTAACCCCTCGGCGACGGAGAGGTGATCCTATTGGCTGGCAGCATGATGGGTTCCTCCACAGTAGCTGAATCGGATGTTTTACGAGCTGCAGTATTTCCCCGTCAGATTCCACCGCCGGCCTTTATGTTGTCACATATAAATGGAGGAGGAATGCTCATTGCAGCTTCATAAAAGAAATACTAACGTGGGTTTGGCTCGGTGCTGGACGCTGTGGTCTTAAGTGTTGGATTGGAATGTGAAGGAGGCAAGTCGATGGGGAAGAGCAGCAGACAGAACATTTAAGCTGGCAGCTGCCATTTCTGGTTTATTTTCTTCTTCACTGCTTCTTCATCCTTTCCTATTTCTTTCTTCCTCACCGGTGAGTCGTAGCCTTCGTTTTTATCTGTCTCTCCTCCGCTGCACTCCTGAGGAGCTGTGCTTCCTTCCACCCCCCCCCCCCCCCCTTGACTTCATCACTGCTCCCAGGTAACCTGTGGGCATTACTCAGCACACTCTGAGCCTCGGGGCAGACAGACTGACTCAGGGGCTTAACGCACCAGCTATCATTAGAGGCTCTGTAGGAAAAGGTGAGCGTTTCTTCACACAAACATGAATGGTGTCTGTTTATTCAGCCTCAGCTTTGCATGTGGACCTGCAGGGTGGAATGGTGTGTGTGTGTGTGTGTGTGTGTGTGTGTGTGTGTGTGTGTGTGTGTGTGTGTGTGTGTGTGTGTGTGTGTGTGTGTGTGTGTGTGAAAAAACTGCTGTGTTTTAAGTGAAGAGGAAAAAACGCTCAGTGTCTGGTTTGTGTTTCAGAGAGTGTTACATACTGATGGTGTGTGTGTTGTCTGGTGAATGTGTGCTGTAATTGTGTGTAATTGTCTGTTTCTCCTGCTGGTTTCCTCCTCCCTCTCTGTGCTTTGTGCTAATGGTCCATCAGTGGGCCTTTGAGTGGACTTTGGGTGTTTAGGATTGTCCCCTTACCTGCTAAATAATTGAATATACAGATGCCTAAAGCTGCAACGTGCAAGGTATATTCAGTACACAATAGGGTTGTGCATCAATGTTCTTGAGTGCTGTCCTACAGTCATTTTGTCTCGTATTTCAAACTGTTTTGTAACTAAAACATGGCACTAAATGCTTCTTCAAATCCTGTTTTGTTGCCTAATAGTTGATCAATATTCCATCTATCAGCTTGATTTAAGTCTGTTTTTATTTATTCATGCAATGTTATTATGTAACTCCATATGTTGAAATGGGTTCAAACACAATTTGGAAATGGTGTTTTTTTTAGTCCTAGTTTAAGTATTTCTCTTATTCTCTTCCCGTCCTCCCTCCACAGACCGACGTCCTCCAGCCAGTAAAGAAGCCAGAAAAGAAGCCATGCTTATCTGGTCTCCTCATGGCCGAGCCACCACGTCCATCACCCTCCTCCGGTGCCAGCTGATGTTTGTTCTGGCCCTGGCTGTGACATGTCAGGGAGAGGGTCAGACGCAGTCCCCCGCTCAGGTCCTCCAGGACCTGCTGTCCCGCTACGGAGACAATGGCACCATCTCGGTGCCCCAGCTGCGCTCGCTGCTGGCCCTTATCAGCCAGGGTCAGGGTGAAGGGGATGCAGGCGACGGCGACGGCGACGGCAGCAACGTGGCGGAGACGCCGACGATAAACACACCTCTCAAGTCCAACCGCTCCAAGGTGAGAACTAAACTGAGTTCTTTGAGTTCAGGTGCAAAATGAATCTCCGCACAAGAAGCTACCACGTTTTGGTTCTAACTTTTTTATAATGTTTAATTAATGAACATGATTTAAGAAATATAATGACTTACTGTAGCACTCGCTCACGCTGTTTGAAACCCTTTAATGATTGAAGCTACTTGGCTTGTAACATCTGCTATTAACTTTATTTATATAACAGCTTAAAAACAGAGTTTACTAAATGCTTTGAGAGACCAAGGAAAACACTGATATTAACAGTTCAATAGATGAAACAATAAAACCAATCGATACAATAAGAATAAAATAAAATAAAATAAAATAAAGTAAAATTTAAAAAAAATGAAATAAAATAAAATGAAATAAAATAAAAGTAAAAAGATGACATCATATAAATAGCCAGTCTGTAAAAACTAGTTTTTAAGAAGATTAGATTACTGATTCTGCGACAGCCAATGAACAATGAACAGCCAGATGTGAATGTGATGACCACTGGAGGTTCAATGTAAATGCGTAAAGGAAGACCTCTGCAGTCAGCACTGTTATGTAAATGATGTGCTTGTTTCATTATTAACTGAATTTGGGAAGCCCTGATGACGGAGCGGTCTCATTCTTTGACCATGTTGTTCCCCGTCTCTTTTTCCCAGTAATACCTTTACTGTCAATCAATTCATTTTTCAATCTTAAAAATGTCAGAAAAGAGTAAAACTGAACTGGCTGCTTGGTGGAATTGTGGCGAGGATAAAAATGATTGCTTCTTCATTTTCTCTGGCTTGTTAATATAGTTTAGTTTACTTACAGTAGATTCATATTCTGTAGCTTCTTACCCCTCAAAGAAGACCAGATATGTGATACAGTCCTGATGGTTGAGGAGCTATAGTTCCTTCTGGGTATATTATATTAGTGTGCCACATGTATACCCGTATCTCCTTCACCGGGACGTGTATTCACATTGTTTTGAGGAGTTGCACGTTAGCTGTTTCAATACTTTGCCTGGACGGTAACAGTTTATCCTGAATTAAGAAAAGCTGTATGTGATGTCGTTGTCTAGCCGACACTGTTGTGTGTCTAATATGCAAATAGCCCACTTAGACAGTTAGTCTTGCTGTGTTTAGATACTTCTAGAATAATACATGAATAGATGAGCTCCCTCTTGCTGGAGGATGGCCTGTGGACACGGACACAGTGGGCTTAATGGAGAAGATGTGCAGGTGAGGCAGAAATCATGTGGCTAATAAACAGCTTTTATAGTTTGGAAAAAGTTTATCTCAAGTTGAAGTGAAATGTGGCAATATGTTTCCGCTAAAGGTGTTGTTAAACAAAATAAGTATCGCTTCATGACTGCCTATCGATGAGGGGAAGAAGTCCAGATAGCGAATGGAATATCTTGCTGTACACTCCGTGCATGTTCCTCATTTTCTGGCTTTTTTGTTGAGTTAGAAAAAGCACCTGCTGTGGTTGGTTGATGTAGGCTCGTCAAGTTGGATCTTTATCATCCGGACTAAACCTGAAATACTCCCTCAACAAGGGGAGCGGCATTTTCTTATTTTATTTTACCCAGTCCTCTAGGCCTAACGCTATCCCTATCACTCCTATCCCATCTTTGTCAGCCAGTAGAGCGGTAGACTGACCTCTGATGGGGCATCGTGTGCACTTCAAACAGTAGAAAGAATAGCGTAAATAGCGTGGAGTACCACCCAAGCCCGGTGGATACCTCAGAGCTCCTCTCAACAAAGCTCCAGCTGAAGAGGTAAATCCAGCTTTTGTCCTGCCTGGAAGAAGCAGGAGCCACCGGTGCCAGACAGCTGAAATATTTAGCATATTTCCCATGCTTAGTGTCGTGGGTGATTGACTCACTTGCTGATGGGCTTTTGAATAGATTTTCTCTGAGTAATGGTGGCAGAGCAATAAACTCTTCTGAGAAACGAGATACAGAACAAAGAGGTGAATGTCACATGTAGTTCAGGTACTGGAATGTACACTCAGTCCTTACCTTTGTGAATATGAAAATACAAACGGGCGGTGCCCATTGTTGTAGAGGTGTGAGACCAATAACCGTCACTGCTCACCACATGTGGTGAGGCTCTTTGCCAGTAACGTGTTCATTCACGTGTCGCACGCATGTTGTCACAGGTGGCTGCTCGTCTCTAAATACTCCAAATACTGAAAGCTAATTTCTGCCCGCAAAGCACCCTGACCTGCCACTGAATACATACTTGGCTAACTCAATTGTTTTGAAGTGAAATGGTATCTTCTTTTGGTTTTCATTCCCAGTGCTTGCCTGCAGACACGCTGGCCGTTCACAGCATCAGCGAGCAGTCCCGGCTGGACGGGCCGGGCCTGCGGGAGCTCTGCCCCACCATGCTGCAGCAGCTGGATGCCGGCACCTGCAGGGCGCAAAAAGAGGAGGAGTCAACCGTTGACCCCTCCCCCAGGCCCACAGACGCCGAAGGTGAGCAAAGACCATTAATATAAAATGTTAAATGATATTTGTCTATCTTTGAGAACACTGAAGGTATTTTTTTAATCTTTCCTGTAATGAGGTTTAAAGGATAAGTCTGGTGATATTCTACATTCCTTTGGTTAACATCAACAAATCCAATGAAAAGACCAAAGCAAACCATGAGATGATCCTACTAGAAGTATTGTTTCCATAATTAAACTATTAAAAACAAATTAATGAGCCACACTGTTGCACTTATTTCCTGCTACCGTAAATATTAATTAGTGCATCAAATCTTCAGTTGAAAATCACCCCCAAAGAAAGTGGGATCTACTCCTTTTTGAGTATGTTTTGCATACAGTACATACTACATACATATACATACAGGGCTCAACAATAAAGAACGCCCGCATGTCCTGGGCAAGTAAAAAGCCACGTTGGGCTAGTAAATCTAGCAACTCACTTGCAACGATTGGGCAAGGGGGAAAAAATGAAATTCAACACATGATTTCTTTTCCCCAGAGCTGATGATTGGAGTAGCTAAGGAAGTTAAGCCTGCTGAGCACTTGAGTCACCTTTTGTTGTTTTTAAATATTTCTATGAATAAACTAAACGTCTCATCTCTTGTGATAAAATGGCACCGAGCCTTTAAATGATCCTGGAAAAAGGAGTTTAGTTGGGTGGCGTTAGAGAGGATGTGGGCAGAACTAAAACAAACTTAACTTAAGTCTTTGTTGTTTATCACTTATCAGTACAACAATTTCTATAGAGGCAAGTACAAATTTACTTCAGGCAAGTAGATATCTGACCCACAAGTAAAAAAAACAAACATCAAAGAGGAACCTGACAGGGTGGAGAAGTTAGAGAGATGGACTAACATAATGTTAGTTCTAGTCTTCTCATGGGTTTTGTTAACAACAACAAAAACAAAGAGTTTCAGCAGCTTTATCCTTTAACTGTCTGTACCTATATAGTATGTCAGAGGAGTGTTGAGTGTTGTGTACTTTTTGATGTATTGATGTTGGGTAAACTTTGCTGTTGGCTTTATTCGTCTAATGTATATTTAAACTGTTTTTGCTCCTTCTAGAGTGAATACATACATGTTTTTTTTCCCACTCTTTGTTATTTTTCAGCCTAATGCAAGGACACCTTCAAACAAAACATGTCTTCGCCAGATCTGAGCTCCAAATGTGTGTTTTGCTGCCTTGAGACAGTGATATCGTGATGTCCCCGAAGGGGATGGAAGCCAAAATAAGCACGCTCAGTTAGCCAAGGCTCAGATTGCATTTCTCAGTTTGGCTTAAAAACCAACCCAGTCCACAGTCCTGCCTCAGTCAGCACATCCGGTATGTAGCAGAGATCTCGTCCAGGTAAAGACAGTCGGGACAGGAAAGCATCCCAGCAACAAAGCTGCTGACTCGCTGTAACTCCAGACACACTGCCGACTGTCCTTGAGAGCTCTGGAAGCCATTTTTGGCACCTCCGTCCAATTTAACGAGCCTTCTGAGCTCTCATTGGGTGGAAGCTAAATTGGCGTTGCAGCATGTGGCTGGTATAAAAAGCAGGCTAATGACAGACTTGGTTTAACTCGTCGTGTGATGTTCTGCCCTCGAGGCTGCAGCAGAACTCGTGTTCGAAAGCAGCGACGCTCCAGGAATGTTCTCAGTACTTCATTAGTTTCCACCTAAAGAAAAATAACAGCTTTCAGAATGAATGTGACGGCCGCGGACATCAATGGCTTCATATTCTTTCTAATCTCGTGTGTGGCCTCACACATTTCACTTCATTTAGCCCGGTTTATCTCCTCCTCTGGCAGGTGGAGGAGAGTTGGTTTAAAGGCCCAGAGCTGTGGCTCTATCTCTCCCTCTGCAGGGGTACATTTGTTTTCTCTTATCCTCCGCTCATAAGCCCTCAAGCTCGCCTCACACATGCCCTGGTAGACGGCTTATTTTGGCTCGAGAGCTGTTTTTCTTTGCAGGGTGCGAAGATTTGCCGGCAGCAGGGAGGCGGATGCCATGGAAACCTCACTGACTCGTATATCATGATCGTTTCCCATTACGTTTACTACCAAACGTTGAAGTCAGAGCTCCCATAATCAGCACCTTTTATTAAAACCTTTTCTAATCCAGCTTTTGTTTCATTTTTACAGCGTGGAGAAGTTATCTCACCGCGTTGCATTCATCATAATTCTCTGTTAATTTAACATTTATTTTCCTCTGAACATGACAGGTGCTGCAGCCGCTGACAAAAAGGGCACAAAAACCTTCAACAAATGTCAAGAAGCCTTATTTGTTTTTCTACAGGTGCCAGTGGTTCACTACCTTTTTTGGGCCGGGGACCCTTAAAAGCAAAGAAAAAGTCTACTTGTGACCCGTAGGTTAATTTAGAGATAGAAGAGGTACAACTATAAACAATATTTCACAACCAAATTAAAAATGAGAGAAAGATAGATAATTCTATCTAGTTAATCATCATTTCAGCACTTGGCAGTGTCCCAAAGCCTTTGTTGGGAACCACTGAGTTAAGGCTCAACATACATAAACATCTGCTTTTAAACCAGCAGAGCTGAGTTAGTTAAATTAACATCCAATACATTTGTTTGCATTTTAGTAGAGCTGATGCGGATAAATGCTGTGAGATCAGTATTTGATTTTTAACTTGAATTTAGCATAGCATTTATTTGACAACGTAACTGTACTGACAACAGTTTGAGTGATGATGCAAGGCTCAAGCTGCGTTTACAGCTGAATTACCGCACACATTATGCACGGTAGTATTTTTTTGTTTTTTAATGTTACTCCTTCCTCTTCCATCCAACCTTTGCCGTCACTCAAACCTCCAGTGTGGGGCTTTTCTTTCCTGAGCGTGACGGTGATCAATTGCTTCTCCCTCACCGGAGTCTTCATCACTCCCCTGTTGAAGACGCGCTACATGAAATACGCGCTCACCTTTTTCATCGCTCTTGCCATCGGCACGCTGTACTCCACTGCCATCCTGCAGCTGCTGCCAGAGGTTTGCCATCCATCCATATTTCTCTCTACGTTTTTTAAAAAATCTTTTCGCATCCCACAAACCCTTTTTTTTATGCTTTTTAAAAACACACAAACACCAAAGTTGAAAGCCTCTTTAGTTCCCTGCAGTGCCTCATGGCTGTTTATAAAACCAGTGCACCTTTAGACAGGGGCTCCTTTGTCTGTCGTGGTCATATCTTCCTCAGCTTCCTGCCTTTTGTGTTTCCTCTGTGGTTTTCTCGGGCTCTAATAAGCACTCTGGAAGACCTTTTGGTTTCGCTCTACCCTCACTGCATCCCCGATCGCTTGGCATTGTTTTGCATCTGTGTCTGCAGCTTTTCTGGCAATGGGATGTCGGCCAGCTATGATGTTTTTTCTTGGAGAGACAGTTCAGCTCTCTTCTACCACTGCAGCATGAGATAGCATGTGATTAAAGTGTTTTCACTCACTCTGTCGTTTGGGCTTCGTGGTTCATAAATTTCAGTTTAGTGTAAGAGAATCCTGGAGAAATGGGGCGCCGCACCCTTAAAGCGTCCTTCAAATTGAAATGTGACAACGCTGTTGGCAAGACACCTGAGTGGACGAGGACAAAAGTGTGTGTGTGTGTGTGTGCGTGTGCGTGTGCAAAAGTAAACTGTAATTTTACCCTAATTGCTTCCGCTCTCTATCAAAACGCATGGGGTTCGAGGACTGCTTCACAGGACAACAACTTCCTATCTTGAAATGCAAATGAAAGGTGGTGTCACTTCTCAATCAATGAACAAATGAGCTTGTTGTCTCCGGTGTCTATGAAATCAATTATTTTTCTCAGGATGATTTCATTCTTACTCTTCTTTTCAGGGAGATAAATGGTTGGTGTTCTCTTAACTTTTTGTTCCTTGCCTTTTGTGATTAATGTGATAACATCAGTTCTCAACTAACTACTTCTGTCTTCTTTTTTTTTTTCTCCTTACCTCCCCCCGTCTGTCCTCTCCTCTCCGTTGATCAGTGTGGGGTTATGGGATCCTATGTGTGACACTGATCTCTCTGTGTTCGCTGGTCGGGGCCTGCGTGGTGCCCTTCATGAAGAAAACCTTTTACAAGCGGTTGCTGCTCTACTTCATAGCCCTGGCCATTGGCACGCTCTACTCCAACGCCCTGTTTCAGCTCATCCCAGAGGTAGACGCTCTCTCTCAAGATGCTGCTGTGGCGCTCTTAGTTGCAGTGCAAGGTTGCTACGCAGTTTCAAGGAAGGGAACGAGCAGGATGAGTTATTGTTGTGTATATTGAAGAGTGACTAAACCCCAGAGTTAGGCTGAAGTGCCTCCTGGAAATTAAGAAAATGCTTCTAGAACAGGCAAAAAGTCTCAACTTTGGCCTGTAAAGGGGGCTAAGATACAGCAAGTCACATCTATAGGAAGCTTATTTTATGTAACCAGTGTAGCATTAGAATCACAGCACAGCTCAAGCCTTTCTTCTCTTTTCCGTGGAGTCGTAAATCAGTGTAAAGAACTTATTATCAGGCGTTAGCAATGTGCTTTCCTACGCTGGGACATGAGTGTGTGGATGATGCATTACGTTTACCCATTTAGCTCCTCGCTTGTTAGCAAGCTAGCTTGTTAACTCCACCCTCCTTTCATGCTACAGTTGCAGAACATAAACAAGTGGCAGGTGACCTGCTGGGCTCGGTTTATGTTACTGTTACTGTTAGCCAGACTTTGGTGGGGCTGGTTAGTGACAAACGTTGCCAACATACACATCACCTGCTTCCACATCAGCCATGAGCAAAATTCAATTTCAATAGCCGGGTTTCAACCAGTTGACGGCAGTTTGTTATATTTATAACACAATATGTAGAAATCAAACGCTTTGCACTGAAATGTCAAGAGTAGGACCCGGATCATCAAAACACCAATAAAAACCGATACACAACGGTTTTCTGCTGAACAAAGTGTTTTGGGGGTTTAGTTACTCTTTAATCTAGAAGGAGTCTTGTGCTCTAATTGTAAACCATTTTACCACCAGTTACAACCAGCATTAACTAAATTGAGCAACGAGCAAACTCTTACATTTTGAAATGGAAAATGCATAGTCACTGCAGATTAGAGTTGTTTTAGTCCAATTTCTACAGAAGACATTGAGCTTTAATGATGTACTTCACCCTCATTAATCAATTCAGGCTTCTCATTTAGATTAAGTTTAGCAAGTGTTCACACTACGAGAGACTACAGCAACAAAAGGCTGAGCGTGGTCAGCGCTTCACGCAGCGACAAGAGGTTGCGCGTCAGTTTGTAGCTCCGTGTTGCTAGCTTCTATTGAGAATGACCTGAAAAACGTTGCTTTGTCGCTTGTAGTGTGAACACACGAGGTGCATGTCCACACACTGACTGAAGTTCAAAGTCTCAGTTTACACAACCCACACATATGAGAAACAGCTTTTAAATGCTGTCTAGACGGTGCCCACGCCTATCATGGCCAGGTTTACAGCTGTTGTGTGTTTCATTGCATCAGTTCATCTGGGATGAATAGTGAGAAGAAAACAAGCTCAGAGCTGAAGTGGTTTGATTTGATTTGTGGGAGGTTTGTGTCTATTGAAGGGGAGACGGTTACATACATAATTCAACCGGTCTCAGATTGGAGGCTGCTGTGAAATATCTCTGCAATATCTTTAAAAGGACGTCGGCTCATAGTTGATGTTCGTTCATCAATCGACCCCGACAGTGAAGATAAATGTGGGGAAATGATTTAGTTTAACTCTTTGCCAGAAAAGAAACTTCACACTTAGAGTTCAAAACAAGCAATTCACCAACCTCTCAAAAACCTGCTTAATTACATTTTGTCAGTTACATTTCAAAATTCACATTAAGAGATGTCAGGCAGAAATGATGTGATAACAGCTTCTAGAAACACTCCTAACAGCCTCACACCATCTTCTTTTTCTACAATGGTAGGCCTTTGGTTTTGACCCCATGAAGGATTTCTACGTGTCCAAATCAGCGGTGGTGTTCGCAGGCTTTTACCTCTTCTTCTTCACCGAGAAAGTCCTCAGAGTGCTTCTCAAACAGAAAAACGGGGTGAGTACATGCACGGCAAGAATGACGGGATATATATATATATGGTTTTATTGTTGGATACAGGCGGTGGGACAATAGCAAATTACAATGACGACAACAAGCATATCCATAAGATCAATACGTAGCATTAAGATGTGTTAGCTTTAGCTTTTCACTTTGAATACTTTTCTATGGAAGCTGTCGAAGCAGCAGGCAGCTTGAGAACAAAGAAGCCAGAAAGGTGGGGCTTAAAACCAAACTGTCACTTTAATTTATAGATATATTTGGTTTAATTAGTATTTCCTCTTCTTTCCTTAAAAAATGGTGCGTTTTTACAATTGAGCCTGTGTGAGTTATAAGAGTAGAAAGTCACAGAAACTGCTGTTATTTGATGTTGAAAGAGCTGCGAGAAACAGTGCTTTAAGTTGAGGCTGAGCAGCGCGGATGGACAGAAGAGCCGGTGTTCATGGCCGCTTTAAACAGCTTCTATCCAGGGTCGACCCACAAAGACACAACACGGTATGACCGGCATTAAACCAGGACTCCAAAGCTGTCATCGGTTTCCTTTAATCAAGAGGAGTTGACTCTCAACACACACGTTTGACACAAAGTGGAACAGTCGAGCAACAGCAGACTTTTTTGTAAAACAGTCACAATAATGATATCATTTCTTAGGTGGGCCTTTTTATTAGGTGTCTAAAATACGTCCACAGCAGTACTTTACTTTGCTCCTGTGCTGGTACTACCGTCTGTTCCTTTATACTGTCTGTTCCTTTATACTCCATCTCCTGTTGTAATACCAAGCCATGTAATACCAAGCCATGTTGTCACACTGCACATTTAATCATCTTTAATTATCTGTTGCACTGAGCATCTTCATGACGATCCACTGATCTGTGGCGGGTTCAACCAGTTAGGACCAGAGGCACCGGTGGTTCAAGTTCACGGCCCTGCCTCCAGGAGTTTACTTATCGGGGAGTGAATCTTAACGTTACGTTAACATAGTTACCTAATGTGCACTGGACTGTACTGTTCATACATCGTAGTGACACGTATCGTTCGGAGAGGAATTCAGCTTTACGTTCGTTCAGATGTTTGACATCACAAAGTTCTGAGGCTCCAGTCAAAGATATCCTCTTTTACCTTCAACTGCTCATGTTTGAAGTAAAGAAACTTTAGTGCTCAAACAACTCAATCATGGGGACTTGACAGTCTTCAGGAGGCAATTTCGAAAATCTTCAACCACACAAATGTCGAAGTCTTTTTTGGTTAATTAGTTTCATATTACTTATTTGTCTGTTGCTTTTAAAAAAAATAATAATTATAGTACAATGAAACTTCTTATTTTTATTCAAAATTGTATTTTCTTAAGTTATGTTAATGTTTAAATAACGACTGGGGGAGACGTGTGATGAGCCTTTTAGGCTTTTGGTCTCCCTTGTATATTCTGTTATTATTAATATTGTTTTGTTAGATTTTTTATGTGCTAATAAACAAAAGAAAAGAAGGACAGATTAATCAAGCAACTATAGATTTAAGGATATTAGAAATAATCATTACATGCAACTGTAATCTGATTAATTAACACTAGACGATTACAGAGAAGGTTTACTGGCTGCATCATTTTGTGTGTTTGTTTTATTTATTGATCTTTAATGTCTGGTGTTGAATCCATGCTGAACTAACTTCTCGTTGTAGTTCACGTCTTTCTTTCACAGCTGTAAGTCCTTTATAAGGAGTATTGTGTTCATGGCTGTGAACGCGTTCAGTGTGGTTGTATTTGTTGGCTCTTGGCCACTTCTCTGCCTATTTGCTTAAGAGCAGTAGTAGTGTACGTGTCAGTTGGTCTGAAATACAGATCGGGTCACTTTGGTAAACAAACAGCAGTGTTTCAACCTGCAGATTTTCCTCTAAATTAGATTTAAAACCAGCTTTAGTGAAACGCTAAGCTGCAGACGTTCATAGAGCTTTCCAGAGAGGCTGATTTCATTCACAAAAAGCAGCAGTGAGTGTACAGTAACGGCTTTGATTGCGGGACAGTTGCTCCACCTTGTGGTTGCTGTGCTCTGGGTCATGTGGTCCAGCCAACATAATCACCAACTAACACATCGACCTGCTAATCCAATTACAGACGCTCTCTCACCCACATTAGCACCTACAATGCTGTTGCCAAGAAACAGACATAAAGGACGATTAGCAGCTCCAAATCTGTCAGCGTCGGCTTTAAAATGTGTTTGTGTATTTAGTGTGTAGTACTGAGAGGAGAACCTGCTCACTGTGATGTCAGGCTCTGGCAAAGTATTCTTGAGAAACACTGAATGTGTTCTGCTTCCAGGAGTGATTTTCTCAAACTGACTCTTCACCTGTGACGTTGTTTCAGGTGTGAGGAAAGCGTAATAAGGTGTTTTAGTTACGCTACTGGGAATAAAGAAACGCAGCGCTCCTTTTTTATCAATTTTTGCAATTTCTTTATTTCATTACACATGTAGTAGATGGTAAAATACATTTTAAAAAGCATTAATAACTTTAGGATAACAACAACAAAGTGAGAGTTAAATACATTTTAAAACCTAAATTGATTTACAAAAATTCAAGGTTATTTTTTAATATATTCTGTATTGATCGTGATGTCTGTTTTATTCTCAGAGCCACGGCCACAGTCACTACCCCAGCACGGACCGTTACTCGTCAGCCGACGGCCACGTGGAGGAGGGCGAGAAGGAGAAGCTGCAGCACAACGGAGAAGCCAGCAGCCTGGCTCTGGCGAAGGTGGACTCGGGGGAGGGCGAGCTCATGCTCAGTCCGGCTCAGACACCACAGGTGTGTGTGTGTGTGTGTGTGTGTGTGTGTGTGTGTGTGTGTGTGTGTGGGAG
>NW_022280083.1:963426-974216 GCF_004355925.1 Anarrhichthys ocellatus
GGGAATTCTCTGCATTTTTATTTTCTTAGTCGTTGGATTTTTATCTCTGAGGATGATCTTTCATGTTGCCGACCTCAGCTTGGCAGTAAATGGCTTCTCGGACACTAGTTGCTCTGCTAGTTATAAACTAAATATTATGTTAATCTCAGTATTAAATACCTTATTACTAATGCAATACAAGCACGATATGGCGCCATGCCATCATTGGCACGGACTGCTTACTTTTTAATTTGCCAGTACGTGTCATGATGACAGGTTCAGCTGGTTCTCATGAAGTCAAACTGCTGTAAACTCAGTCTGTAACTCTATCATCCCAGGACTCCCAGAGCCCGGACAGCGGGGGGCGGTCCGCCGGCGGCTGCTATTGGCTGAAGGGGACGACCTACTCCGACATCGGTACGCTGGCCTGGATGATCACGCTGAGCGACGGCCTGCACAATTTCATCGACGGATTGGCCATCGGCGCCTCCTTCACCGCCTCCGTCTTCCAGGGCGTCAGCACCTCCGTGGCCATCCTGTGCGAGGAGTTCCCCCACGAGCTCGGTGAGTCGGGAGCTCCAAAAGGCTGCTGCTTTGAAAACTAACTTTGTTTTCACCTTCCTTAATGTTCTCTCTCTGCTACCAGGAGACTTTGTGATCCTGCTGAACGCTGGCATGAGCATACAGCAGGCTCTGTTCTTTAACTTCCTGTCGGCTTGTTGCTGTTACCTGGGAATGGGCTTTGGCATCCTGGCCGGCCACAGCTTCTCCCCCAACTGGATCTTCGCCCTGGCCGGGGGAATGTTCCTCTACATCGCTCTGGCTGACATGGTCAGTGTTTGGGGGGGGGGGGGGGGATGAGGTCAACACAGATGAATGTGTTGTAAGAGGAGGATGGGTTCTCATTTAAACAAAAGCAGACTCCTTTTAAGATCTTTAGAACTCTGGAAGAGGACGCTTGTAGTTGGGGAAAGTGTGTCACATCGTATACATGTGGTTGATTGTGTCAGGAAGAAAAATCTGTCACCCAACAACAAAATCTATCCAGAAATAAAAGGTTTTTATGCCAGCAGTAAATGTTATTTTTCAAATAGTTCCTTATTTATTCAGTGAGTAAAACAATAGTCTTTATTAAAAGTCACATATTACTTTGACCTAACAAGACAGGGAATAATAGGCACGCAAAAAGTGTTTTTTTTGGCTTCATAACATTTATGTCTTCGCACACACAGAAAGAAGATCTATTTAAGAGTAGATCTTCAGAAGCATGTTATCGAGGTCAGGCTACAAGCTGAAACGCGTTGGTCTAACAAGGAATTTGTTCTTCATTCTACAAGTGTTCTTACACCTTGGAAGTTGGTGAAGTTGTGCCTGAAATCAGGACTTCTAGAAGATAATATATATATATTTAATGCAGGAAACACAAAGCTGTTCAACCAGCGCCTGTATTATAGAATACAGGAATTGTCATGTAAGAAGAAACAGACTCGCATAGTTAAATAATCATTTATTTATCCTCTATTCATGCAGGGGGACCTTATGGTTTATCATGAATTTAAGATTGTTTGTTTTTCGCTAAGAAAGATGCGTGTCCTAAAATTATGTGATGCAGTAAAAATATTACTTTATTAAGAAAATGGAAAGCTAAGTGTTTCCTGTATCCTTTAGTACCATTTTAAGAGTTTTCAGCATATTTTGATGATTTTCGGGGATAATATCATGAATCACAATTATTTTGTCCAGGATAATCGTGACATAACGTTGTGCTGATCTGTAAACAGTTCTCAGCATAGTTCCTTCATCTGACATCCTGCTTCAGTTTAATTAAATGTCTGTAACTAAACTCAGTACTAACTCAAAGACGCTCTCCAGCGTTTTTATTAACGCGCCTCAGTAAAGTAGTAACATCCGGACTGTTAGCAGAGCAGGTGCGTGACTACTATTTGGACTTTTCCCTGAAGATTAAAAGGTTCTTCATGTCTCTGTGTTTTTTTTTGGCTTCTCAGTTTCCAGAGATGAACGAGGTGAGTCGGGAGGAAGAGGACGCCGGCGGCCGCAGCTTCCTCCTCGTCTTCGCCATCCAGAACGCCGGCCTGCTGACGGGTTTCGCCATCATGCTGCTCCTCACCACCTACTCTGGTCAGATACAGCTGGACTATCGCCAGACACACCAGCTTGGACCAGTGTGAAACTCACAACTGAGATGGGTTTTTTTTGTGTGCGCTGGTGTAAACTGACCCCCAAGAGGAGGGAACTTCTCCTCTTGATCTTCCTCCCATCCTCGGTTTCCAGGACAGTTTGGCTGCTGTGCGGCAGGTACGCACACCTCCTCTTTTAAAAAACACTTGAGTAGCCGTTCATGCAGAGTTCACACATGCAGTAGATCCCCAGCAAGAGCAAGAACCAGCCTTCATTTAAAAAAAAAGTTTTATCGACCTTTTCCCTGAGAGCTGCTCCCTCTCACACTTTAGAAATATCCCCTGAAGCAGCGAGTTGACTCAAAACTTTCCCCTCTATCCTCCGGACTACTGATCAGCCATTTTCGGCTCCGGATCTTGTTTTCCTTCTCTCAGTGGTTGTCATTGAGCCTCAAGTGTTGAGATTCACTAGATGCAGAGTATTTCTATCACTAACCCTCGGTGCCCGCAGCACTTCCTCAGGAGGTGGAAAAAGCACAATCAGGTAACAGCAGCTGTATTATTGACATCCTTCTTCCCCCAGACTTTAACCTCCTGCCCTCTTCATCACATACCAAAAACAAATCGTTACCAACCTGAACTGGAATTTTAATTAACTTCAAACTGACTTCCAGCTGGACTCAATTGTTTGTGTTTTGATGTTATATTTTTTTATGCGTGATAAACATGAACTCGGACTTCTGAAGACCAAATATGGGCAGACCATTGAGAATGGTGAAGGGCTACACGGACACACGGACTTTCAGTTAGAAACCCCTGAAGAAGCCTGGACCAGATATGTCACGCGACATAAAGAGTTTGATGTTTGAGGCTTCATGCAGATCAACCCTCTGCGCCCTTGTCGGCGTTCCTCCCTCTAGTTTACCATCTGTGCCCTTCATTGACATGTCATTGAATCGTTTTTTTATTCCTCGTATTCTTGAGCTGAAAATGCAAATCTGTGGTCTCCGCACATCCCGGAGAGGCTAGTTCTCCCTCAATGATCTCTTCTTTTACAGTTCAGTAAAGGTTCAAATAAGATGAGTTATATATACACACATCTACGCCTCCTTCTCTGTGACCGTATCCATATTAATCACAATAATGATAGAAAAATGAAGTTATATACTGTATCTGTTTAGGTTGTCATGACAAACCCTCTGATCCTCTCTGAGCTGCACTACATGGCCAAAAGTATGTGGACAAGCTTATGTGCAGGTTTTTTGTGGGGTTGTTTTTCATGGTTTGTTTAACGGCTGCTATTTTGGTAATAAATTAAATGTTTATGTCATTTTGTTTTAAGCACAAATGCAAAAAACTGACCGGCTCCTCTAATGTTAGGATATACAGTTAAGTAAATATTTCTGGATTTTTTTGGCATGTTGGTCAAACAAAACAACGACAAAAAGAGTTATGATATGTTATCAATCAGACACGTTAAAGTGGAAACAGACAACTTCCCCTCACCTCTCGTGTTTCTCTGTGGTTTTATTGTTTCTGTCGCAAAAACAAATGGATCACTTTACGTTTTTTACTACTAGCGACAACAAAGAACACACTACGTGTTGTTTCCCACTGTTCGTCTTGTCCTCGACTGGGGACAGTTACTGCAAAATAAACTCACATTGATGGTCACATTTGGTAACTGGGGATAGCTACCGATAAATGGAGGCTTATAGGGAACCGGTTTAAACGCAGATGGTGTCATTATTCTACATCCATTTGATTGTGCAATCAATACTTCATACCGTTAAAGCAAAAAAAAACTGTTTACTGACACTTTAATCGATAACTAAAATATAGTTAGCTGTCTGCAGTCCTAGAAATGTAGCTTGTTTGCTTCAAGATAAAATAATATGTTAGACGACAGGCTTCCAACTTTGTGGCAACATTTTTCTGTTTCCTGTTTCAACATGATGATCCTCACAGTTCCAAAATCTGCTGCGAAGCCTCTGCGTACTTTTGGGCAGTGAAAAACGGTTCATGATCTGTAATGGTGTGTGTGTATCGGAGTTGTTGCCGTTTGTCATATTGTAAACGACAGCAACTGTGACTAGTGTTGTTTAGGTTGAAACAGCCATTCACACCAACGTCCTCCTTTCTGCTGCTGTGGACGCTACAGATCACTCTCTGCTGATCCACATTTACTGACATCGGAGTGCACATATGTTTCGCCGTTAAATATTCAAAAAGCAACACAGAACACACAACATGCTTTACTGTAGATTCAATATTAGAATATAAGAAGAGCCGTAGGTTATTATTTATGAGAAATAGAAGTTGGGAGCCATGATTGGCTCTCACAGTGTAAAGACCTAGAGGGCGAGCTATTAAAACGGTTACCACGAGGTATCCTTTTTCCCCTTTTTAAAATATTTCATTGACTCCTAAGTACTTGAGAAAAAGCAGTATGTATGTTATTTTGGAAGGTTTTCAATATGTTTGGAAAGTTACATGATGACCTATTTTTATTTTTTTTTAAACTATCTTAAGTTTAAGATAGTTTTTTTCCAGAATCTCTCCCATTCAGTGACTTAAAAAACATATAATAATAAATAACTATACAATATATAATCTCTTGTACACTACAGAAACAGAATGACTTATGCTGCATACACTTGTTGCTGCTTGATATTTAAGATGTATGGGAGATTATGCATTGTTGTTAGAGCCATAGAATATTTATTTTATGCTTTACACTCAAGATAAAATATTCAGTTTCGGTTTACATCACAAGCCATGAAAGCAGACGAAAGTTCAGTCTTTTTGTTTGTTTATCTTTTGTTTCAGTATTTTATTTTGAAGGAATGTCGCACATTTAAAGTCAGCATAGACACACAAATATCTGAATTTCTGGTCAGTTATAATATAAACCAATGTTTGACTTTTCTGGAGATTTTGATAATTTATTGATGTGCTCTCAGACTTTATAATTTAATAATAAAAAATATTGTACCTAATGTAATCTATTGGAATCCTCAACAGCCTTCAGTGTGTCATGGACATCTTTTTTATAAACATTCTTTTCCAAGAAAATCATGTGTCAAGTGTCATTATTGTCTTGTTTAGTCTTCTTAACAGTTTATTCAACTTATTTATGTTCTGTGCAAATGATCTGTTCTCCCTATAGTCCTCTCTTAGAGCAAAGCTTCAGTCAGTATACAGGTGTAATATTCTATAGATAGTACAGCAGATGTACTTTGTCTCGTACCTTTAAAAGAAAGAAGGTACAAACAAACCAAATCACATGAAGGATTTTCTCTTTTTGGATTTGTTTATCTCATTTTTCATGGTTCAGCTCATCAAACATTCATGGGATTGTATTTTTTTCCGCCCATCTTTTTTTACTTTAGTGGAAATTAAATAGACAATTGTAGAAGTTATTGTATGTTTCCTGTAAATATTTGAAAGTTTCAAACATTCTCACACAGAAAAATGATGTATTACTATTATATTATTGGAGGGTTCAAAGCTAATGTATTGTTCCTGGGTTAAAGCAGTGTGTCATCAAATAAAGTAGAAGTATCAAGTAGCAGAATAAGGAAGTACTCAAGTAAAGTATTCATTTGTGGAAAATACAATACGTTAAGTACATTTACTCAAGTACTGTATCTAGGTACATTGTGAGGTATGACATATTTACATGTTGGATTGCTAATGAATATTAGTGTTTCAGGGTTTTTGCACAGGGATGGTTTCTGACTCTGTATTTAACTACTTGAGTTTTAAATAAATGTACTTAATTACTTTCCATTACGGAAAAACAGCATCTGGAGAGGATGCAATAAAATACTTTTTATGACAGACAAACACAAAGTTAGCTAAACATTTCTGTTTACCACACTAGTGCTGCGCCTGGTGCCCACCAGGGGGCAGTAAATACACTGGAATGTAAAAGAAGAAGAAGAAGAAGAACACCGCTACGTCACTTCCGTGTCCAACACAGGTGATTAGAATTTTGTCTGGAAACGAAACTGTCGAGAGCAGCGACGACTTTGATGACATGGCTTGAGCGAGTTTACAGAGAGTCGTGTTATAACAGGTGAACATATGTATTAACTTATCATAATTATAATGTCCGGTAACGTTACAATTATTATTATACACATGAGGCCACGAGAGGACGGTTTTAAAGTCGCCGGCTAGCTAGTTAGCTAGCTAGCCGGCGACTGACTTAGCTAACGTTAACTAATGAGAGTGTCTGTGTGTAGCTTACAAGCTAACAGACACTCCCTTTGATTCAGCTGTTTAGGCTCTGTTACCTGCTAATCTGTCAGTTCGTCATAATGTAACGTCAAATGAGAATTGTCTCTACAGATTATATGTGACCACAGTACTGACACCTAGTTAATGTACAAGTATGTGACCATGGTACTGACATCTAGTTAATGTACAAGTATGTGACCACGGTACTGACATCTAGTTAATGTACAAGTATGTGACCACGGTACTGACATCTAGTTAATGTACAAGTATGTGACCATGGTACTGTTGTTGATGAAAAACATTAGATTAGATTAAATGTATCGTCACTGCAAAGAGTACACGCAATTTACTGAGACTACATCAACCAGAAGTGCAAAAAGCAGTAAATAATATACAGAATAAAATATAGTATGAGTAGAATAAACACTATAGGGTATAAATACACACTAGACATATACAGTATGGACAGTATACCCATAGTAAGCAGTGCAGATATACTAATAGATTTGTAGTACAGAGTGTAAAGAAATGCTTACAGTAGATATTATAGATTAAACAGCTGGAGGTATGATTAGGTGTATACACTATAGATCGGATATACCGTGTAATACTCAATACTCAATAGACATCCAATTGAGAAACTGTTAACTAGCAAAAAATATAAATGATATACCTTTTAAACACCGACAAGTCTGCTGAAATGACCAATATTGCTGTGATTTAATAGAGAAACTAGAGAGGGAGGAGCCATGGCCTGCGCCCGAGTGCCACTGGATGAGCAGCAGGTGACCGAGCCGGGCCCGCTGGGGAAAGAGCACACGCTGCCTGCACTGGTCAGTCAAACCTCCTCTTTTTAAACAGAAAATGCACTCAAACATCAGTGTGTGGTGCTCCAGGAATCACCAGACTTGCCTCTCACAAAGACCAGTTTTATGAGAGTCAAACCTCTGCTGCTCTCTGTTCCACATTCAGCACCCGGCCAGGAAGGAGGAGCGCTGCTTCGTGCCTTACAAACCCCCGCCAGAAGACGGCTCTCCCGCCGAGGCTGAGGAGTTTTTGGAACATGCCAAATTCATCACGGAGGACCTGGACTGGCTGCTTGCACTGCCCCATGACAAGTTCTGGTGTCAGGTGAGAGGCTGTTAATATGCAAACATCTCTCTGAGCCACAAAGAAAGAAATGTGAATGAATGAAAACACACTGTAGATTCAGACGTTTCTCGTCTCCTCCACCAGGTGGTGTTCGATGATTCTCTGCAGAGGTGCCTGGACTCGTACCTGCACCACGCTCCTCGCGGCCTCGACCTCGCCGCCCTTCCCTCCTCTCCGGCGGTGGTCGACATGCAGCGCTGTGTTCACAGGGCCGTCTTCCTGACCTTCCTCCGGATGGCCACACACAAGGAGTCCAAGGTAGGAGCAGCATCCAAATATGAACTCTAGAGAGGGAACAATTCTCTACTCATCAGACGTACCAGTTATTGTTTGCATAATCAAATGAGCATAGTGTTTGTCAAAGCCACTCCTAAGTACACAGCCTACACATACTGTTGAACTGGTTGCTTTGTGCTCCTGTTTCACAGGAGAGCTTCCTCACCCCGGCTGTGTTTGGAGAAATTATCTATGAGAACTTCCTGTTTGACATTCCCAAAATCCTGGATCTGTGTGTGCTCTTTGGAAAGGGCAACAGCCAGCTGCTGAACAAGATGATCGGTGAGCTGTTTTTAATCATTACGGAGTATGTTGATGACTTAAATGGAATATTTTGTGATTAGAATGTGGAGTGAAGATTGGACGTTTTTAATGTGTGTTGTCACTATTTGTTAACTTTCATAACGATGTATTTTTTTAGAGAATATCTTTACCCAGCAGCCGTCTTACTACGTCGACTTAGATGAGACGGTTCCCACTGTGTTACAGGTGAGATCATATTTAAAAAGTGTAAGACTGGTAAAAGATATTAAGGGTTTTCCAAGGAGTGATTTAAAGACACACAGATGATATATTGTCTCCTCTCTCCTTTCCTTTGCTTCTCTTCCCTCCTTTCCTTTCCTTCTCTTCCCTCCTCAGGTGTTCGACACCATCCTGGATAAGTGTGGTCTCTACTGTGAAGGAGCCGCCGCCATGGAGCCGATGAAGCTGAACTCACAGAAACAGCGCACTGCCATGACCATGAGCCAGCAGGTCAGACCAACACGCACATCTACAGACATAAACAGCATGCAGGGCTGAACAAAACAGGCTGCTCTGGTGTGTAAATAGCTTCTCTGTGACAGTGATTATTCAGATATAACTTGATTTATTATCACAACACATGGGGGACATTTTTCTGCTTTGAGCCTCGATAAATAAATCAGGCTTTCCTTAGGAACTCGTTAGTAATCTGTTTTTACATGTAAGAATTTAAAAGGTTAGCATCACTCACCCTTTCTGCAAGGGTTATAATTTCATTCTGTTGTAGATGTATAGTTTGTCCACAAGTTAAAGAAGAGTCTTCAAATCCAGGCGCTGAATGGGTCGAACATGTCACAATTTAATATCTGATATTCAATTCAAAAAATGAGTTAAACTTTCTGTTTAACTGGCGTTAAAAAGGTTTTAAATCCGAGTTGATGAAGATATGAAATGTTATATTTGGATATTCAGTTATCTGGTTTACTGACGGTGACAGGAACGCTCAGTAGTTTTATCTGCTTCATGTCTTTGATCGTGTTTGTGTGTTTTCTTCTTCAGGATCTCGTAGATCTGGTTCTGTACCTGTGTGACTCCACCACCACCATCCATGCCTTCCTGGACATCTTCCCTGCCGCCTGCTCCAGCTTCCACTCCCATGGTTTCCTCAGCAGGTAGAAGTACACGGATGAAGTATAACTGTCGCTATCGCAGCTACACCTCCGGAAGAAGCTTCTCGTGAGTGTTTTTTTTGTTTTTGTCTCCTGACAGACTGACCTCGTTTTATGAGTCCGCTGTGCCTGACCTCGAGAACGCGGTGAGGAAGAGAAACTTTGACGATAAAGGGTGAGTTTCTGATGAATATAACGCTTTAAAAAGGTCAAAAGATTGAGACCCACTCGATGAATACCTTAATGAATGAAACCCAAACCCTCCTTTAGTCTTCAGGAGGACTTGTGGAAGAGGTTGTCCCACTCCTGTCGTAAGATAGTGGAGATGGCTCACCTGCTGCTGCACCACACCTGCCTGCAGCCGATCCTGGAGGGGTGAGGCGTCCACACTCTCATTGTGCATCTTAACAGGATTGGCATAACACACACACACACACACACACGCACAAATTAATTCTGCTGGATGTTGTTGCCTTGCAGGGGAGAAAACATGCAAACCTTTGCAGAGGAGCTCCTACAACATTTCACATCTTTTTTACCTGAGAAAAGGTAAAATTGCTGGTTGAGATCTGGGGTCACCTCCGGGGCAGGGGGCGGGGGCTTGTTAGTTAGTCCTCATTAAATGTCACAAGTGTTTTTTCTTTTTAAGTGCAATGACAAAGTGCATGAAGAGGTTTGTTCTGTCCTCTCAGGTTCTTGTCGGACTATGATGAGCAGTTCTCCATCGCAGACGACATCAGCCTCCTCCAACAGGCCCTCCCTCTCATGTATCTTTCTCACGCTTAAAGCAGGAACTCTAACAACAGACTTTATGGCTTCAGGCCCAAGCACGCTGAAAACGTCTGACGTTTTGAAGCACACCTACGGTTTTAAATAGACAAACGCCTCTACGCAGACCTTGTTTTAATTTTGGAGCAGCAAATTAGGACCCAGTGACTTTCTCTTCTGCCTTCAGTATTTCTTTGGAGAGAGCTTCACTGAATAAAGAGCTAAAGAGGAAACTATCTTATTAAAGAAATAACGTATTACTACTGTCGACCTGTTTGTTCGGTAGCAGACTATAATGTCTATTATTAGTCGTTTCATTTCCTTAACCGCCTGCTTCCCTCAGCGATGAGACCAGGACGTCCTACCTGCTCCAGGGGGTAGAGAGCGCCTGGGACAGTGTGGGGCGACGGAGACCGCACAGCCAGACTCGGCATCAGGGAGCAGCGGGCGGTGCTGCCGCCTCCTCCTCATCTGGCTTTAGAGTTCAGGAGGAGAGAGAGTCAGAAGGAGGAGAGAGTCTGAGAGGAGCAGAGGCCATGTTGGATGTTCCCCGAAAAGGAAATAATGTGAGTTCTGTGATTAATACAGCTAATTTAATATGTTTTTATGAGTGTCCTGTATTTATTATAAGTAGTTAGCTGAGGGAGTTTTCACAAATAATATCATAATGTTTGCTTAAAATGTGAGGCTGAAGTTAATCGCTTTGTCTATAAAATATAACAAAATAGTGAGAAATTCCTGTTGTAGTTTCCCATATATATATATATAAATATATTTGGGAAAATATTTTAAGAAAAAATTTTATATATATATATATATA
>NW_022280083.1:974316-1022958 GCF_004355925.1 Anarrhichthys ocellatus
TCATGTATCAGGGAGCTGCTGCCGGATCTGGGCGAAGGCTTCCTGCTGGCCTGCCTGCAGGAGTACGGCTACAGCTCTGAGCTGGTCATCAACAACATCCTGGAGGACCGGCTGGCCCCCAACCTGGACAAGATGGACCGGGCCATGCCGAGGTAAACACACACACACAGATGGCCTTTACATATAAAGTTAATATTTAACGTTAAATATGATGACAGACATTCAAAGCTTCATAAGAAAACCTCAATAGAAGCTTTAAATGTAAAGAAAATGCATTTTTGCTGCAGCTATACTACACAGATGATCTGTGGTATGAAAGGAGTGGATAATACTGAAGTTAAGGGTGAGTCGACCATCTTTGACGCCGCTCTTCTTCTGTCCCTTCAGGCCAGTGAAGGAGGAGCTTCCAGATGTTCTGAATGTCAGATCCAACGTGTTTGACGACGATGAGTTTGACGTTTTCCGCAGAGACCAGGTGGACATGTCTCGCATCTGGAAGGGCAGGAGGTAAGAGCGCACAGGAGGAGTAAAGAGCCCGGGACTACTTTTATGGACTCAGACATTTACCTGATTCACGTGCTTATAAACATCCTGCTCAAACTGTTTAATAGAAGCCAAGTAGGACGTTCAGATCCTCTTGAAAACCTGATTTAAAACCATTTACAAACTGTACATCTACTTGTGTGTAAAGACGGTGAAGGACAGGTGAGACTGCCTGAGCTCAGGTGTAATCTTCTTCTTGTTGTTGTCTTCCTCTTGCAGGAAAGGAGAGAGCCCTCAAGAGCTGCTGAACGACAAGCAGCACATAGCGGAGCAGAAAGCTCGATACCAGGCCTACGAGACGGTGGTGGACGAGGTCGTCATTGAACCCGGGGCCAGTGCCGAAGCCTACGACCTGGACGCCTACGACGACGAGTACGACGACACGTACGACATGAGCCAAGTGGGAGCCAACGACCTGGATGGAGACAGCTTACTGAGCAGAAGGTAAATCACACACACTTTTAATTAAAACGTGTTTGGGTGATCAGATAGCAGGCAGGAAGTGCCTGATCATATGAAAGTTAATATTTCAAACCCAGTGCTGGAGAACTTTAAGCCCTGTGTTCATGATGACACGTTTTTCATTTTGACAGGATGCTTTTTAAATTTGGAATATGTGATTCTTGTGGTGGATGCTAATTATTCAGAGTGCTTGTTATCATTTTATTTGCAGGCCTTTCACAGTTCCACAGATCCTGAGGAAAGGAAACAAACCAGAGTTGGAGGAGGAGGGTGAAGATGAAGAGGAGGAAGAGCCGCTACAGGTACTGAATCGTTCCAAAACAGGAGATCCAGCATCACGGAGAAAAAACATTTGAATGCAAAATATTTACTTCGTTTGTTTTAACCAGTGTAGCCGTTTACTCCTACCGGATTATTATGCACGTAGTTTAAACTAAGACCTTTATAAAATGTATGTGTTTTATACATAACTGTTATAATAAACTGGTAAAAGTGTGAGCTTATAATTAACAACTATGTTAATAATGATCAGAAATGCTAAAAAAAACTTCTGATTATCTTAACGTCATCATTAGTAATAGATTACAATTGCACATTTAGACCATCTTACCAGCTGTAAGCTTTGTAATCCTTCAGGTTCATGGAGTCTTTTTAAATGAACGTTTTGTTCTTCATGTGTTAACAATGTGAATCCATTGTATTTCAGAACAATGTGAACAGGGACCAGTTTGTTCAGGACCCGGCTCTGCTGAGGGAGAGGGCTGAAGCTAGAAGAGCTGCCATGCATCAAAGGAAAGGGTGAGAAGCTCTCACTCTGTCCTCCTGCGTTTCCTTCAGGAGAATAATGTTCACAAGCAGCTCGACGTGTTTGAGACTCCAAACATCTGCTTTTAGTGTCACAGTATAGTACGGCATTAAAGTATCTGTACTGTGACTGCTATGTAATAAAAAGTCAGAGTACAGAATGTCTTGGGTGTTGGAGGACGTCCGCTGACCTTTTGTTGCCTTCTCTTTATCGTCTCAACTCTCTTCCAGTTTCCGGCCGGAGCAGCGTCCTCCCAGCAGCGTGGTGGGTCAACCCAAAGGCCAAGGACAGAACCTGGACACATTCCTGGACCGACGCAAGAAGGAGGCCAACAAGAGCCGCGGGGCAAACCACAACCGCCGCAACATGGCCGACCGCAAGAGGAACAAAGGCATGATCCCCTCGTGACCGGCGTGACGACCCGCTGCTCGAAACAAAAGCGACTGACTGAGTCGGTGAAGTGACAGAACAACGGGGGCTCGGGTGATTGGTCTGGTTTAAATTTGTCCCCACGAACACGTCACCGTGTTCGCTTGAAGGAAAAAGCCACAGAAGGTGTCGAGCTGTTGATGTGCTTTAGTTTACACTCTAAATATCTGCTTTTAGGGATCGGGCCTCAAGGAGTTTCTTTTCTTAGCTCATTAAAAAAAAACCAAAGTCCTGAGTGAGAGCCGGAGACCGAGGACAAAGAATAAGACCTTTATTTTTTGCCAAGTAACAAATCAGTTTACTATTAAGATGTTTCTGTGACATCATCATCGAATAGACAACATAGGAATAAAAGGAAGCAACATCCAGGTGTTTTGTTTGGAGAGACTGTGGTTCCTTCTGTAGCTGGAAGAACAATGAACGGACCTGGTGATCAAGTCTGGACCTCAGTGGGAGACTGTGTGTCTCTCACTACGACTACTCGTCCTGTATGAGCAGCTCGTGTCGAAGCAGGCTCCCACCGCTGTTGTCCAGCCTTCAGTAACAGAGATCAGACGTGGTGTTTGGTAGCTCGTGCTGTACGGAGGCGCCTCACGGCCTCTTACAGACCGGCTGCGAGGAGGAACCCTCCGACATGTCGCCATGCACAGACTATCCTCTATAAAGAGAACAGATCTATCAGAGCATTTTGTAACAAAAAAACAAAGCACATGTAAGTGCTTCTTGGAGTTGATGTTGCAAAAAAAGAAAACATTAAATAAATACAATAACACTTCGTTTTTGACATCCTTGGAGTTTGTTGAGTCGTCACTGGCAAAAATGTCTTTTTCCTTTCACAGTAAAATGAAGATGCTTCGGAGTACGGCTGCACAGAAATCTACAATTTACACTGAAGAATTTTACTGTATGTAAAAATACAGTTTAATTTTCTTTTTTAAGTCTAATTAGCTTTCTTGCCAACAGTTGGATGAGAAGACTCATGTCTGTACATCAATATGATTCACACATTTCACTGCACCTGATCCAAGATGTTTAAGTACAAAACTAATCACTCAGGTTATTACTGTGCAGCTGTACGTCAGAAGACACGTTCACGTGATGAATGAGATGACCACCTGTTTGAATATTAAATTAAAACTGGTTTTGACTTCCTTCACACAGACCTAAAAGGAAATAAGCAGATAAATATAATCAGAGGAGGCTGGAAGTCCAGCTGACTCTGAAATGTTCACCACCTGTTTGAAATCTCTTTCAAATATAGTTTAAAACTGCAACTGCTTCAGCTGCTGTAACATTCACAACTAAAGTATGAATACGGTGTGTTTGTTTTCTCTCACTCTGCAGTGAAGTCATGTAAGGCATGTTAAGGACAAGTGCAAACATTGTTTCCACATCTGCTACCACCTGTAGTTACATCTGGACTACAACTATTAAACCTCAATAAATAGCAAGCTATGAGTTTGGACACTAGATAAAAACCACGTTTTAGCTCTGTTAATAAGTTATTGACATCGTTCGGCCCTAACGTGACATTGACTGGTGCGTCAGTACGTCCCACGTTGAACCGTAAAGCTTTGAATGCGGGAACATGCGACTCTGGAGGACTCGCTCACGTTATCAGCTTTAAAAACTGAAAGTCTCTGTTTTTGTGAAGAGTCGCATGTTCACCGCTCTCGATCACGCATAAAAACATATTTAAATAAAGTGTACAGTAACATGATCCCAGGAAGAAGTACTGTTTACACACAACAGTACTCGTACAGTATTGTGTTCACGCTACTGCCGCATGTCTGTGAGACTTTGTTGCACCCACCCAAAGGTCAGATGTCAAAAGTCTGACCCCTCCACGGTCCAGCTGGCCGACCAGCTGCTGTGATGAGTTTATATTTGCTTCTAAATCCCGTTAGCCGGTAAGAGGAAGCGGCGAGTTCACAAAGGTCAAAGGTCAGAGTCACTGAGGGAGAGACGAGACTTTCACAGAACGTCAGTGGCGATGGAGGCGAGGCGACCGTTAACTATCTCTGCGAACGCTGCCTGGAGAGAAGAAGAAGAAGAAACAATGAATCAATTCACTTCCTGATGACACACTAAGTTATTAATCAGTTCTTATAATGTACTAATATGTTTTGTAACATTATGTATGTAAAACTATACGACATACAATAAATATACAACAAGTTTTTTGTCACATTTTTTACAATTCTTTGACATTATGACATACTATGCTATGACTTTTGCATAATAAAATATCCAGAACAGTATAGTATGTCATAATAAATGTCATTAAAAAAGTAGCAGCCACATGTAATGACAGCTGCTCTGGTGCTGTTGGAGAACCTCACTGATGCGACACAGTCTATAAAATTCCACTTCTTCGTTGCTGTTCTTCTCATCAATGGGCCTAATGAGTGGTAGAGCGGTCACCACAGTCAATATGCAAAGGGATGTTTGTGTGCATCAAACGTCAACAGACAGTGATGTGTAAGTGAACTCACCGAGGATGCTGCGTTTGCACAAAGGACAGGTGTGATGCAGCAGCAGCCAGGGGTCGACACAGTCTCTGTGGTACTCATGACGACACGGCAGCACCCGGAGACACTGAGACCACAACACAGGACACGTTACAGCGTACAACATTCACTGCAGAATTACCTGTCCTGCACACAGACTGTCTGTCTCACTAACTTTTTCATGACAAAGGCAGAGAAACCAAACCAGTGGCAAGATATACATGAGTAAGAGTCTTTTTCACGTGATATTACCGCTTGCTCTACTGAACTCAACCTGGGAATCGATACAGCCAAGTCTAAATCAGAGCTTGTGTGTATGTGGGCGTGTTTTGTCCGACCTGGTTGTTGTTGAACGGCTCCAGACAGACGGCACAGTTGTCCGTCTCGGCCGGCTGGGACGGGTCACACCACGGTTTGGGCTGACGGTACGTTTTGGTCTTCAGGGACAACATTCTCTTCAGGACATCCTGTTTAGGAAAGAGCTGAAGAACGCAGCACAGCAGAACACCACAGAACATGTTATCTAGACGGGGACCGGAGATTTGTTCCCCTCGACGCTCCACTTTACTTTCTAACAAAGATTGTGTCCACAGTGTACAAATGAACTGCCTGTGAAGTAAAAGTATTTCACAGATACAGAAGAGTACAATAGTGTAAAAGCAGGCGTTAAAAAATGTTTACTTGATTAAAGTACAAAAGTATCAAAATACACTGAAAGCAGCAAAAGTAAAAGAACAAGATATGTAGAATGGAGAAATCAGAATCAGAAAACTTAAATATTAAAGTAATGAGTACCTCAAAATTGTACTTAAGTACAGTGCCTCAGTGAATGAACCTAGTCACTGTCCACCATTGTTAGGGTGTTTACCTCCAGGTCATCGTTCCTCTGATGCTCGTGGTTCTGCCAGCGAGCCTGAACAATGACTCCTGTGCTGAGGATCAGAGCCACCAGGAGGACCGTGTCCCACAGCTGCTGCAGGTACTTCTACAGGTACACAGAGAAGAGCAGCAGTACGTCATCACCTTCACTGTTCCTCTGAAGGATCGGTCTGTAGCACCACACAACGCAGAATATGTTTCTGGTAGGGCTGCTCAATTACTCGCTAACAAGATGTTGGCTTGCCACAATTAAATAAACATGATGAAGAAAATATCTGTATTATTATTGTCTAATTAATAGTTTATGGCGTTGGTGATTATTTTCAGGAAATATAAAGTAGTCTTCAAACCCAACCGACGCTGATCTATCAGACAAAGAGACAAAGTTCTCACTGGGGCCACTTAAATGTGTCTACAGGTACCTTAAGAAAACATGTCAACATTGCTGATGTTCGTTCGGGCTCCCCCACCTGGACCTGAGAGTTGGTCTCTCCCGTGCAGATGACCCCCTGCCACTCTCCGTAGCGGCCTCCTCTCGATCGACCGCAGCTGGACCACAGCGTGAGCGTGGCTCCCTGCCCGGACACACAGCAGCATGCGTTCACTGTCAGCTCAGCCTGTCATCTGTTCACTCACCACTGGAGGGTGCTAACAACTGAGAATCACACAGTCAGCGGATAGATTGAGGAGCTCACCAGGTTGTCTTGCAGGATCGTCTTGTATGTGATTTTTGCTGTCGCTTGAAGACCCCTGTGGAGAGAGAACTGTCATTTAGTGCGAATAGAGATTCTCCATCACTATGGATTCATGAATAATAATAATATTGAATCATGTTATTATTACACCGGCTTTTTGTTTGACAATGTTCAATACATACATATATATATTCATATATATATTCATATATATGTGTGTGTATGTATGTATGTATGTATATACAGTATAAATATGTGTGTATATGTATACATATACATACATATATATACGTAAACATGTTTATTTTTTTTATTTAACCAAACCTTTTCACCACCAGTGTGATCGAAGCTGTGGTAACACAAGTAGCTAGCCATACAAAATGAATCATTTGAAGCCGGAAATATCCGTTCAAAGAGTAAGTAAACAACTCTCTCAACTTAATACGGACACATTTCAAAGAGTAGTGAGGTACAGGACACAGCTGGAGCTGAAATATTGCCTTAACCTGGTTACTGTTGAGTTACTAGTGTAGAATACTGACATGCAGTGAAAGCTTTGTTTGATCTGTTGGCGGAAATCCTCACCTGAGGCAGCACGTGACACGTGATATTAACTCGGCTGATTCATAAAACAAACTGTATTTTGTTGCTTTTTAGCAGTGATATGATGGTAAAGATGTGTGTGAAAGTATCTGTTTCCCTGTTGGCAGTAATAAATAATAAAGTGTTCTGTACCTGAGCAGAGCTCCGATCAGCTTGGTGACGTTTTCAGACGTCTGGATCACAATGATGGGCTTCGACAGCACCTGAGACAGATCCATCTACAACAGAAACAGATGTTATGGTCCTGAATACGACCTGGACAAAGTGTCTTTTAAGCATAGATTTTCTGCCAGCTTTTTATCATTTCCCCCCAAAAAAATGTGTCGAGCCAAATTCAATATAATCCATAATCTCTTCTTGATCAAGTGCCTTCGATTCAGTTTGTTCTGATGTTGGCGTGTCTGATAACACACACAAAACAACAACTGCAAGAACTCCTAAAGCATGTGAACGCCAGGGTTTCTAAATCACTATGATGAAATGAAAAGTGAGAAAAGAGCTGGTTACCTCGCTGACGGTGTTTTGGTTGAGAGCCAGAATGATGAGCGCAGACGCTCCGAGGACCAACGCTCGCTTCATCTTTAACAGAGAGGTTTGCACGTTAAGAGTGTCGTATGAATCCACATCAGTGTGAACAGAATCCACGACAGCTTTAGAGTAAGGTGAGTGTCTTACTTTATTGACCATGGCGTCAGTGAAGGACTCCTGGTTTCCGGAGGAGGCTTTGTTGTCCTCCACCTCCAGAGGCACCACCCCGATCCACAGCTCCTGCTCCTTGGTGTCCTCCTCTCCCTTTCCTCCGCTCACCTGCGTCTCCTCGTCCTCTTGAACCTGAGGACAGAATACAAGCTGAACACTTGGACCTGAAAGCTGCCTTGCTAAAGGGCTCCTCAGAAAGTGTCCTTCATTTCAAACAAAACCACCTAAATTCACTCCATTAAATCAAAAGCTAAATTCAAACCTGAAAATAACAGCATGCATGCTGCCAACCATTATACCAGGCAATATATAAATGATGAAATGATTAATTATCATAATGAAAAACCGCAGTATATAAACAACATTTTAAATCTCACATTCCTGTTTATTTCTTACTGTCAGGATCATGAGTTCCACATGCAGAGATGTAAATTGATGCTCTCAAATTCAACACACACAAAGCAAATAAAATGAGGGATAACTATGTTAAATAGAAACATGGACTAAAGACAATATTGCTGTATTGTTAATATATTATGCTGCATTGTTAGACACTAAAACACATCCATGTCAGAGGCACAAAACATAAAAACATGCAGAGTATGTGAAATATATAAATCAGTCAGACACAGCTAAACAACAATAAAAGACATGCATGCATAATAAATAAATGATTGTCCTCTGACCGACTCACCAGGACCAGCTCTCCCTCAAGCTCTTCTCGGTCCTCGGAGCTCCTGCCGGACTCCTCCACCACCTCCCCCTGGAGCAGAGCGCTGACCACGGGCCGCTGCTCCAGGAAGACCTCCACCAGAGCGACCTGCTCCGCCGCGACCAGCAGCCCCGGCCACCGCAGCAGGACGAGCGGTAATGTTACCCAGAGACGGCACCAGCAGCGAGCTAAAGCCATGGCCCGAAGGAACGACGGAGATGAAATACAGATGAAAGCGGTTATAAATACATAATCCTGGTCAATTGTTAACTGGCATTTTGCAAAAAGCTGCCATAAAAGCTGCTATAATCTCCCGTTGGCTAGCTGGACCCCTCGAAGAATGTAAACAACGAAAGACAGCTTCCGGTTCACACCGGAAGTAGCGGGATGAGCATCATCTTGTATACAAAGATGGTAGAGACGCATTACTATAAATTAAATACAATAACCACAATTTGATATAGTCGTTCTAGCTAACTTATACCCCACTGGTATACTTTAAAAAAAATGTAAGCTTAAAATTCACGGTTCCTCCGTTAACATTTTTTTTGACAGTTGAGCCGTTGAGTTTCTACAACCAAAGACGAATATAGCAACTTGAGAGTGTACCATCCCATACTTAATTCTTCGATTTAAAGCCGAGATTCAGACCCGCTATAAATACAGCTGGAGCGGTGTTTAGAGCATTGAGAGCGGTGATTCACGTCTATTACCACGAGGAGTACTTAATTGTCATCGTTATGTTCCGATATTTTGTGTGAGTCCACTCTGAAATCGACAAACTACGCGACCTGTATTTCCACCATTTCGCACCTGCGTATTTTATCATGTCGTCCAGTATCTAGGAAATTTGGCTAAAACAGTGAAAACATATTAGTTTTTAAGAGTAGCATTGTATCTGATGGGAACAACTCAATCAAAAAAATGTAAATTGAATACCTCTTATTGTATATGCGCATGTGCGAGGTTTTCTGATTAAAAACCAAAGATTGTCTATTTTCTTTAATCAGAGATGAATCACTCCATAGTTTGTCCACAATTTCGTCAAACGTGCTATATACGGACCTGGACAACCTTAAATCTGATTATTTTTTTGTGTTCAGTGATTTGATTTATAGCAATATCCCGCAGCTAGTGGGAGCATAGTTACTATCTTAATTAAAATAAGTACTAAATAATAAAGGATTATCTTATTTTATCTTATAAAACTACGTATGCTAGTGGATTAGAAGCTGGTTTTGGAGAAGCTAGTTCTGAAAAGAGTTCTCCTCGGTTTTTGGTTCCTCCTTTTTTGACACGAGTTACGCTCTTGTCCCATCATCTTATCTTTGGCCTAGTCAGCCGGTTGGACCGGGGCTCTGTTTTAAGGGCGTTACGAGGTGTCGTGTTTACTTTTTTTTTTGTAATCACCTGCAGGCAGCTGACAACGAGGATAACGAGACACTGCAGCCACAAATGTGCATCAACGTTGAGGACAGAAACCCCGCCTGTCAACGGTTAACGGTGACGGTGCTTGTTTGTCTGTGGGTGCGTCTTGTCTGTTTGTCTGACTTTCAAGGAGCTCCGTCTTCATCCCGCATCCTCCAGCCGCTGCAGACATGAGCGGAAGAGTCGGAGACCTCAGTCCTAAACAGGCTGAAGCACTGGAGCAGGTAAAGTTAGCTATAATAATATTCATAATAACAACTGTGCTTCATACTGGTATCTCTAAATCTCTAGAAATGATCTTTTTTTTGGTATCCCTACGACTGTTATGTAATAATCTGTCTGGCAGTTCATTTTAATAGAGGCAATCTTTATTTGTAAATTAATAATTAAGGTTATAGATCATTTATAAGCCATGACTGTCATACTAATTTTCTTAATTTTTCAATATATATTTTGTATGTAAAATGTCAGAATATAGTGAAAAATTGTCATTAAAATTCCCCACAGTAATAATTTATACAATGTAATATATTTAAATAGCTTGGTAGGTCCCACCAACAGTCCAATCCCCCCAAAAATGTTAATTTTCTCTCGTATAAGACAATGAAAAGCATCAAATCGTTCCATTCGAGGAGCTGAAACCAGCAAGTATTGTCAAGTTAATTAGAGATTATTCTTTTTGTCACTTCAGTAATCGATTTATTGATTAAATGTTGCATTAATAATTTCCACTGAGAATTAAGGGAAACAATAATTCAATTACATTTTAATTTACAAGTTCTCAAATTCAACGTGATGTCTTCAGATTTCTCATTATCTCCGACCAACAGTCTTAAACCTAAAGATAAAACATATTTTACGATGATGTAATGTCAAAATCACCCATTTAACCCTTCGATATTTTGATATTTCTGCTTAATAAATGATTTAGAGCAGAGGTCTTCAACAGGGGGTTCGCGGAATTTTTGGTTGATTAGAAAATAAAATAAAAACAATTCTCTAAACATGAATCTGTCCATTATTTTAATAGTTCAGTATTGTATGAAAGATAACAGGTATCTTTATGCATGGCAGTGGTACTAATAGGCCATCACTCATTTTTCGTTTCCACGTTTAAAATGAAAACATCAGTTTGAATAGCTAGTGTGAATGATTATCATGCAATTGACAGACAATGTTGATATTGGCATTGGTATCAGTTGACAAGGTATGTTTATAAATGGCAGTGGCACGGCCTCCCTACTCACTGTACCTGTTTAAAATGAAAACATGAATATATGAACCTGTGTATTATTTGAATAGCTTAGTACTGAATGCACAATAAAGAGGTATGTTTATACACGGCACTAGGCCCATTTAATTAATATAAAACACAATTTTATACAATATATATAGTCGGGGGTCCCTGCTCCATCTCTCTATCAGTTTGGGGGTCCTTGGCCTGAAAAACATTGAAGACCCCTGATTTAGAGACATAAATACGGCCTCATCTCAGTCTGTTATTTATCAATTAAACTATTTTTTCAGCATTATTGCATTACAATTAGGCTACTTTCCATTTAAGCCATTTAAAATGATTTTATTAGCCATTAGTTAAGTAATTAGTTGCACCACATAAACCTGTTATAAAAGGCTGTGCTTTAAGAATATGAGTTCCTGTTCGTCGTTCACTTCCACATTTTCATATGATTCATATGTGATGAATTGTTGTGTTTGTTGTGATTCATTTAAGTTGGTCTAACTTAAGGGGATGTCTGTTTGCTTTATTTTTACATAAGGGGAATAAACTACATAGTAACTGTGTGGACGCGCCTCTCACCATTATTGTTGAAGGTTTGCTGTAGGCCTTGTGGTTCAAATAAAGGGAAATTGTAATGATACAATGTACACTGACAACTTTGTGGTGACAGTTTTTGTCCCCGTGCACTTGACTGGCCTGATGTCAATCTCATCCAACACCTTTAGGATGAATTGAAAATGTTGACCGACACCAAGGCTTTGCTGCACAACAGCTCACTAATGACTCGCGCTTGTGTCGGAATGGGAGCGAATCCCTGCAGCCAGGTTCATCTTCTGGTGTAAAGTCTGAGTGGAGGCTGGTAAAGCAGCACATTAGTGCCCATGGTTGTGGAATCACTGTTATTTTTTCAGCAAAAGTAACAATTCACTGGCTGCAGCTTCTCGTGTTTGTAATATTTGCTGGTTTTGAATATCCAACAAAACCAGCGATGTAAATATGTCAATTTGGGCCAAGCTGAGGGATGAATCAAGTAAAAAACTGGCAGATTATCGTGCAGCCCTGATGCTCCTGTGTCCACAAATCTTTGTCCATGTAGTGTAGTTTTAAAACCCCTTGCACCCATGCAACAAAAAAAATGTTTACAGGCATCTGTTGTTGAACATTGCGCAACATCGCATAATAATTAGTCACAAAGTCACAAGTTTCAGCAGTTTTAGGAAATAAAAATCCACAAATCTGAAATGAGTGAGAGGCTTCAAACAAAGAAAAGTACTGTATTTATTTAAAAAGAACTTTGAAGATGAGGGTAAACATTTCCCTGAAAGTCTCTTCCTAGTATTGAATCCTCAGAAGCAGAACATGTTGATCACACCTCTCTTCTTCTCTCCTTCCTCTACAGTTTCGAAAGAGGATACAAGACGTTCTTCCTCAACTTCCTGCACAGCATGACCACTTCTTGTTACGCTGGCTCAGAGGTGAGTTTAGAAACGTAAAAAACACACCTGCAGCTTTTCCTTAACCACAGCTTGCACTCACACACACACACACACAAAAGAAGCAAAACCTCTCCCACAATCCTTTCCCTTTATGCTAAAACGTGTGATAATTTGCCTTTATAGTCATTTGCATGCATTCACAGAGAAAATCTGTCTGTGTCGTTGTAAAAAGCAGACGCTGCAGTGGTTGATTACATAAAGGGACGTGATGCAACACATGTGGACACTTTGTTTGCAGCAGTTGAGAAAGAGACTCGCGTGGTTTTAACGACCAAACAGGATGCTCCAAACACAACTACAAAGACCAAGCGGCTGGTTATTCAGCAGCGGTTAAAACCATGGAAGACGTCGGGTTTTAAACCAAATGTGAAATAGTTTTGCCAGTAAGAGCAGTACAACAGGTATTCAATTACATTATATTTGATATTAAAAAAGGTCTAAAAGTTAACCTGGTAAACACGTTCATACTCTGGAGGAAATGTGGAGCCAGTGATTAAAGGAGGCCTTGTCCTGATTAGTGCAGCTACAGAGGGCTAGCGCTCTGTGTTTCAGGTTAATCCAGAGCTAATCGCATTAAAAGACGCACTACGGTCTGTCAGGACTCTCTGACTCTGCTGCTCCAGGAACGTTTCCTCCAAAAATAAGTTTCATAAGAAGAGTTGAGAGAGGTGTATTGTTCTCTTTAATGAAGCTTTACTAAACGACAATAAGGGGTCTGTGTTTGGTAAATGTACGCTCTGAGAGGTTCAAGTTATTTCTCTTTTTCGTAAAGATGATTCCCCTTCAAGCTGTGTGACTATAGCTCAGTGCAGCTAATTGATTTGAAGCTAACGATGTATAGCCTGAGGTGGCCCACAGTGAGCACTAATGATTGACCTTAAAATAATCTAGATCAGAACAAATGTTTCGATCAAATTCAACTCTGCATTGTGTCCAAGTACAACTTGTGATTCTAAAAGTATTTGTATCTAAGAAATAGCGTCTTTTGTAATCAATGTTTGGTAAGAAGTCTTTATAAAACAGACAACTTTTACTTACATTGCTACTCTTTGCTAACTGGGGATAGCTGTCGATAGCAACTGGGAAGATAAAAGCAATATCCACTTCCTGTTTTGGTTGCACACTGGTTGACGCACTTCCTTTGTGCCGTAAATGAAGCCTTGATGTTTCCCGGGAGATCGAGTGAAAGCGAGGCTTTTAGATCAGGATGAAGTATTCTTGTAGGCCAACCCCCTGAAAGTTAGCATCGCGCTGGTTTCCTTGACAAAAAGCCAATAGGATTATTTATTATTGCTGAAAATAAACTTTGTGGTGAACAAACGTTCAATGAAGATAATCTTCACAAATGAGCACCACATTAATGATTTTTGAAGGCTGAATTCAAATCGGCAGAAGTAAAAAGTTAACGTTGCACAGCGAGGCTGTAAAGGCGGACTAGTCGATGTGATGTTATTTTGTAGTCTTATTTTACCGCTTGTTAGCAACCGCCTTTTTATAAGGCATGTAAAAGCTTTTTAAATTCACCAGAGGGGTATTTACTGACGTATTTTATATATCGTAGAACAAAACATTAAAATCCACAGACATTATTCCAGCCATCTAACCAAAAACACATTTAAAAAGATCATTGACTTAAAGACAAGGGAACCTGAAGTGCAACAATATTTACTAATTTCTGGGTGTTAGGATTCATTCCTGTAGCACTCTGTAGGGAACCAATCTAAACTTTATGCAGTCTACATTTACTTGAGTTAAACCTTTTCTATTGCCACTTCACACCAGCCAAAACACAGATAATAGGCTCTGAACTCAGCTGGAGCTGTTCTCTCTTTGTTCAAGATATATACACTTCATTCAACACTGCATTTTGTCTATGAAATAGTAGCTTTTTAAAAAAGCGAATATAGAAGGTTTCAAGAAGTGATTTCAGGTGAACTTGTGGCTGGCAGCAGAGAGAAGGAACTCATGAATGTAGTGTATAATTTATCAGATTTTACGATCTATATGCCCTGAGGGAACACGGGGTGTAGACGTTTATGTTCCCGTGTATAGGTTTCATGTTTACTGCTCTATTGTGAGTGAAATAATGTAAGTCAACAGTGTGTTGGATCCAGTTGGAACCTGTTTCTGTTGAAGAAGAGTCTTGTACTAAAGGCCAATCATCCTCCTCCCCTTCCCAACCCTTTCTCCAACTGGGTGTGTGCAGTATTTGTCTCTGAAGAGCTCCACTTACAGAGACACCAATTCAGTCTGTACTTGAGCACTTTAGGATAAAGTATTGTGGACCGCAGTTCACATTTTGTTCAGTGAGACAGACTTCTGGTGGTTTGGGTGATATTGTTTTTTTTTTGTTTGAAAATCATGCCCACATGCGTGCAGTTTGACTTGGACTTGACCATAGAATGTACAAAATATGGACGTAGTTCCCGTGACGTCACCCGTAGGTTTCCGAAGACCTTCAATTATGCCAAATTTTAAACCTTAATATAATTTAAACGGGTCAGTTAGATAAAAGTTAACCCCTCATACAGTTGTCACCAAAGGGGATATTAGCTATAGAGACCAAAACCATTTTTTGAACCAGGCTGTAAACATATTTATTCATGCTGTAGACTAGAGTTTAGCATCTGAACATCGGGGACTTTGGGGATTGACTCGTTTTCTTTGCCTCAAGTGGCCATTTGAGGAACTGCAGATTTTGGGAGTTGCCGAGACAAACTGTTTTAATCTTTCTAAAAGTGTGAAACCTACAGAAGAACTGTCAGGGTGACCAAGTGCACCTTCCCTGCATGTTTTATGAAAGCTGAAACAGTGGTGTGTGAGATAAAACTGACTGGGTTTGCCCTCGTATTGCCCTCTGCTACATTATGAACCTCTATCAGTGCTTAAGATAACGTTATGCAGATCATCAAATCTTCACCCGTCGGTTATCTAAGAAGGAACACTGATATGTCTGTTCCACCGTCTGTTCGAAATCTAATATAATTACGCAAAACTTTATTATACAAAAGGATCCTGAGGTTTTGTGTTAAGAAGCTGAAGGAGATCTATCCATCCAGAGCAGCGTGTATTAGTAGTAGTTAAAACTTGCTACTGACTCAAACTAATACACAGCCTAGTCATCTGCCAGAATCTGCTCTGTGCCTTTGTAACTGAAAGTCACCGTGTCCTAGTGCTCGACTGAAGCATTAGGTAGAGTGTAATCCACTGCTGGAGTAAGTTGTAAGTCTCACTTCAGTGCTTCTCCACCAGACTGCCAGCTGCAGAGATAATCACCTTATGGAGAAATAAGACAGTGAAGCGTGTGTGTCCACAGCCTGGATCAGTCATACTGACACACTGGTTTTAATAGGTTACGGTAGAGGAGTTCTATTCCCAGAGGGTTTCAGCTACAATTATACAATTTAAGATATTCTCTATATAATACAATAGAAAATACTTTGCACCAGGCATTGGTGCATGTGCAAACACTACTATTAAAAAGGATACATTTCCTTTTATTCTTACATCCTTTATTTCTTTATTCCCTGGTATTTTTAGTATTTCTTAAAATGTGTCACTTGTAGACGGAGGTGGTACCACGTAGGCTCTTTTATAATTGTTGACATTTATTTATTAGTTTATTCATTTCACATAAGGTTGCCACCTGTTCTGTTGGTTGTCTAAGAGCTTTACATAAGGTTTTTGACACTCCAACTAGTGCCTCAATGTACAAAACATTAAATTAACGTCACCTAAAAATGCCTTATTCCCTGCCAAAGAAACACCAGTTTGTCACGGTTAGCCATGGCTTTTGTTTACGTTTGGTGTCGTACACCTGGAAAAATCCTAACCTCAGCCTCTTTTTCACTTTCTCTTTTTCAGCCAGAAACTTCAACATCCAGAAGTCGGAGGCCATGCTGCGAAAGGTAACGCGCTCAGCTTCTCTATTGAGTCGGACAGGACAAATTTTTCAAGTACCTGCGTGTGTGACTCTCTTGTAGTAATTCAATACAAATCACGTCCTGAATCGAAAGCCGAAGTACAACCCCAATGCCTCCTCTTTTTACTAACTGATGTGTGTGAAAGTGCAATTAGTACCGGCACAGACTCAGCAGCTCAGGAGTGGCTGCAGATTAGAGAAGAGAAACTGAGTCATCGCAGCCTGACGAGATAAGATGCAGATAAAAAGGGATCAAGTGAGTAATTAAAATGACAGAGGAAGGTTTACAGCCACCGAACTTAAAGCTGCATTAACTGGTTCGTGTCCACTAGGTGGCAGAAGAACAAACGCGCACCCCGATATATTGTCGCCATGTAAAGTTGTTATAGTTTGAAAAGGCTGCCTACTTCCACAAATCAACGGTGGCATTCGTTTAAAGCATAGGTGGCCAAACTGCGGTCAGTATGGACATTTAAAAAAAAGAACTAATGCGTTACAGTTACTGAGAAAAAAAAAGTAATTAAATCACAGTTACTTATCAAAAACAAGAGGTTACATCTGAATGTATTATTTTCAGTAAAACACTTATATGTAGAATATGAAGGAATAAAAGAGGATTCTTGGTTTCAGGTCATTATACATTAATTCAAACATAGTGTATGAATATTATATTACATTTCTGCCACTAAATCCTACACACTGGTCCTTTGAAGGAAACGCTAGTGTGCTCGCTCAATGGGTTCATTGATTTGCAAGATTAGTTAGAAGTTCTGGGTATTTTTATCTGAAGTTTATACTCGGAAGTCAAACTTTTTTTGCTTCATGCGCCACCGAGCAACTGTCAGAGGAATGAACAGGGCGCCACCTCCAACGCTGCGGTTCTCTTTATACACGCCTATAATTTGACTCTACCTAATCCTAGGTCTCAACCATCCTGTGTTTGAGAGGAAACCCATCATTTTCTTAGTGATCCCTTCAATCAATAACCACACCTTCCTACTGCTAACACTAATCCACCAATGAGCCAAACCGCATGTAGAAGCTAACGTAAGCAGAGGCTACTTTTTAGACAGCTTTTTGTTCAGTTAACTGAATAAAACAAGCCAGTAAAATATATTAAAATTGTATGTGAGCCTATTTGAAACATCTCTTTCCCCCTTTGCTGGTGTGTTTGAGGCTGTAAGTATGTGTTGGGGTGTATGCATGTCTGCGTGTACTGCAGTGTTTACACAGCGGTACATAACTGATCCCCTTCCTGCTGACGGGGCAGGTTTTACATCACATACTGTCTGAAACCTCCTAAGCCACTTAAATCACCACATTGTGCCACTGAACAAGCAGTCTATTATCCAGAAAGTACAAAAAAACCTATGTTTTGATGTATGTATTGTATATTATTAATCATTTGATTTGAGTGGTCTTGCTGAACTTAACATGCATTCATCTTTTCTTCCAGCATTTGGAGTTCAGGAAACAGAGAAAAGTAGACGAAATACTCACCGACTGGCGTCCACCAGAGGTCAAAAAACCATTTAACTTAATAAACCACAACCTACAGTGGGGTTGGTGTACTTAACAGTCATTTAAGTAGGGATGTCCTAAGAAGTTCTTCATGAAATATTCCAGTACATGACTGACGAAAACCATTTCAAATGACTGCCGTCTGCAGGTGATAGAGAAGTATCTGTCAGGAGGGATGTGTGGTCACGATCGCGAAGGCTGTCCCATCTGGTACGATATCATCGGACCGGTGGATCCCAAAGGCCTCTTCCTGTCTGCCTCCAAGCAGGACTTCATCAAGTCCAAGATCAGAGACTGTGAGGCCCTGCAGAAGGATTGTAACCTCCAGTCCCAGAGGGTAAGAGACCACCGACGACAGGACCTAGTTGTCCTCCTGATCACGCTTGATACTCAAAATGTGTCTTTGTCTGAGTCGTAGTGGTGTTTGTATAGAAGTGGGAGGATTATAACCAGGATCACGGGTCCATTATAACAAACATCAGGGAGTCAAGAGTCAAGGTGTTGAGAGATTAATCAAAGAGAAGAAGTTGCCGGGTGATTAATTGTGCAGGACCATAATGAAAGAAATGATCCTCACAAAAGTAGGACTTTTCTTTAATCTTTATTGTGAAATACAGTGTAATTTTGCCTCTTAATGCTTTTAAAAAAGGATTCAAATGGAACAATGTGAGAAGGAAACACCACCCTTTGATTGAGTTAAGCGCAGCTTATGGACGGGCATGTCCCAAGTACACATGGCCTGTTATTAGATGGTTCCCAGCCCAAACATGTTGGACACCACGGCGGTAGAGTTTATTTTCCTTTATCTAAAAACGGAACTTTTTGAGCAGTGGTTCTAGTTTTCCACTGATAAAATCAAACGCTACTTCTGAAGTTCTTTTAATTTGGAGCAGCGCAAAATGTGTTAAAAACATGACACAAATGTTTAAGATTAAGAAGTGCTACGTGCAACTTTATGTATATATGTATGTATGTATGTATGTATGTATGTATATATATATATGTATATTATACGTATTATCTCCATGGATAGGTTGTCAGAAAATATGTCTGTTTTATTGTTATTCATTTTGTCTCCATCAGATGTCATTACTCTTAATAAGTATTATTTCCCAGAATGAGCCATGAATAAACACTTACAACCAGCTTGCTCTACTAATGACCACATTTATTTTATATTTCATACATTATCGTTTCGTCTCACAGATTAAATGTGCCTGTCTTTCTGTCACCAGCTTGAGAGGAACGTGGAGTCAATCACCATGATCTACGACGTAGAAGGTCTGGGTCTGAAGCACTTATGGAAGCCTGCTATAGAAACATATGGAGAGGTAAACACACACACACACACACACACACACACACACACACACACACACACACACACACACACACACACACACACAGTGTGGACATGCACTTCTGAAAAAACTAGTAAGAGAAGCAGACTGTTCCAGATAGAGTACTTGTTCCTCTGTGTCTTCAGATCCTCCAGATGTTTGAAGAAAACTACCCAGAGGGCTTGAAAAGGCTGTTTGTCATAAAAGGTAAATCCTGTGTGTTTGTATTCGTCATTCTATCGTTATATCCTCTTTTAAAAGAGCCAGATTTAATTTTCACTGGTTAACGTTTACTCATCACTTTTTTAACTCTTCCTCCTGCAGCACCCAAACTCTTCCCCGTGGCCTACAACCTCGTCAAGCACTTCCTGAGCGAGAACACGAGACAGAAGATCTACATCCTCGGGGGTGAGGCGCGACGTCTTATTTTTGCAGACTATTTCACCCGATCGAAACCCTTTGAGCTCCCTCCTTTCTGATGAAATGACCCGTTGTTGTCGCTCCAGCTAACTGGCAGGAGGTTTTACTGAAGTACATCGATGCAGAGGAGCTGCCGATGATATACGGGGGCAAACTCACGGATCCTGATGGAGATCCTCGCTGTCGGACCAAGGTGAGCCAGTGAATCCAAGCCAGACGGCACACCCATGGGTGCTGGTTGTTTTAGGTACTAAATAGGTGGAGGAGCCAAGTATCTGGTGCAGATGCAGCATAATTATTTTGAGATACTGTTAATACTTGGACATGTGCTGATAGACACATTCATGAGGATATATCCCCTGGGATTTATTGAGAGTTACCTGAAAGGACTAGTTTATGACGTTAAGATATAAAAGACATTACTGATAAATAAACAGGTGTCTGCCTCTAGAAGTTGAATATATTAAGTTGCGTTTAAAATCAAGTTGAAAATCTGGTTGTTGCACCAGTAGTTTTATAACGCCTGGATGTTGTCTGAAGTCTTTATATTCACTAACATCTTAGTTTTGTCTCATGAGAAACCAAAAGCTTTGGCAGCTGCCATGTTACAGTTAGTGTGGGCTTTTTAACTCTTGGATTATTACTATTTTTATATTATTATTGCATTTAGTATTATTGAGTTAATTTAGAGTTCCATTTGGATGGAAAGTAGATACAAGTGTTATTTAATCCTACAATTACTTCAAGCAAAAGATAATATATATATATATATATATATATATATAGACTCTGTTTTCATAGACTTGTGTAGTTTCCCTTCACTGCTTTTTCATCCTGTGCTCATGTAGTTTGGCAGCTTTCAGCTTTGCTTTGCTGAGAGACCGTCTGGCTAATATGCATGCTGTGCACATGAAACGTTGTGGGTTTACATTTGACTAACAAACCATGTTTCACACAAGGTCCCACTCCAAGCAGTTTTGTCACGGCCAGGCATGAAATAAAAAGGAATAATTTGCCTAAAAAGGAATAGTTCAACGTCACATTCAGGCTACGAACGGATCAAACTGAACGCAGTGAATGAGATGTATATAATATAAAATGTTAACGCTGTGGCCAGGATCCTGTAACGCATGATGAAAGAGCCAGTTTGATCACAGCAGGTCAACAACAAAGGGCTATTTTGGGCCGGCAGAATGAATCAATACAGCTGCACACATGACGGAGACAGCTTCTCTCTGCCAGAGGTATACATGTGTGAGAAGGAAGTCATGCAAAAAAGGATGCAATTTGTGGGACGAACAGATTGTTTGCTGTATGAATTATAATGACAGACATTTGCAGACAATTCACAGGAAATTGCAGACTTCATCCCCGCTGCATCCCCGCCTCGCTGCGTAGAAATGGCAAAAGCTCTAATTAGAGAGATGCGGTCAAACCCGGCAGTTTAGCACCGAGCAACACGTGCAGCTTGAGTAGTCGCACTCTTAGTTCATACGCGAGACAAGAAAACTGACCTTGCGTTTGTTTCTGTAGATAAATAATTGGGCCCAGGAAAGATGAGGAACAGGAAGAGAGAAATTCAAGATTCAAGGAATGGAGATGCTCAGCCTCAAAGTGTTGTCTTGTTTTTTTTTTTACTTTAGCTACCTGTGTGTCCTTGGCGTTGTACTGCATTATTTCGGTTAGCTCGTAGGAATGTAGTTGTCTTACAGAGAGAGTTGTTGTCCCCATTAGTCACTTAGACACAAATATAATTTCGTTTTAAATTGCTGTGATCTGTGCAGCAGGAAAACATTTAAATCTTTATGATCTGCTCGCTTTAAAAACTGTTGAGCCTTATGCATTTTTACATGTGAGGTTCTTCTGACCTTTCCTCCTTCAGCTTTAGTCAAATCTGCAGAATTTATGTGATGAAACAAAACAATCAGCCTGAGAGATGCCTGATGATGTTTTGCTCTGTGACGGACGATATGTGTTTTTCGTTCTTTTAGTAATGCCTTTCTTTTTTATTTTTGTCGGTTAACAGTTTCCAAATAACGGTTCAGTTAAAGTTGACATTTCTGCAAGACTTTTAGAGAAGTGGTTTCACTTCGGCTTCCTTCGACTTACTTAATAATAATACTCAAGACAGGTCTTAAACAGCAACCATGTCTGTAATATATATTTAATGTTATTTATCACCTGCTGGATTTAACTGACACTCACGGCCCTCTGTTGGTTGCTTCCTGTACTGCACTGTACTGCACTGGGAACACAGTTGATTGGTTTCATATTTATGTGAATAAACTTTGGAAAAGTGAGACTTTTTTTTTTTGTACAAAAGCTGTAAAATGAGAAGCATTCAGACAAAGTCACAGTAAGTGATGGCTTTCTCTTTTCCCTCCCCTCTCCTTTCAACATTTCACATGACTAATAACTCTTTGACGTCTGTATCTCTAACTCTGTGTATGTTTTGGACTCGGCTGCAGATAAACCACGTGGGCCCAGTTCCCCCCTCCTACTACGTGCGGGACCACGTTAAGGTGGACTACGAGCAGTGCATGACCGTCAGCCGGGGTTCCTCCCAACAGATGGACTACGAGATCCTGTTCCCGGGCTGCGTCCTCAGGTCAGATGGATGCAACAGTTTTACCAGCCTTTACACCAAGTACAAACCGCTCTATCTTGTGACACTTTGGGTCGTGCATAACATATTTTCACACAATGAAGAAGGGTAGTTAGCATCGATGACTCTAATTAGCAGTTTTGATTATTGCTGGAAAAACCAAATCAAATTCATGGGATGAAGTACAGAAAACACATCCAATGCATTTCAATGCATTTAGCGGCGCAGTAGCAGATAAAGCGGAATAAGAGCTGAATTTGTGATGAAAGAAAATGATGCTTTATCTTAGTGATAAAATCATTTTTGCAGCTGCCAAACAAGGCTTTTTTTTTTTAAGTTCATCTGTTTTAACACTACTAAAATGTAAACAAGTTAAGTTTATCAGATGCCAGGGTTCTTACGGTCACGACAAACCTGGAAAAGTCATGGAATTTGAAAATAACAATTTCCAGGCCTGGAGAAGTGTTGGAAAAGTAAATAAACCCAAAAAAGTTTTTAAAATTTGCTCCACATATAGTGTACATATTTGAGTATAAATATGTGGCTCAGTTAAGTTCGACTGTGAAAAATCTGTCTTGGTTAAACAACACTTTAATGTTCGGGCAGATAAGTTACGTCACGTGATGTTAACAACACAATTTAGGGATTTTTAGGTGTTTTCAAATGTTGTGCATGACACCATGTTTGGTAATCTGAAAAGTCTTTCCTCGTTCCTCTCTCGGTAGGTGGCAGTTTGCCACAGAGAGTGCAGACATCGGTTTCGGGGTGTTTCTGAAGGCTAAACGGGGCGAGTGGAAGAAAGCGTCTCAGATGCATGAAGTCGTGCCCAGCCAGCGGTACAACTCCCACTTGGTACCAGAGGACGGATCCCTGACCTGTGAGCGCCCGGGAGTCTGTGAGTAACCCGACGCTCAGCACACGCTGGTGCTCACAAGGCTTCATGAATTGTAATTATTAGATTAAAGTTAAATAAATATCTCGTTCCGTTCGTCTTCCCCAGATGTCCTGAGATTTGACAACACTTACAGCATCTTCCAGGCCAAAAGAATCAGCTTTAGCGTTGAGGTCCTGCTGCCGGACCACCTGCAGTCCCCACAGTCCCCACAGACCAACGGGGGGTCCAAAAACCACGAGCAAGCTGCGTGCAACAGCCAATCATAACCGAGAAGAAGACCTAATGTGCCACGTTCACGTTGGCGGATCAGTAGCGTTCAGCCGCCACTAAGCACAGCCTGAGAAACTTGAGTTGAACAGGAACTACAACATGCTGCAAACACACACAAAAGTATTTAACCCATTTTAAGACCTGACTGTTTGACCAAAAGTGTGCGATAATTCTGGACAACAAATCACACATGGGTGCAATGTTTGGGTGTCCACATACTTCTGGCCACATGGTGTAGCTTCACATTGCACGTATCCAGTTCTGTTGGACCATTTTATATTTGCTAGAACGCAGATAGCAGGTAGCAACTTTACCTCAAGAGCGTATCATCGCAACAATTAGAGGCTCACCAACAGCAGGAGGCCCGCGGCTACGTTAGCCACCAATAGCATAACACGGCTGATGGTGGTCGAGATGCATTGTGGGTGATGTAGGCGCCAGGTTTTGACGAGGAACGAGAATGCAAGGAACCAAAACAAAACTGTATTTGTCGATGTTATAGGAGTGCAGTGCTCACTTATGTGTCGACCAGTGTTAGTTTCACATTATGTTTCAAAACAGCCACCAAGTGACTCAGGTCAGTGCTACCAAAGCAACGTATGATGTTTAGAATACACAACCACCACTATAAAAGTAGCACAAGAGAGACGTAGTAATTCACTTTCTTTAAACACAGGTACACTTTTTCGACAGATGTTTATTTTCTATGTATATGGCATAAATATTTGCCATGACAATCAGCAGCATTTCAGTTAATTTATATAAAAGTACGTTTTGTTGCTATTTTGCGATTTGAAGGAAACATGAATGTAGAAGATGTTTAATGGAAATTCATGTCACACACTGAACATTTCGTTTTCAATAATAACTACACATTGAAGCTTATTTAAAAATGAGTTATGATAAGTTTTGTACTATTATTCTTATTATTATTAATAACTTTCATTGCTTATTGGATGTGCCTCTGATTGTCTCTTTCCAGATTTGAAAACATTCCTTAAAATATTTATTTCTTCAATAATTTATTTCCAGAAAAATGGGTTGAAACGATATTTATTATTATAAATATTAAGTGAAAAACTATGTATCTCAGATTTATCAGATGTACAATATACAGTATTACATAATAATCATGTTGATTTGTTTGCAGTGAATGTTAATGAAAATATTTACGCTCACCAGACGATAACTGAATGTAAATCACGTCAGAATGGAGGATTATTCACATTTATATTTGTAACGGTACTGAGGGAACAACCTGGTAAATCCTGAGGAAAGATAATGAGCTGAGAGCCTCACTGTCTGGACTGTCCAAACAAACTGTTGATAAATATCTTATATGATAAAGATACTAAGAACAAAAGAATTGGAAGATACGTGAATAAAGGCGTTGACAATTTGCTTAATGTGTGTTTTTTTTAATTTCCCCCTTTGGAAACAGTAAAAGTGACTTCTATGTCAACTATCTCTCTATCGGTCTCGATTGGTTCGCCTGATTGTAATGCAAACTAACCAGGGACGAGGCGAACAGCCTGCAAAACTGGAGAGTGAGACTTTAAGAGGAGAGGATTTCAGTTACTTCAGGTTAAAGGGTTTCTCACCGCATTCACTTCACTCGAGGCTCCGGGCTCGTATAGAAACACGTATAAAAAATTTAATATTTATTTCTGTTTAAGTTTAACCGAAAAATCTTTTTCAGATTTGTTTTACAAGACAAAGATGTCTTCTCGTTGGATTCAGTGCATCCTGAACACCGCATCGTTAATTCTAATTCATACTGCAAAAAAAGATTACTTTGAAATGGGACCAAAATATACATAAATAAATAAATGTATAATATCTTGTTTGTTTGTGTTGTATTTACTAATAAGTACATTTTTCATTCATAATTCATTTGACTCATAATGAATACATTTGACAATAGTTTATGTTTATAGTTGTTTAAATAACGTTTGAATTCAACAAACATATTTTAATTAAAAATACATGAATCAGCTAAATCAACTGAGCAGCTCATTACTATTTTTCTTATTGTGACAAATACGTCACATTGGTTTTTCTGAGACAGTTTGAAAGCCCGATGTGACATATCTGTCACAACAATATTTTATTAACTATTACGTCTACCTGCTGTTTTAGAGGCTTTCACTGTATTCCATTAAAACAGAAACCTTCTCAAGGGGACGCTCTGCAAAGCTGCCATGTTAGAGCAGACACACGTGTTAATGTTACTAGAAACACCTGTACTACTACTAGGACAAGTGAAAAGGTCTGCTGTGAAAAAGGGCTCTTAGGGGTCTGTTTTTGACTTTTTATGCAGTGAAGTCTATAGATCAGGGCTGGTCTGAGGTCTGTTCTGTTCATTAAAAACACACTGGTGAGAGACTTGACATATCCAGATCTGAGTCTTGGGAAAGTACTGTAGAGTACTGTACGTGAACAGACAAAGGACACAACCCACTGCATTGATTCATAAATATTTTATGTACAAAATATTGTTACAAGTATATTCAACATATGTCACATTAGAATAATGATAACTACTTTACATACATTTGATCAATCTCCATATTTCACAGTACATACATGAAAAAGATCACAATTCTAGTACTTTTGTGTACAATAAATACATGCTCTGGTCGTAGGCTAAGTACAAACTTACAGTTAGTTTTGAACAGAGTGCAAGAGCTCAGTTGTCACTACAGCTGTGGCCATTGTAATGTAACGTATACTGAAGATCAATGTTTGTTAAGTTTAATGCAGCAGAACAAACTCTGAACTAGTTTCATCTAAATTCCACCAGGAACCTCTTGAGTTTGGAGCCAAAGTGCAGCTAGTTTTGGCAAACGTGCAGTGAGAATTGGGACTTCTACAATGGCCACATCTGTCCGCTAACAACAGAACACGGCTCGCTGAACACTTGCGTTCCTTGGCACGTAGTAAACATACAATAAGTGTGGATCCAACCCAGTTACACTTCAGTAAATTGAACAACCTGCCTGCGTGTTTTGTTAGTTTGTAGAGTGAATAATGCAAAAACACCAATCCCATATTCATAAACACATGATTGGTGCAGTATGTAAACTACATGCACGGCAAGGCTGAAAGACTTTTGTTCTCAATTTAAAACTACACAAAAATAAAATTCTTAGAGATCTATTTCTGGTCCTACACAAAGGAAAAAAAAAAGGTTGTCAACTTTTGGATGTGTCCGTTCAGAGCGGGTCAACATGTAAACAGAGTCCACAGTCACAGTTTGGCAAAAACCGAAATTCAAAACCTCTGACACTGCATTTCTTCTCTACTAAACTACTATACCCATAATTCTTTGCTTCCTGAAAAAAACAACGCTTTTTTACTTTACATGTCATTCATGTTTTAACAGAACCGTCCACTGAGCACGGTTCTGTTTTAAGGCAACGTAATTCAGAAGAACCGACTGTCGATGAATTGAAATTCATATCTCAATGAGACTACTTTTCAAGGTTTTTTTATATTCAGTCTGGGAAAAATAGAAACAGAGGTTTATCACTAAATAGGCGACACACATTAAAAGCATCTTGACACACTTCTTTATGATGTACTGCAGGATTTCCGAGAGCAAACTCTGCAACTTCACAACATTTACTCTGGTTTGACATATTCGGACAACTTCTTCTTTCTGTAAGATGCACCTGGTGCTGCATGTGTCACAAAGGCTTGAATCAAAGGACTTAATACCTGAAGCGGCCGATAAATGAAAAGTGAGGAACACGTGATCCTTTTTAAGAAGAACCATAAGCTTTTCTACTTTTTTTCTTTTGCTGAAGTTCCAGAAGTCAAATTTTTAAGCAGTCCCCATTAGTTGCCTGCTTAACTGTTTCTTAAACACTCAACTCATGCCGAGTATCACGTTTATTCATTTTAATGTGTTTTTGTGACACTTTTTAGCTGGTTCAATGTCATTTTTTTGGGGACCAGAGTCGACAGTGGTGCCGATGTCTGTTTGCAGTCAAAAGGCCTCAAAGGCTCAAACAGTACAAGAATCACTCTCAGCTCATATCATAGTTATTTAGGACAAACAGCTAACGTCCATTCGGTTTTCATTCCCGTCCATTCATTCCAGTGAATGTACGTTTGGTTAAAAGCTGTGGATCAGCAGCTCTGATGGCCAACAGATGGCAGATTTAGTTTGCTACGGACGACCAAAATAGCTCGTCATCACTATCAGACAATGAAGAAGATCTCAAGAGTTTCTCTCCAATGAACTGAAAATATTTTTCCCCTCTGAGTTGGTGGTTTCAACCCTTTTTGTCGCTTGATAGTTAAGATATTGGTCCTGTTAGTTGCTTCTTTTTCATCATTTGAGAAAAAATCTCCTTCCAAAATGTGAATGAAATACTTTTCTTTCTTTCATATCTGTGACAAAACTTGCGTCCTTTGAAGGATGACCTCCACGTCAGAGGCGTTAGAGGCCCGTGTTCACCGAGGATGAAGATGACAGCGCTCATAAACAACAGACGAAGCCCTGACTCTAAACGCTGACCATGATCTGTGTCAGCGCCACATTTTTTCCAGTAAATCTCCGATCTTGAGTCAAGCATCTCTGCTCATCTGCCCTCCTCCACGGGACGGGTTTCAGATTTCAGCTTGACGACCTCCTTGGCCACCTCGTCAGCGGGCCGCTGGGACAGGATGCGCATCACTGTCAAGCCCGTCTCGTCGGGTTGGATGCGCGGCCCGAGCGGACACCAGCACACGCAGCTCTTACGGTCGGCGACGTCGCGCAGCTGAACCACGGCCACGCCGACCACGCGGTCCACCCGGCCGAAACAGTAATCCTTCACCGTCACCTGGAGCTCATAGCAGTCTGGGGATTCTTTACCCAGGACACTACGGAGCAGAAAGGGGGAGATCAGAGGTCAGACTCTTATCGTACAAAACACATTTCAGATGTCAGAGGTCAGATCTCAAACTCACAACTGGAAAGCCTCGTTGAACTTCGCCGACCAGCTGTTGTTCTTGGATTTGGTGGTGAACTTGCGCTTCTTGTCGGCCAGGAACGGACCAACCATGGAGACGTCGACGAAAGGCCGGAACATCCCTGATGTCTGCCACTTCATGTCGTTCACTGCGATGACTGGATGGATGGAGATGTGGGAAAACAGAAGGGGAGCGAGGGAGAGAGTCAGTTGATGAACGTAAGTTGGATGTACACTTACGTTCAGGGCTGTCCTCAAACAAAGAAATTCTTAGTTGACTAACACTTTTACAATTTATTCAACTAATCGATAAGTTCATTTGAGAGCTTTAGGCTTGCAGTTGTAAATGTTTGTGTATTTTGAACTTCACCTCTGACGCTGACTTTGCGTTCCTTCCCGAGCATCATGTCGATCTGCAGAATGGCCTCTCCGATGGGCTTCTCTATCCCCGAGCCTGCAGAACATCAACATGATTTAACAGCATGTTTTTATTATTATCGTGATCTCATTATATTTTTCTACAAGAAACCCCGTAAAAGAAGCTCAATGGTTTCATGTGGAACCCAAAAAAGCCCCTCATCATCAGAGTGTCGTGGACTTACCCCTATCAGGTCGAATCTTCTCATTGCCAGTGATTCTGATGCCCATCCCATCATGCACTGAGAGGACAGGGAAGAGCAGAAAGGTTGAGGACACTTATATATATATATATATACTGTATATGCAGTGTGTCTGTGTGTGTCTTAGATTACCTTGGGTGTGTTGAGTGGTGACAAAGGTCTTGATGAGAGCGTCGGTGCTCTGCGAGTAGAGGGAGAGGGCGTAACGCAGTGAAGCCAGTTCAGGACTTTTCTCCACAAACGCCTTCTTCAGCCCGTTTCCTCCAGCGTGGAAGTATTGCTGAAAGAACAAGAGAGGTGAGAAATGGACGGTTTCATTGTTGTTTCCAGCTTGTCGTGTGAACGTGCAGGTCTCCACCAACCTTGATCGTCTCCAGCCCGGCATCGATGATTATACACTGTTTGGGCGTCAATGTTTTGGCTTCACCGCCTCCCTGCAGCAACCAGAGTTCACAGACATTAGACAAACTTCACTCCTGAGAGCAGCGCGCAAAAAGAATAAATACAGACGAAACAGAAACATAACGATATGAATACATTAAACAGATCAGTGAATATTTGGACCGTGACTCCTTATATTTCTCTGTATGTGGCCCACTTTGGCAAACGTTTGTCCACCTCTCCCTTAGTAGCAGAGAGAGTGAAGAGTCAGAGCGGTTGTTTCGTTGAATATGTTGGTCTAGTCTGCCTGAATCATTGACCTTTTATCTGATTGAGGTTTGTGTTAGAATCTAAAGCCCCCGTGACTGAAATATCAGTTGATGAATCCACGGCGCTGTCCGTGGTGCTGAAGTAGCAGACGGATTTATAACTGAGACTTTTTCTCAGAGTCCCGCACTTCTGTGTATGAAGAAATACAAACCCAAACAGCCGCGCATGACGCTGAGTGCGAGTCGCAGGTGAACGACACCAACCGGCTCCATCCCCGGGTTAAAAAAGAACAAATGAAACTAAACAAACGGCCCTTTTCTTCAGCCTGCCTGTGTATTACCTTGAGACTGGACAGTCCTTTAGCTGCTGTGAGGAGCTGGGCCCCCTGCAGAGAGAGAGAGAGAGAGAGAGAGAGAGAGAGAGAGAGAGAGAGAGAGGGGAGACGAAGAGGGATTTATATTGGGATATTTTCATGCTTCATCGTTTCTCTCAAACAAAAGACACAAGGCAGTAACTCAGAGTGACTTTCACGTTCACGGAGGAAATAAAACTCATGCAAAGCTCATTTCAACACTAGGCGGCAGCAGAGCACAGCTGCTGCTCTCACTGGGGCTGAGATACCAGATATTAGACACTACAGATAAGTCTGTGTATATATAACAAATACACTGATTCATCTGATTAAATACCTTCCATTCATAATCAGTTTAATACTTAATTTACGACGGTAAACATCACTGTGATGTTTTTGTCAAAATTACTGGTTTTGGTAATGTGCTTCGCTACTCTAGAGCATTTAGATAAACCTGTTTGCTGCAGTCACTTAATTCATGAGCTCCTGGACACAAAAAGGAAAACAACAACAACAACAATATGAAAGTGAGTGAAGTCGGTCACTTTGTGTGTTGTAAACTGTCGATGTTTGGCCGTCGATTTTCAGAAATTGATGCACCAAAAAAGAGGAGTTTTCAAAACAGTCTGCGCCATTTCCACAGGACAAAAACACAACTTTGAAAAATACATTAATGAGGAAATCAATACAGAGATAAACACAAGTGGCTAAAATGTTTGGCAATAATAAGCAGAGTGTGTGTGATTTGTACCGAATGAGCAAAAACATGCCCAAATATTGTCCTCTCATAATTGTGTGTTTTTCAATCTGCTTCTCCGTCCTCTGATTACTCTCATCAGTATTCACAGCTCGACAGAAGAAAAGAAATTAGGAATATGGATTTTTCATCATAGAGCTGTTTTTCCATTAACTTGTGTCCATGCTCTTACTCTTCTGTCTTTGTGAGGACCAGTTTTAGACCTCATAATTGACATGTTTGCAGTAGAGGACGGGTTTTGACAAGGAAGAAAAACATAAGGAGTAAAAACAACGATATTTCTGGTTCTGCTTCATCGATTTTGATCCTTTTTGTGAGTTCGACAATACTGTGAAGCACTCTTCCGTGGATAGAATGAGGTTTAGTTTCGGGCACTCTTTCGTGGATAGAATGAGGTTTAGTTTCGGGCACTCTTTCGTGGATAGAATGAGGTTTAGTTTCGGGCACTCTTCCGTGGATAGAATGAGGTTTAGTTTCGGGCACTCTTTCGTGGATAGAATGAGGTTTAGTTTCGGGCACTCTTCCGTGGATAGAATGAGGTTTAGTTTCGGCACTCTTTCGTGGATAGAATGAGGTTTAGTTTCGGGCACTCTTCTGTGGATAGAATGAGGTTTAGTTTCGGGCACTCTTCCGTGGATAGAATGAGGTTTTATTTTTGGGCACTCTTTCGTGGATACAATGAGGTTTAGTTTCGGGCACTCTTTCGTGGATAGAATGAGGTTTAGTTTCGGGCACTCTTTCGTGGATAGAATGAGGTTTTATTTTCAGGCACTCTTCCGTGGATACAATGAGGTTTAGTTTCGGGTTGCTCCTACCAGGCTGTCGTTGCTCTGAGGCAGGACGAGGGTCTTCTCCAGGCTGCTCAGGACGATCTTCCACAGATCCTTCAGGATCCTCTTCAGCACCGTCTTCTCACAGATGTCAGCAAAGATACTGAGACTGGATCACAGACAAACATCATGGTAGAGGTTCAGTTTACAAGCTTCAAGAGTCCAGCAGGCCTTCAATAATACACTGTCTTTGTTTTTCATTAGTGGACTAAGGGCTGTATGAAAGAGTCGACATAATGACACAACAATTACAAAACAAACAAATAAAAACAGATTAGCAGAAACAAGATAATTATGGCTTTAAAAAAAAAGAAGCAGATTAACAAGTTAGACGTTACTGGATGTTTGATGTGTGTGTTTGAGAAGTAAATGTGTGTCAGATGTCGAAAAAACTATTTTCAAAACTTATTTTAAATATTATTTATGTGTGTGTGTGTGTTTGTCGTGTCATGCTTTCACTTACTTCCCATCCAGGAACTCCATGAGGGGCCTCAGCATGTTGTCAGCGTCTGCCTCTGCAGTGTTGTGGTTGGGTGGACCTTTGATCTGGTAGAGGATCTCAGCCATCTGACGCATGCAGGAGTTAATACGAGTCTGGAAACTGAAGGGACAGAAGACAGAGACAGAGGAAAACTGAGACAAGAGAACTTCTGCAGGGCTGACTATGCAGTACTGTGTGTGTGTGTGTGTGTGTGTGTGTGTGTGTGTGTGTGTGTGTGTGTTACCTCTTGGCAAACACGATGCTGAAGTTGTCCAGGAAGGTGTTGAGCTTCACCTGCAGCTCATTGAGGATGTCAGCTGCCTCTATATCCAGCTACAAGGAGAAAGGTGATCACAGGTTATTTAATGTAAACCGGACTTATGGTAAGCATAAATAACCCAAACCAAAAAGGCTGTTGTCTTGTTTGTGAGCTCTATTTTTGCACTGTTAAAGAACGTAAACATCTCTTTACTGCATTTTTCGGATGCTTGAGCAGAACTGTGCACACGGTTTGCAGCAAACTAAATATGTATGAGGCCGATATGAACGTTGGTTAAGAAGACAAACACTGTACAGTTCATGTACATCATTTCTGGAGGGGGATTTTGAGTGTGCAGACGAGACGAGTGAGAGTTTGTGACACCAGATTCAGTGACTTACTGTATGGGCGTTAATTTGTGCGTGTGATGTATAAACAGGAAAGAAATACTGACGAAGATGCAAATTGCTAAAAGGTCGTGACTAAACAAGAATTCAGCTGAGGAGAGTTAGAAGATATAATGGGAAAAAGATGAGGAGCTCATTCAAACCCATTCAACAGCGCGTGAAAAGCTCTTTCAAGCTATAAAGAGCACACCACTTCCTGAAGCTCAAAATATACGACAAGAGGCTGAAATCTTTTTTTTAAATATTAAGTGGAGCTCATTTGACAGCAGGAGGCTGTCACTCTTTCCTCTGTTAACAGACGTCTCAAAGTAGAAAGCTGAAATGGGTGAATGTAATAAACCTGGTGGGAAGCAAAGTGAAGCTGATGTTCAAAGCAGAAAGCAGAGGAAGTGGCTTTTTCAGAACCCAATAGTCCAGATTTCTGCAGTGAAAATATCACAAACCAGGAAACCTTATCTTGACTTTCATGCAGACTTTTCCTGCAAATTTGACAGGTGATGAAGTCAAAGAATCGCTGTAATAATTACAGGTAACGTTAAGCGAAGAGGTCAGACTCATCTGCAGAGCACCCCATGATCTATCAGGCATCTGATGTCCTGCTCGGGTCTATTTAAGGCACTCCTCCTGCCTTTGTGGCATCGTTTTAATGGCTTTATTGTGTTGTGAGCCCTGCATGCTGCAGGAACCATTGTTTGTGGGCCAATGGTCTGCCCCAATACCCTGTGGGTAATTCAGGCGAGATGATGATTCAGCTTGAAAAGAAAGTTAAACTTCTTAATAGTTTTAGACAATCCAATCCAACTTTTGTCATTGTTTCAGCCAAGTGTTAATGTTAACATTGGATGTTATTTGGACGTAACCTCCAGCGATTGTGCATTTTTTCGGCATGTTGTATCACAAACGTTCAATATTTTTGAAGTGCAGCTTTCGGTGGCCATGCAGCCTGCGGGACAAACTGGCCTTGAGGAGCCTGGTAATAGACCTTCAATGAAGCCAGTAAAACACCGCCCACAGCTCATCAGCATGCCGGACCTCACGTACGCACCACATGTTACAAAAGCCAAGCGGCTAGACGATCCCACGATAAGACATCCAAATTGTCTTTGTGGAACGTGTGCCGTCGATAACTGTGCGACTGTGTTATTAGATAGAGGACGTTAGGCAAACGGCCAGAACATATAATTGGACTAAAAGAGGGCCGTGACTTTGAAGTGACAGTGGTTTAGTGTCTTGCAATTTAATTGAGAAATGTTGAGTGGAGTGAAAGTTTGGACCGTCCGCTCCGCCTCCTTCTTGGTCTGAATCCAGAGAAACGAAGTGTGCAGCTGTGTTTATGTGAACTGCAAAGGCAACATCTTTATAGGCTTTTGAGAGGTGTGTGTGTGTGTGTGTGTGTGTGTGTGTGTGTGTGTGTGTGTGAGGTGTCCTTGAGAGATGAATGAAAATACAAAATCCTCTCAGATATAAGACGGATGGAGGATGAATCAAGAGCAGTGTGAGTGTAGATATAATGAGATCCCAACAAACAGTGACTCTTCAGCCAGGAGGCCGCTGCCGGTTCACCGTGTGATTCTACAAGTCAACATAGATTTATTTGTCACGTGACTTGAGCACTGCTGTAGTTATTTTAACACAAACGACGATCTTTTCCTGAACCTAACCAAGTAGTTTCGTTGCCTAAACCAAACTGAGTTGTTTCCTGTGAAGACAGAATTTTATTTTGAAAAGTCTGTCTGCATGTAATGAGTGGAAATTGACACGCGTGTTGCTGGACTTTGTAGGAGAACACATGAAATATGGGGATTAACGTTTGGTAAGATATCAGACGAGGATTCTTTGAACTGGTGCTAACAATTTGGTATCACGTGCTCCACGTTAGCCATTAATAGTGTTTACTCTTTTAGGTGAGTTAGATGAGAAGACCAGTATCAATTTAATCTCACGACAGAGACTTATGGTCCAGGATGTGTTTATCGTCGCTCACCACATAAAATGGAAGCAGCAGGAAGTAAACAGAGAAAAAATAAACTTTCTAACAGCTTCAAAATGATCCAGAGGATTCTGCCACAAGTGATAAACAGCAAATAGACAAATACTTAATGAAGTCAAGTGTTTGTGAGTTCATTTCACTCATTTTCGCCAACACAATGCATGTATTCTACATCATATTTCATTTAAAAACATGCACTTCAGGGGAATTATACATTCTCAATTCAATTCTTCAAGACTTTGAGAGGAGAAAGAAAGTGAATGAAGAACAAAATCACACAAACACACACACACACACTCCTCCTCACTAGAATCACAGCCTGGAAGTAGAAGTGTCCGTTACAGGTAATACAGGTTTTTGTTCGACTCTCTTATCTCTCTCTACCACACAACTGTACCTTCTTTGTGGCAGCTGTGGCTTCAGTCTTCTCGGAAGGACAGAAAGCGGGGAAAGAAAACAAGAAAGACGACAGAAAAGTAAAAGAGAAAGTCACACATTACGCACAAACTCTAACGTCACAGACAGAGGGTTGTATGCAGCAGGTAAAAATAGTCTGAGGGGTTTATTCTGGGCGGGTTTTTGTGAAATTGTCTGGTGGGTTGGGTAATGGTGAGTGGGTGATTTTAATAAAAGCTTTGTTTATTGCCTCTGGTTTATTGAGGTGCTAGAAGTCAAAGGGGAAAACTGACATCACCTGTATGAGTCTTATTTCAGCTGCTGCACACTGACTTCATCCCAAACAGGAATTATTTAGAAGATATAAGATACTTATATCTTATATATTTCCTGTTACACGCACTGTAGGGCTGTACAAAGTACGGGCTGTACTTTGTGTGTACATGGAGGAATAAAAAGAATATGGATTTGCCGCCAGATGACAGCAGAATCATCCCACAGTTTTGCCATAGTTCACGATAAATGCAAATATATATCGGCGCTCTCAGCAGAATTTCATAACTTCTCACTCATCCATAATCTACATTTCATGAGGATTAACTGCAATGCAATGGAAATATAATAGAGCATACAAATTAGATATTATAAATGTAAAAAAATACACTCCCCGACTTTTATTGTAGCTCTTCCAAAATCGTGTATTGAAACACACTACATTAGGATAAAAGATAAATAAAATGGGACCAAACAGCTGCGTGATTTGCTTAATTCTCGAGTTTGGAAAATAGATTCTACTGTCTTACAAGTCGTACCTGCAGTGTTGATGTTGAACAGAAAGTTTGACTGTAAGACAGAGGTTTCTATTCGACCGTAAAAATGCAGGAGTTGCTTTTATGTGAGAGATCAGAGGGAAAAGCTCTACTGAGGAAAAAGGGAGATGATTGTGACAAACAAACCTTGTTTACTTCCTCCTTTGACTAGTGAGAAAAAATGAAAACAAAAAAACATCAGACAATTGTCCTCTACAGTCATGTTTTTCACCTTTTTCATCCCTGCATGACTTCAAAATATGCTAAAGGGGAAGGATAAGCCAATAATTTATATTTCACAAAAACACAGAAACAAAATGAGTAAGCTCAAAGGAAAAGAGAGCTTCATCCTGGAGGAAGGAAGAAATTGAATCAAGCTGTGCTGCTTCTGCCGACGGCCAAATCAAGTGTTTTGGAAATGATTCTTTGAACTGGATTCTGGGAAATGTGTGAGTCAACAGGGGCAGCAGCCGCAAAGTGGAACTATTGACCCGGTCAGGAGGCTTTATTGGCGAGTCATACTCCCACTCACACAAGGCTCACATACACACTAAAGCTCATATAGAAAATGTTCAAACTTGAACCTAGATGTTCATCTCATTTACCTCATAACCCTTTCTTTTCCTCCCTACATTCATTTTGTTATTCTGGGCTTTTCAATATAAGAGCAACTGCTGGTGATCCAGTTAGTTTGGCTTAATGTCTTAGTCTCTACGGTTCTTCTGGAAGATTATTACAATTTCAGGTGCAGTAATTTGGTGCCACCGATGACCGACGACCCCAAACACATGCCTCACACCGGTGGCGGGAGGTGGATGGGTCATACAAAAAAAATGCTCTTTTACCCGGAAGGTAGCTGTGAGTGCCACGTCATGCTTCTGTTCTTCATGAGCTTCCTTTTCCATGTTTGACGGCGTTTACAACAATTAGCCAGTGCATGCAAAATGATCATTAGGCCTTTAGTCAGAGTGGGCAGCACATCAAACATCAATACAAACTGTAAGACCCTTATTGCAGGACCCTTTATTAGGGATGCCACTGAAGCTTTCTAAGAGTCACGAACCCTTACTTGTCCACTTCTGGTTGATCAAAAGATCTCTAAAGGGAGGATGAGTTTCGAGCACCCACCTGTTTGCTCTTAGCGTCCTCCTTGGGACAAAAGAAAAGGAAAAGAAGATGTTTGAAAAGAAAGCCTAAACTGTTGACATCTTATTTTTCTCAAAGACAAACTGTTTCTACCGAACTAGCTTTTTAAAAAATAAATATAAAGTGAACAAATGAGTGCATTCCAAATGACTAAAAAAAGATCGGAGGGCATATCAGAAAGAGGTGAAGGACCAGAAACCAACCAACCTGCTTCTCTTTGTCTTTCTTTTCAGCCTGCAAGGACACACACATCTGTGAGTGAGCTTGGATGCTAGAAGCTTCAGTACAAACACAACGTTCATTCACACGCTGACATCATAACAGACGCACTCTTTTTTGGCAATTTTATATTAGGTTCACCTTCCCTGTCAGCCTTTAGTCCCTCCAGACAGTGACTCACATACTAATAAAGCTTATTGTTGTCTTCAAGGTGAGACCCTCATAGGTCCGGTTTTCCTGATACTCAGCTTTTATATCGAGCTTAGAAGCTGACATCTCTCTCTGAGGAGCGATGAAAACGGCCTAAAAGCGAGCCTCGACATTATGAGGGCACACAGTGTTTTTCTGACAGCGTTATTAATAAAGCACACGCATGATTCAGACCTTGGGATTAACATGATCAGACCACTTTGAACAGGGATCATTAGGATCATTAACACCGGGCATGCCGGTAGCCGAACCGCTGGGACTTTAACTCACTTCTGCAGTCTATCCTTCCAATCACCAAGGCCTTTCACTAATGACTCACTCCTTTCTCTGCTTGGAGGTGTGCTGATGTGAGAATAGTTGAAAGGAAAACCTGCAGACTTTTGTTCCTGCAAGGCACATAAGTGGCATAAATATATATATATATATATACGTATATACTGTATATATATGTAAATCCCGTAACCCATAAAAGAAAATGCCATCCATAGTTTTGTCTTGTCTTAAAATGAAGTTAAATTATTTTGGGTGAACCTGATTTTTTGGCCACTTTAGGACATCATCATTAATTGATATGGCAAACTGGTCACTACACACGCAGCAGTTACGAGCAACATTATCATTCGCTTGGAGGTCTGTTTGAGTCCGCCTGAGGATTCTGATATTTGCTCTCTTTTTGCTCTGTTTGGTCACCAACTCCTGAGGGAAATACCTGTGTCTTTAGCTGCTAAATGCTCCACTTTGTTCACCAGCTGGTCTCTACCTGTGTCTGTCTGCTGTGAGGCTGCAGGTCCAGCAGTCAAACAACGAGCTGAAGCTCACTGCAGAGCTGCAGATTCAGGTGATCATCTGTAGGTTAATCACTGCTGGCGACCCCGTTTACATTGTTGTCATTTCATATATTGTCATTATAAAAATACTAATTATAGCTGCTTTAAGGTTAGATTTTAAGGTTAACAAACCACACACACACACACACACATTCCATGAATATGACTAGTTTGCACGCACACAGCTAAGTTGCAAACACACCTTTTCCTTCTTGGACTCAGACTTGAAAGATGCGAAGACAGAAAAAAAATGACAGAAACGTTAATAAAAAATAAAAATAAACATTCATCATCGAGTATTAAAAGGTACACGAGGGTCTTTGGCTGCTCACCTTTCCCTTATCAAGCTTTTTGACAAAGAAAGGAATAAAACAAAGATATTAAAGACAGAAAACAACAAACAGAAGGCACGAGGAAGACAACACGTTAATGGTGCTGTATGATGCCGGGAAAGAAAAATGGTAACATGAACACATACACCTGCTCAAACACACACAATCTTAGACACTAGCGAGGTGAATGGAGGATCTAATCAATCACATGTGAGGATTTCAGTCAGCTCTGAGATGACAGCCGGCAGGAGAGGAGAGGTTAGTTTGTGGAAATGTTGGAGGAACCTGATTTAAAGAAAGCAAACCTTCTCGTGCTCCTCCTCACTGTCATAGTCTGAAGACATGTCCTACAGGAGGACAGATGGCAAAACACTCACTGAGGACAGAAGCTAAAACTTCTACTTCCAGAATAATTCACCAAGTAACGGTTACACAACCAACTGCAGAGCCAGTTTCAGGAGAAAATATCTGCTCAGTGATGTAAAGCGTAAGTGAATATCAATATTACACTACATGTATTTCCCTTTGTTGCTTCTTTGTTTGAAGAGAGGAGATATAATGCCGTGTGTTGTCAACAGCTGGAAGAGAACTTTTAGTACCGAAAGTTTAAAATATCTCTTTTGTTCCCCACTTCAACCAGAGTAACGGCAGGCACCATGTAGCACCCAGCACGTCCCTGCAGCATGTTTGTTAGTGCTGATAGCTGGAAAAAGAGACGTCTGGGGGAGCCAGGCATTTAATGTTACAGCAAGATGCTAATCTGCATCGTGACGAGGTGACTTCTTCTGTCAGAGGACTGGGATTTAGGGACCAGAGAGCTACTTGTCTTCTAGTCAGAGCTAATACGAAATGTGATGTTGTGATAAATCAACTTAACATTCCTCCAATATTCTACACAAGATCAGTGATTAAAGCTGCACCATACGTCTTATCAGTGATGAATCACCCCACACACTTAGATTTAAATGAATATTAGTTGATTATGGTCACTGCTGAATTAAAAAGAAGTGACAAATTAAAGCTTCAAAATGTTTGAGTGACCAAAATGTGGTTCTGGTGTTCACAGATCGGCTGGGTTGGTCAACATGTGTCAAGCAGCCTTAATGTGCAGCTTTAAATTAAATTAAACGCATAGCAAACAGTGAAATCTCTTCTACTCAAAACTGAGTGTGTAGATGAGGCTCCCAGTTTACTAATCTAATAGGATTTGACTTCATTTTGGTAAAAACTAAACATAAACATACACAACACATAACACAAAGGTTGCACAAACGCCTGATTTAAAGCTCGTTAAAAAATCACATCACTGGTCACTGAACCGGACCAACCAACCTTGTTCTCCTTCTCTTTGTTGTCAACCTAAAGGTGGACAGGACAAGTCAGGACATGAGAGGACAGGAGAGGACAGGAGAGGACGGGCCAGATAGGAAAGGACAGGACCGGACGGAACAAGCGGTACAGCATAAGCAATCAAGCCCTTTTTTGTTGTTTTCTTACAAAGCAGCTCTTAAAATCCAACATATTCAGAACTTCACAACTGTTAAGAGCTCTGCTTTAAATAGAAATGTCCGACAGTTTGGTCACGTGACAGTCAGAGAATCAAAAGGCCACAAATGTGACGTAAAAACAGAAATGAGAGCAAGAAACATTTAAGAGAGACATGAACACTCTGCAGGAAACAACCAAGACTTAATCCTAAAGTAAACCTCTTACATATGTTATATACAGTACTTAACCTAAAACAGCCCCTTGTTGAGGCAAAGACCTGACAAAGTGTCTTCACTCTCAGATCTATGATTGGTCCGAATCCAGAAGTACACCACACCATGCCAACATTTTATTAACCAAAATAATGTCAGCAAAGCTTAAACTAAGCCATCCTGTAAATTCAACCTAACTTTAACTCGTCTCACGTCGATTATTAATCTTGGAGTTCAACGTTTAAAAGGAGCAAATTTATGAAGGATTATTACATAAAGATAACTTTCTAATGTACATCCATAATGCATCCTATTTATATTATGTAGCCACTGTTTCCCACACGTAGACAGGTGTATAAACAGCAGACAAAGTATAAATGGCGACCAATTTCAGCGCTTTTCATTTTGTATGTAGATCGAGGCACGAAATGTGGATCCAAAGTTCTCAAGCGCAAGTTCTGTACATACTGTATATTAATTAAAGTTGTTCTATATCTATCTTCAGCTTCATACCATAAGAAGTGCTTTTCAGTTTTATCGGGAGCTGTTGCTGTTTGGGAAAATGTTTTTTGAAGTAATTTATTAGCTTTTATGTTAAGTGCTATTAGGATATATATACCATATTATTTAATCTTTCCACCCATCAACAACGGCCATAAAAACACTGCCAACATGATGGCAGCGTCCATAAAGGAGCTGATTTTAAATGATTAATTGTCGGCTCCACTTAAATTGTCCAGAGAACATTTATTAAACTGGAGATGATCTCACATAAAAGAAGTCCTGATAGAGAGGGAACAGATTTTGTTATCATACGCTTGCTTGCATACCACTGCTCTCACACTCATTTTTACAACCAAACCAGGCCGGTCTCATCCAGCATTCGTAGCTATACCTACGAAGAATAATGTGCGGTAATTAGTAGGTATCCACGTGATCATGAACAAGGAAGTATAAAGGCTGTAAGAGCACATACAGGGTGGGTCCAACAACCAGCGATCTTTTAGCCAGCAGACCGCTGTTCGCTCCCCGCGTGAAACGAGAAATCAATGTCAATTTATTTGTCCTGTAACTTCTGTACTTCAGTAAAGGCACTTCCTTAGTTATTTTAACCCAAACAACAATCCTCTCCTAAACCTAACTGAGTAGTTTTGTTGCCTAAACCAAACTGACTTCTGAAACGACTGTCTGCATGTAAAGAGCAGAAATTGACACGTGTTGCTGGCTTTTGAATGAAGGCGCACAAAAGATATTTTCGTAAGATATCAAAAGATGTGTGAGGATACATTGACCAAACGCACAAATCATCCACACACATTTAATATCAGACACAATATATCTTTATCTCCTGCAAAGGCCCCGACTATAACGATGAGCAGCACATCTAGCCGGCCTGTACCAGATCGTGCATCTTCACTCTGACATCCCATTTAACATCTGTTAAGATAACAATGACTTCAGCCATTAACCAGCGCTGTCGGGAGTCTGCATCTCCCTTCTTTCCCTCCGCTCTGACATGCAGCAGACCCCTACGGTCTAACTAAGCCATTTCAAGAAGCCATTAAGTGGCTGCTAAATACAACATTTTATACACTATCAAATTCAATTATCTGGCAGCCCACTGTCTAGTCTATTAAGCATTCACTGGAGGAGGGAGGCTGTGTTAGCGCCCAGCTGTAGCAGATGTGTTAAGAGCTTTGCTAGCATGTGGGGCTCTATGGGGGATGTGGAGGGATTTATCTGCTGTGCTCAGAGAGAGGCAGCTGGGGGGTTCAAAGGGGTAATAGTTGCTTGATAATGGGCAAAAGTCCTTTCAAGAATGTGTTTAATAATATTTACTGTGATCTTGGACAGCTTGACAATTGAATCCTAATTTGAGGACTGTTGTGTGCTTGTTTCCAGGCCTCCAGCAATCAAATAATCAAACCACAAATGGCAGTCATAAAGAAGCTGAGCGTAGATCTCGTGGGTGTTTTCTTTCCTGATCTTCAACTTTATTTTTTCCTATGTAGTCATCAGTATTTCATATTATTGAGAAATGATTGAGATATAAAACCGTGTTTTCAGGGGCTTTAGAACAAGATCAAAGCTGGATCTTTATTCCATATCATCGTTTAGTCTACGACTGTACGGAGGCAACGCATCGCAACAATATAGTGACTGGGAACGGGAGAAGAAATCTTAAAATGTGTGATTCCCAGTGCAAAACTCACACGGTGTGTACATGACACACATTTATTATTTAGTTTTGCGTTCTGTTAAGTCTTCTTTGTGTAAGACCTCCATAAAGTTAGAAGATTGAAGTAGGTTTCTTCTCTTCCTTCACATCTTCACATTACAACCGCAGAATAAAACACTTCTTTAAAGTACACAAACTGCCTCCTTAAGTTCTCCACTGACTCCTAAAAACAACTAAAATCTGTAGCTTCAACCTTCATACGGAGAGATTGTGTAAGCCATTCCTAGAACCTGCACAGTTTTTAGTCAAAAGTGCTTTTAAAGCGTTTGCACCCTCATCTTGACGTGAACTACAAACACTTTAAAGAGATTATGATTATTAAAAAATAAAAAAAATGTCCTTTATGTGAAATTTCTTCTGTTTCTAATTGTTTTTTTTATTGCCGTTTTGTTTGTTGTTTGCACTTTTATGTGAAACTTTAAAAAGCTGCCATCTTGGCCAGTACTTAAATGTTGAATCTCAAGGGGAATATCCTGATAAAATAAAGGTTAAAATATAATAATAAGAAATTACATTTATTGTTGTGAGGACGTTTAGTGAAGACATAGCCACAGTAGGACTCGACATTATTCTCAATCGATGCACACTAAATCAAATACTAATATACGACAACGATAAATTCTGCTTGCAACGAGTCTAAACTATAATTTAAAATGACAACATTTTGGTTAGAAATACCCGACAAACACACCTCGACATAAAACCTCTAACTGCTCAAAGATGTTCAATGACTGACTGTTGAGGTCCAGGGATATTACTCATTCATCACGAGTATACATGTGGTTCACTACTAATTAACCAGCAATAGTTACGAACATAAACATGATATGAAATGTCTCCTGATTGTCAGTCTGGTCTTCCTTAATTCTCTTCTCTTACCTCAGATCCCTCTGAGTCTGAGCAGCCAGACTGGAGGTTGAAATGGATAAAAAGCGATAAGAGAAGAAGGTGAGAGAAGACAGAAAGAATTAGAAAAAATAATAAAAGATTTAAAGAAATCCCTTTGATTAAATCAAATCAAATCTTTTTGTTTTTTTGCTGATGCAGCGTTTGCTGATGCAGCCTACCCACCATGTCATCCTCCCCTTCATTGTCAGTGATGGCCTGGTGGATGGTGTGGAAATAAAAACAAGCAAATTATAAAACATGGAGGACAAAGAAACAGTGATTATCTAAAGAAGAAGAAAAAGAGACTTGATGCTCTGCTGAGGTGTTGTAGCTTCTCAGATCAAGCTCCACTAAAACTAAATGAGACACTAACGTATGATTATGATAATACTTTCTGTTAGCCATAATCTCAAACGAGCTTCAATGACATTGCAGATGAATTTGGCTACAAACACCCTAAACATAGGCAAAGTGATCCACCATTACATCACATTCTACTGTACACACTCACTATATAGCCAAAAGTACGTGAACATCCCTCTGGAGTACTTACAGTACAACAAATATTAAAGGAGACATATCATTCATACATATATTTAGGATTTTTACCACAACATGGTCAAAAAACAACTATGGTTCAAGGGTTTAGGGTTTAATGTTTGGGTGTCCACATACTTTTGGCTAGTCGGTGTATTTGCTATTAAAAATAAAATGGTATTGATCATACAGATGAAAAGAAAGTGGATGGATTTATTCAGATTTCCGAAACTTTAACCTAAACTAACCAACGTTTTCTCACAGCAAGAAAGCAGGAAACGCACAGCTGAACCCAATAACATTAACGATGACAGCGAGCCAATACACACGATGGACTATGATTCATGTTATTATAGGTACAGCTGTGTGCGAGACAAGTTAAACCAGTTTAAAACCAATAAACAGTATCCAAACTGAACTGTGAGGTTCGAGGTTGTGACCCACCTCCTCGTCTAACTCCTCGGGTTCCTCCTCGTTCTCAAGCTTTTGGAAAGAAGCAGCACCGTCAAGAAAAGCACAGGGTTTTATTTTTCATCATGTCAGGTGGAGAGGAAAACCAAAGTCTATTTCTGGGAGTAAAAACTGGGAAGGAGGAGGAGGGGGAGGAGGAGGAAGAGTTGACAGGTAAATTGGGATCAAACTAAAAACAGACTGGTACACACTACTGGGGTTCAGGGCGGGTTCTTTGCTTTAATGAACTTGTTTATTTCGGATGTTTTTCTTCCAGGAGCAACAGGGGAAAGGGGAGCGAGGGCGAAAAAAGAAAGCTAGACATACCATCTCCTCCTCAGCTGTTAACTGTAGAGACAAACACACACACACACACACTCATTCTCACCTTACGTAAATTAATGGTTGGTCCAACAAACGCAGGACTTTTCAACCACAAGACCGGTGTTCATCAACCGGTGTTCCAAATTCAAAGTTGTTCTGAGCGAAACGAAAAAAAAGGACAATTTGTGTCTCTGTACATAAAAAAAATAGCATTTCGGGACTTTTTCACAAACTGCCGTCAGACTGAGTTGACTGGAACGTACCAATACCAACAGAACTTTTTCCAGCATCGTTTCTAGAAAAGTCTGTAAGCTCACAAAGATATGAAATTTCAAAAAAATAAATCCGGATAACTATGTTTTTGAAAATCCAGAAGCAGCTATTGGATACAAGCTTTGATTTTGAAAACGCCCACATGTAGAACAGACACTTCAGGCATTCGACTGGCGCGGAAAAATGTTTACATTTGTTCACCGGTACAGTGAAACTACGAATTGCTCATTAAATCAGTTCTGGTGTGCAGCAAATTTTTACTTCAAACTTTTTCTTTACAGCCTCTAATTTAGATGGACGCAGAACTGCATTCATTCAACCGTACTGGCTGGTATGAAGTCTTTGTAACAAAAGGTTTGAGTTCATGTTTCGATTTGATCTTTTGCTGTAAATGCAGCAACACCACACTGTGTTTTTTGTGAGAATTCTGATAAGACTGAGACCAGTTCACAGTGGAAACAACCTGCATTACACGACAAAGTTACACTTATATGAGGGTATTAACCGAGCTTTTCATTTTCAAGACAGAGTTTGTCTTTCAAGTCACACGATTCCCCCAAATCTGATCAGCAAAGCCATGTAAAAGCACTTAGTTGAAGAGCAACGCTGCAGTGTGCTTTACTTCATTCCCAAAGACTGGGTCGGGACCCACAGGTGGGTCACAGGCGATCCCATCAGGGTCGCCAAATAAATTTGCAGAAGTTCTTCCATCGTCTTTTATTTAACATTTATATTAAACAAGAGCCTGTTAACTCTCTAAATGAATTAATTTGGTCTCATTTATGTTCTTGTATGTTTTCAACAGATGCATAAAACAAAGTTGTGATTTATCAAACGTATATGTCTTCTAAATGGCTGGTTTATCTATTCAAGATAATATAAGTGATGCAAAAATGACATCGACCAAAGAAATTCGTTGTCAACTAACACTCATATATGATTTTGTCAACAAATCGATTAATTGATTTATTTGACAGATCGGAGTTTCTCCACCGAGAATCACAGAAAAACGACACTTTAAATCTTGTGTTTACCAGAGATGCTCTCATTAGTTTCTTGGTAATAAATCATTCAGCATGAAAAAAGCATAAAGAAACCTAATCAAGAGACTGATTAGTCTTTTAATCAACGAGTTTAATACATTTTTTCCTCAGTTTTCCTTATTTTAATTTGTATTATATTTCTCTAAAGTCCCCCTCCACTGAAATAAGTAATGAACAATATTCACACGTTCATAGAATCTTACGACGGATTAGTCGACTAAGCGGCTGAGGAGGGGCAGCCGTAGAAATGGCAGTAAAAATGCCCCGGTCCTTCGCTCGTCTACAGATTTATAGATTACGCCTTTCGTGAATTGGGTCTTGATGGTTTGCCATTTTTAAAAAAGTGGATCCCCAGAAAAAAAAGGTTTGTGAAAGACCCAAAACTTCTCATTTCCATATTTTGACCTTGAACCAGAGAGAAAGAACTCATTTAATTTTTTTTATTTTTTTTTTTATGTATGTGTGTGTGTGTGTGTGTGTGTGTGTGTGTGTGTGTGTGTTCATCTGTTAGTGCTCACCTGTTTTGCTCCCATCGACTCGAACATCTTCTCCAACAGGACCCTCATCTGCTGGATGTTGTTCATCAGCACACAGGGCTGGAGGAAGATGGATGAGGAAGACAACGGGTTGTCAGGGACAAAATGAATGAAAGACACAGAAGCAAAGAGAAAGAAAACAAAAGAGATGTTAAAGAGGAACAGAAGTGGGCAGCAGCAGCTAAAATATGAATCCACTTCACAGAGAGCGCTGTAGCTTTCACAGTGCTTGGTCTCGGAGTGGCGACGCAGCGGTACTCACTATCTTCTCCTTCTCACAGTAGGAGGGAAAGCCCTTGGCCAGCAGTGCACAGTACTGCAGCAGCACTTTGGTGATCGTCTGTGGAAACAAGATAACACACACACACACACACACACAAGGAGAACATGTTTACTCCGGGAGCGTCTGAACACCGGTATTTACTCCTCTAGTTTGCTTTGTTTGGTCAGGTGAGAGCATGTTATTGGTCAAACGGCGACGGCTGATAATGAGCTTCTCTGCGGGCAGAAATAAGAAGGTTTGTTGTGTCGAATTTCAAATCGATCCAAGTCAAGTCTTCATGAGCAAACTGTGGCTGACCGTTAAAATGCAGAGTTGGAAACTTAGTATATTTACTGAAGTACCATACCTAAGTACAATTTTGAGGTACTTCTACTTTCCTTGAGTATCTACTCACTTATAGTATATACTTCTAAGTTACTTTGCAGATTTAGTTAAAACACAATATACTGTAAATCAACTCATATATTTGTGCTGGTGTTATTATGGATTGAGCTACTTAACTACATTCTGAAGGTTTTTACACTGGGGGGGGTTGTTGATTCATGGCCGGATTTATGCAACATTTCTTTCTTTAAAACATGGCGAAAATAGTTTGTTTTGTCGGGCTGCTGACAGTATGTTCTCATTAATGGAGTTATAAAAGAGATATTCAAAATGTCCTCAGTAAAAACCTTTGACTCTAATAAGTCCACAAAATGAGACAAGATTTTTGAACCTGGCTTTATCCATTTTCAGAAAACTTTCAGTAGAAAAAAATGCTCTTAATGTAAGAAATCAACTGGGGAAGTTTCATGGCGATATCTATCAGTTAGAATGTAACCTTATTCACCTTCAGTGTCTGACCTTAAACTTAAGGGGGACTCATGTGTAACTCACGTCTCATTTTTGTGACTTAAGTCCTCATCTCATGTCTACGTCTCTGGATTTAAATCTAAGCTAACAACCACAAAAGTGAGCCGGAGTCAAGGTGTGAAACTGGATTTGATGGGAGTAACAGAGTGACTAGTTGGTACCACTGTAATCCCGCCTATTATGTGTCCCTGAATTTGGCAACACATCTTCGGTGTTACGTGGGCAATTTTCTGTCTTTGCAACGACCCTCCTGCCAATCAAAGACTGTAGGCGGCACTCAAGGGACATCTTGGATCTCTCTTGATGATCCGTTTTCTCCAGGCACCGTCTTCTTAGTTTGTTCTGTCATGTTGGATATTAGTGCTCACACGCAACAAGCCAATCCTGTTTCTATCAATATCTATTTTAACAAAGCACGGTTCTTGTTGCCAGGTGAATGAAACATGTGCAGCCTTTAAAACCATCCACTAATGTACTGTTCACTCTATGAACACTGAGTTGCCAGACAAACCTTCACACAGACTGTACAAAACAAAATAACAAGTCATGCATCAAACTGCAAAGTGTTCTCCTCTGTGAGGATTTTAAAGTTATCGTCGAGCGATGTTTGCTGAGCAGTTTGATGTGAGGATACACATAAATGCCAAATGATAAAAAAAAAGTGTGCGTTTGACCTGCAGCTTTCCCTACTTTCCGCAGAGTCAGCAAGATGTCTCTCTTACACTCATGCATTAAACATGTGGCCTGATGGCTGCCTGCATTACTTATAATGGTTTCCTCTCGTTGTACAACCCCC
>NW_022280083.1:1023058-1151847 GCF_004355925.1 Anarrhichthys ocellatus
CCCCCCCCCCCCCCCCCCCCCCCCCTTTATTCCTTTTCTGCAGCTGTCTGTCTTTTACTGTCAACTCATACTTTTCCTCAAAAATGAGCTATAACTATGTTGGCCCGGAGGCAGAGGAGCAAGAGAGAATAAGGAAGTGGAAGGTGGCAAAGAGAGAAACTGGACGAGATATGGAAAGAAGATAGAAATAAAGGCAGACATAGATCGAAAATATCTGAAGGCAAAGAACAGACAAGATGGAGAGTTCACAGAGAGATGAGACGGCAAGATGTAAGAAGAGTAGATGAAAAAGTGACTAAAGCTCAGACAGGGAGGAGATGAAAAGGTAGAGAGAAACATTACCATGAGTGGAGTGGGAAAAAGGGAGTCAAGGGCTGGGGACAGAGAGATGGACAGCTCAGAGTGATGGCTTACATTAGCTATTCTTTATTTAATGAGTCCCATATTGATCGAGCCATCACACACGCACACACACACACACACACACACGGGTGCACACAACTGTTCTGCAGAGAAACGCTTTGTTAGATTTAATGGCTCTGCCTAAAAGCAACTCCCTTAAATTAAATCTGAAGAAAGAAATAAGGCATCAAAGGTTCAATAACAAAAACACTGCACTGTGAAACCTGAAACTCCTCAGCCCATATCTCAAAGGCACAAAAGATTCAAGAGTTGTGTCAGTGAAAGGACTCGATTCAAACCAGTGAGGGTCTCAGCAACGTATCCTCATACAACCGATGGGATGATGTCTTACGAAAAAGATACTCCTTATTTTTCATGTGTTTTCCTATGAAAGCCAGCAACAAGCATTGAGCGTTGTCATTTGGGTTAAAATAACTAAGTGCCGTTACATGACAAATAAAAAGACTTCTTGTTTCACACGAGGAACAAACAGCAGATCTCCTGGAGGAAAGATCATTGTTAGCTGGACCCGTCCTGTGAGTGCTTTTACGGTCTTTAGACCCTCGTTCATGATTACGTGGATGACATACAAAAGGATTTTGTGAGATACCTACGAATTACGGCGCATTATTTTTCGCAGGTGTAGCTACGGATGCTGGATGAGACCAGCCTGGTCTCAGTGACTACGTTTACATGCACCCTAATATTATGCACCCACTATTATTTAGGATATGACAATATTCTAAATTTGATATGTGTCATGTCAATAGCATATCCCGTTTCGATATTCTGAATTAGGTCTTATTCCGAATGAAGCATTTTCCGACTAAGACATGTGGGATTTGCTGATAATATTCGGGTATCAGGAGCATTCTTTTGACAGCGCAGTCGTAATAGAATAATAAAATCTCAACAGTCAGCTCGCGCGTTGTGAACAAATCAACTACCAACAGTTTGCAGAGCAGCATGCCTGAAAGAAAAGCCCACATTTACTGCTGCTACTACTTTTAAACTTGATGAAAGACTTGGATACCAACGTGTTTTATGGATATGTGCAAACCCTTTTTATGTGTTTATAATGCATATGAGTGACCTGACATCTGGCTGAACTAACCCATGTCCACAGAGACTGAGGTGGTTGAGTTGTGAACCTCACCTTGGCGAAGCGCCGGTTGTAGTGGGCCACCACAGCGGGGTCGGGGCAGTCCAGCTTCTTGATGATCTCGAAGCTCTGGTTGAGCTGAGTGAAGATGTCCACCACCGAGCTGGAGAACAGAGCATGCTCGGACGTCTGCTGGAACTACAGGTGGAGGCAGGAGAAGACATATTTTAGTCCGCCAGTACTCCTCTTGTATTTAATCAAACACACACAACTCTTCTGCAGAGAAACACTTTGCTAGATTTAATGGCTCTGCCTAAAAGCAACTCCCTTAAATTAAATCTGAAGAAAGAAATATGGCATCAAAGGTTCAATAACAAAAACACTGCACTGTGAAACCTGAAACTCTTCAGCCCATATCTCAAAGGCACAAAAGATTCAAGAGTTGTGTCAGTGAAAGCTCTTGATAGCACTCGATTTAAACCAGTGAGGGTCTCAGATGTAACTCATCTGGGCCTCAGCAACGTAGTTCATACAGCAGATTGAAATGTGTTACAAAAAAGTTACGTCTCATTTTTCATGCGTTTTCCTACGAAAGCCAGCGACACGTGTTCATTTCCGTTTGTTACACGCATACGGTCTTTTCAAAAATAGAAAACATAAAACAGCTTAAGTAAGGTTCAGGCAACAAAACTGCTTCATTTGGTTTAACAGCAGCTCTCCGTCTCCACTCTGCTCTTTTCAAGAAGCACTGCTCCTCACAACTACCTCCTGACTGACTCATACGTCCTCTCTGTCCTTACTCCCCTTAATCAAATAATAACTCAAACCCTTCCTATTTCTTCTCCTAGCTACCGTAGCTGCGCTCTGGTGTAATTACTGTAATATCAGGGCACTCTGACCAGTACGATTATTATTATTCATTTGAAATGATTGCTGGTCTGGGAATAAAGGGCTTATTTTAGTGTTGCACTAATCATGTGGTCCTTCGGATGAATTCACCAGTTAAATGTTCCTTCTGAGCTTAAGGCTCTAACCTCAATGTAAACGCTGCCCAGAGGCTTTGAGTGCTATATTTCCCAAATGACCGAGTCACGCAGTTGTATCCTGGAGTCTCTCTTCCTCTTAGAAACCTACAGTACATGGATCCATAACTGGTTCTGTAAGAGCCAAAAGGGGGTCCATAAGCACTTCACAGTTCCTCCATAAAACCTGTCTCCAATGGACTCCTCGTAGTCTCCCATACTTTAAAAGAGTTGTGCATCAGGCTACTTCAGAGAGTAAAGGGGGAGAGAATATGTGCACTGAGTAAAATACTATATATGTGCTTAAGAGTATTATCTGAAACATCCTTCATGTAAACGTCTTGCCTGCGTTTTTATACCCTGAACAGCCAGATGTTTTGTTACACCAAAACCATCTGAGGAGTCGTCCTTTAAAACAGTTTGTAAGAGCAGGCACTTTAAAAACAATACTTAGCAGCTGTTTGGATGAACCATCTGTCAATTAAAGCGATTCGGAAGAAGAGTGAAAACATCTTTGTCATTGAGGAAAGCCTTCAGTGTCGTTCTGTGGTCTATTGATGCTATTAAAGCATCTAAGCCAGTGCATGTAGTGTACTTTCCTTATTCACATGTCATTATTAGCCTTGATTCTGAATTTGTACAGTGAATAAAAGACACTCGGAGGTATTGGGTGCTGGGGTAAGAAATGAAGCAAAGTCTGTGAGCTAGCTTAGAGTCTGCTGCTACATTCACATTCCTCTCACTGCCACATTTATCAAACACACCCTTCAGTGTTTGGCTGACAGTGCTTTGCTAACTCTTTTGGTGCCGATGCTGCCGATCTTGTTCTTATATAGTTTTAAAAGCCCCACCTCCACCCCCGAATCCACCTGCAGGCTCTGCGTCTATCGTCCTCTCCCGCTCCAGAGGGAGAGGACGTATTCTACTGAAACTAGAATTACCGCCTCGTGGTTGTTTCCCTCCGCCAACCAGTCAAGTTACAGATTATGTCCATGTCTGTCCAAAAATGTCATCACTTGAATGACCCACACTGAACGAGGGCCAACGCAGAGAGCTAAATAACGTCATCATGCGCGCACACATTACTGGTAGATTACATTACAAAGGGATTGACGCATTACTACTGTTTACCTCATGACCGACGTGAGTAAACGATTGCTGCTGTTATAACTTTAGCAGTAAAATCCTTTCTCATAATATCAGAAATGGCTGTGCAGTGATTTGGCATCTGATAAACCTTCACAAAGCCATGTGAGCGAGACTGAAGGGAGTGTAACCATCTGTACGGGCCAAGAAGAAGATAAACCACACAGGCATCCATCCTCCTACACTCCTCCATCTTGAGATAAAGAAAACCGTGTGTCATGAAGTTTGTCCATCAGTACAGCAATGCTTATCTGAAAGCTTGTGAAAAACCCAATAAAAACATTTTAAGGGCATCAAAATTACACTTTTAACGGTCAAAGTGTTGCGCACAAGACTCAAGAAACTTCCAGAGCGACAACAGAGTTCCTTGAAGATAAAGTGCCGCTGCGGGACCAACAGGAGGTCGAGAGACAACACTCGTCCATCATTGTGTTAGTGTGAGAGAGGGCTGCCAAAGGTCACAGAGCCGAGGCCGTCTCTCAGCTCGTTGTGGATTCCAGTGTTGTACAAAGCTTTCCTTTTCACTGCAGAGTTGCTCTACTGCTGTCGGACTTCCTTTCAATCAAAAACTTTGAAAAATAGAATTTCACAATGACAAATAGTCAGGAAGCAGCTGGTATAATGTGGGAAACACGGTTCTGCTGTACAAGAAAGTAGGTTTTATGTTAGGATAACATTTTAACATTAATCAGAAGCAGTTATGTTTCTTCAATGTCACTGCTGATTAGGATTATTTTTAAACATATGTTTACATTTGTTAAATCTCCTCGTTGTGAGCACTGAGTCGCAGCACTAGAGTGCAAATAGAAAGGAAGCAAATATGAATTTATTACATTTAGTCATAATCACGACTATAATGTCGCATCTCCGCTCACTGAGTAGCCTGCAAATTGTTTCTTTTATTGCAATTAAATTCTGGTGTCTGGTGAGGTAATTCATCTGTCCACAGGAAACAGGAAATTGAAACTTCGGAGTGGGAATCGACATTTTCTTCCAACGGGGAGACTTTTGATGCTTCAGAGGAAATAAATCATTGGTCAAATAGGTAAAGAACAGCGTGCTTTATACTGTTACTGACGTCCTGTTGAAGTGCACAAGACTCAAAGTGCCATTTCAAACCACCTCATTGAGAATACAACATCTGTGTGCTTCCTTTAACACACAAGGACACATGCTGTACACACGGCTTCACTGTGAGGGGGTAATTATATATCGTCCTATATCAGTCAAATCTGAGCACAAAGACTTGGTGTACATGTTTTTATATTCAGTAGGACTTACACTTTCAGAGGATAATATCTGACACCATCGCTGATGTCCACGACAAATGAACGTCCATAAATCTGCTAGGAAATCATAGAAAAATACATGCTCCATATAACATCAGAACTTGCCTGAGAATCATCAAGTTTTTAAGTTTCCTTTAGTATCAAAGTAATCTGGAGATAGTTGTCTGCACATCAATGGGTGCACTGATAATGCACTTTGAGTAGTGGAAATTTGCTCCTTTTGTCTCCTTTTTTAAAAATATTCCTAACTAATAGCATTTATCAGTCTAAATTCTTAACATTTTATCTTCCTTCTTGACAACCATTAAAATCTCTGCCGTACAGCAACATTTTATCTGTAGGTTGAAAACTTGGGGCATTGATGAAATTGGCTTTTTACATTTGTTGTTTGAGATGTTCTTTTGACTCCCTAACCACATCTGATTGATCTGTGTTGTTTGCTGGCACGCAAGTAAACACAAGAAACTGACAGCTGTGATTTGATCCGGATCAGAGCTGCAGGAGGAAAACAGTTCATCTCACTGACACCAACTAAGTTGTTAGACAACAGTCTAGGCTGCAAATTGCTTCTTAAAAAAACAAAAACTAATTTTGAATTCATGTTTTTAGATTAAAAAAGATAAAAACATATCTGAGCCCTAAATAATGAAGGATGGATGCCGAGCTGAAGACTTTCTGCTCACAGAAGAATCTTTCTTCACATTGGGCATTCTTTGACTCACCCCTTCTCTCTTGTCTCTCTCCAGCGCTCCGTGCATGAACTCCATCGACACCTCCTCGTTCTCAGCCAGCCAGGCCAGAACAAACAGGAGGAACCACCTGGAACAACAACAGAACTCCTCTTTGACCAACCATGAAGTTGGTGCACGAAACGGGAGGAAAACTACTGGATGTGACTCTTTTGCTTTGACAAAGGATAAACTAAATGCTTTGTTGTTGAATTCTAAAGCTTTTAATCCCCTTTTCATTAAATTCCTTCTATCAGTTCTGATGTGTCTTATCTGTTTTATCTGTTTGCTTGTTGTATTTCATCTTATTGAATTTCTGAAATTTCTTGTTTTTAATTGACCGATTATGCTTGTCTCATTGTTACGATTGTTTTAAACCATGTAAAGCACCTTGTCACTTTGCTTTGTATGTTGCTGTATCAATAAAATGTGTTATAATTATTAACATTACTCTGTCATCCATATTTCTAGAGTCCAAACCAAGTGAGGAGAGTTTTGAGTGTGTGGATGTGTCTGTATTATTGTGTATTTAAAAAGAGTTTAAATCTCGATAAAGAGGCAGAAATGATGAATCAAGATGAGCTCACTTTCATCTGAAGGAGACAGAGAAAGAGTGAGACACTGAGTGACAAAAAGAGTGTGTGTGTGTGTGTGTGTTTCTTACGCAGGGTACTCAGGCACAGTGTCTGTGAAGGCGGGCAGGTCCTTAACATACTCGTTGTAAAGCCACTTGACCTTGAAGTGCAGGTTCATGTAGTCGGCAGTCTTACAGAGTTTATGCTTCTCATGTTCTGTAAAAACAACACACACAGAAGCACAGCACAATAAACACCAGATGTATCTCTTGAGGGGCTGCATGGCGGTGTGGTGGCTAACACTGTCGCCTCACAGCAAGATGGACCGGGGAGTCAATTCAATTCAATATATTTTGTATAGCCCAAAATCACAAATGACACATTTGCCTCAGAGGGCTTTACAATCTGTACCCATGCAACATCCTCTGTCCCGGGACCCTCACATCGGAACAGGATAAACTCCCCCAAAAAACCCTTTAACAGGGAGAAACGAGGGAGAGACCTGTGAGAGAGCAACAGAGGAGGGACCCCTCTACCAGGATGGACAGACGTGTGATAGATGTCATGTCTACAGAATGAACAACATTACAGATACAACTCATTCAATGCATATGACAGAAAGTATTCATATAATGAGAGTAGTGAGCAGAATAATGACGGAACAATGACGACTACTACCAATAACAGCAGAAGTGGATATAGTAGAATAACAATGATAACAAAAGCAGTAATGGATCGATTCCCCGTGTCAGTGTGGATTCATCAGTCAGCACATCTGGTAAGAGCATGTCTGGATGGTTTCGAACGTTTGGTGCATCTGGAGTCGACAGCTCATATTTTTTTTTATCTCAAGAGAAAATATAAGAGACATTTAAGGGAGTGTTGCTGCATGAGGCCTTTGTGTTGCTGTAAAACAAATACGTCCGTCACCTCCTCCTGTTGTCAATATAAAACATGGTCCATGGTGCAAATAAGGTTGGAAATGTCTGCTATGGATGACTAATCAAAAATACACACACACACACACACACACACACATCTTACCGGCGTCGAAATCAACTTTGCGGATGCGAAATGTGGCGGGAGCTGAGATGGCAACAGAATGAGAAAACAAACCAATGAGAGATCAGAGAGGACAGAGAGGCGGGTTTGAAAGCGACAGAAATGAGAATGGAAAGGAATAATGTCAAACACAACACTAGGGGAGTTGGAAGGTCGACCAAATAGAAAAAAAGCCTATAAATGAGTCTCCTGAGGGACTTTTCAGCAATCAAATCTGTGATTTGATGCTGACTCGGCTACAAAACTCAGTTTTTACAGGCCAGACAGCATTTCAGGGTTCTATAGTTTCTACAAGTCTAATATGAGACACAGTCAAGAGCCAGAATATCGAGTAGCTAAGCAGGTTTCAAATGAGACAGAGGGACTCTTGAAACAGTGTAATGTGGAACGCCACAGGGGGAATCAATCATGTTATAGATTGTTTCTCAGTGTTAGAGACGGTATGTACTTGAGGCACCCACACACAGCATTTTAAAGTTTCCGATGACCTACAGGAGAGTCTGCATTCAATTAACACCCGCGGCCAAAGAGATTATCAGACGACATTGGACTCAAGCTTTGAGACTTCTGACTGTATCTTCTCATCGGCTACGTTGTGTTTGTCTAAAACCTCACCGTTGTTCCAGCGGTGGTGCTCGACTTTATACAAAACTGGAAGAGACGAAATGCAAAGAGAAGGAAGAGAGTCGATGGAGAGAAGAAAGTGATGTATGAATGTAGAGGGGAAACAAATGGCGGCAAGTTGTTAACCTTTATCTCTCTCTTACACACACACACACACACACACACACACACACACACACACACACACTGTGTACAGACACACACAGTCTTACCTTCCAGAGCGTACTTCATGTCCTGAGCGAACAGCCTCCACATGACCTCTGTGCTGACTTTACCCACATCGAGTTCCTGAGGAAACCTGAAGTTCAGACAAACAGAGAAACTTTTAGTTGATCTGCTAGTGAGATAAACAACAAACTTATCTTTTTATCAGCCTACTGTGTTTACAGTCCTTAAAGTAAAACAACTTGCAGCAACAATAAAAAAAACCTGCTGCTAGCAATCTGTTCCTGATAGAACATCTAAATAACATTAGTTTAAAAAACACCAAAGAAATCAAACATTTTACACTAAATTTTGAACTAAAATCATACAAAAATAAACTGCAGTCTCTGCATTCATACTTTTATTTTGTAAGCTTAAATTATTATTTTAAACCTGAATGTAACTGAAACTTTTTACTCATTTCAACCGATAATTAATTATAGTTTTAATTATATCCAGATATACGAAAGAATTTGATAATTTTCTCAACTAGCGGCTGTGAGTTGCAGTAAATTCAACATCTTACAAGCAATATTTCAAAACAATGCAATGGCTGCATCATTGCCCTAACTTTCCCAATATGTCATAATGCAAATGAAGGCACAAAATACCAAACAAAAGATACTAAAAGTCAGCACTGACTGGTTAATGATGGGTGTGTAGGAGTTCTTGTCCTCCTCGATGATGGAGACGATGAGCGTGATGAGTTTCGGCCAAAAGTCCAGATTCTGGATGCTCGGGCCCTGCTCCTCCTGCTGGTTCTCCTCTTTCTTTTCCTCCTCCTCTTCCTCTTCCTCCTCTTCCTCGTCTTTATCTCCATCGTCTTCCACCTCCTCACCTTCCGCCTTTTCCTTCTTCTTCTTCTTCTTCTTTTTCTGCTCAGGCTGTGAGAGGGAAAGAGACGCAAGATGAAATGTTTAATTTGTTTTCTCCGATGAGAAGTTGAATGTCCAGCAGTTGCAGAAAGAAACATGCTTTTATGAAGCAAGAGGCAGCACAGAACAGAAGAAAAACTAATTTTAGTGCTCAAAGGTTGTAATTTCAATAAATGATCTGCACTGAATAATTTACAACAATATTATTCCTCCGCGATATTGATTTGTTATAAAAGATTGCAGCTCCATGTTCTCCAAGTTCTGCACAATCCATAACGCTGAAAAAGGAGACTTTTCTTGATTACCATGCAAAGTATTGCTAATTTATACAAAACACAGGCTGGTTTAATGAGTTTAGACTTATTAAGACATGAATCTCTCCGGGCACGGTCCAAAATACAAAGTGTTCTAGAGATACTGCTTCGGCTGATGGAGACTCAGTTATCAGTGCAATCATCATGTGCTGCATGTACCGAGATCAATATGAGCAAAAGTGAAGGTGAGGCAAAAAAAAGTTGTGTTTACTCGATTTCCATACTTTTAAATGGAGGAAATCCGGGATCATTAAGCGTTCTCTCTCAAAGAACATCAAAACACGGTGAGAAAGGCCCCTTTCCTCCAGAGCATCCTCTGCAACATGTCGATGCTCAGCGACTCACCGGTTGGACGGCGGGCTGGAACTGGCGGTTGAAGAGCTCCAGACAGTTGTTGAAGATGTACTCGTAGGTGGAGTTCAGGCAGGCCTTGACGCAGTCCCGCACCACGTTGGCGGCCCTGGGAGGACTCTGCAGCTCCAAGACCTGCACGAGGCCAGACGAGTCAGACACACATAGACAACCATGCATTGGTAAGCTATATAGTAGGTAAATATAGAGATATTATCAAATCATGTACAAACCCATCAATAAAAATGAAATAGTGAAAAATAATTGGACAACTGAGGCCGAAAGTGAGATTGAAAGCCTTTTTTTGCTTCAATTCAAACTGGAATAGAAAATATATATTCACTCATGAATACATGAAAACATGTCGGTTCATTTGGTCCGAACCACAGAAAATAAATGATATATTGTTGCATTATTTTGATCTGGTTCCTGTTTGCACTGACATGTTTTTAACCAACGAACCAAATGGAGTAAACATGTCGTTATACAGACAGGTCATCCTGCATCATCAGGACCAACGAGGGGCTTTAATGCTTCTGTTTATATATATATATATATATATGTTCTTTGATTAATATGTGATTATAAGCATCATTAGTTTTATGAGCCTACAAATTGACCGCATGTTATGAAGGATGACTAACAGGTAGAGACAGGAGTGTCCAAAAGCCCCTTTGTGCTCTCAGGTGACTGGTGCACACAAACACATGAATGAGGCGTCTTCTTACTGTGGAATCACTATCGCACACTTTTTAATGGACTTAATGAACTGGCAAAGTTTATGGAGTCGATAACAAGCAGAGCAGTTTTAACAGCGTTGAACCTATTAGTCAGGGACAATACCCGCGCTGACGTGCTTATATACATAGCTTTATAAAGATCAATCATAAGATCGCTTCCTGAACAGATTTCACGATCAGCAGATTTATTTATTGATTTATAAGTATTTTAGCTTTTGAAATCATGCTAAAATCCCACATCTGCTTTCATAAAATCCCGTGGTTGGTTAGTTTGCTTTCACACTAGAAACAACACTTTAGTCTGCTTTGGAACAGTTCCCGGCCTGGTTGTAATGGCAGCTTTCACACCGGCTGAAACAAACCGTACTAACTGAGTGGATTGTTACCGAACCAATCGGGTGAGGTGTGAAAGCACACGGATACACGACCTTTCCTCCGTCCTCAACTCTGGAATCAATCTTCCCCTAACAGACCTGAAGTCGACAGCACCCACTCACTCTGAGAGACATTAGTCAGAGGCTGCAATCAATCCTGCAACACTGCAGCTCAACTCTCTCAGAGTGTGTGTGTGTGTGTGTGTGTGTGTGTGGGTGTGTGTGTGTGTGTGTGTGTGTCTCCTCTTGTGTTTCTACTGCTATTAGAGTCCTCACAAGAACCAAAAATACTGCAAATTTTGGGCATTTTGAAGTAGCGAATCATTTTCAGTGGTGTGGAGAGTACAATTAAAACGTATTAATACAAAGAAATACACACAGAAACCAGACAACAACAGAACACAGTTAGAAACAGTTACGTCCAAGAGCCGAGCTGTTTGTAATCATGGCTTTAAATTTTGTTGAGTCTTGTGTTGTAAAAAAGCAGTTTGCCCAAATTCAGCGTGTGCACACCGAACTTCAGTTGAAGAGTCAAATAAAGACCAATTTAATAAGGAAGTATACGATGGCAAGTTGGCATTAAACCAATGTCAGTCACATCTTTCTGTTAGAGATGCCCACCCAACCTTTTTCATACAAGATGCAAGGATTAGTAGATTAACTCTCACCGGTAATAAAAACAGGTTTTAAAATATCAGTCAAGCAGTGTCGTGTCGTGTCGTGTCGTGTGTATCTGAGTTCATGAGTTGGTGATTTTGAGCTGATTTGTTATTTCTACCTTCATCCTGAAGAAGGTGATGCTGGTGAGAAGATCCACCGTTGACTTGAGGTCATGGAGGCGAGGCTTGCTGCTGGCCGGGAAGTTGTTCTGTCGACAGACACACACACACACACACACACACACACACACACACACACACACACACACACAAACACAAACAAGTCTATTAAGCATTTGTTTAGTTTATCTTCCTTAATGGACTGAAGCCTTTTTTTCCTATAATTTATTTCCTTATTCAATCATGGTCGTTGTTTGCCTTTTTAATTGTTCATCATATCGTCAGCCTTTAATTTACTGCATAACCGATTACAAGCAAACAGTCGTTTGAATGAATGCAAAAAGCCAGAGACCCGTCATCCTGACACAAACTATATGAAAACCCTGCTGTGACCCCCAGACTAAACTAAAGAGACTAACAAACAAACAACATCTGAGCAGCTGAGAACAAAGTATTTTTAACATCAAGAACATATCTGAGGAAATAAAGAAGCCAGATGACAGCGGGAGGTGGTAACCTAATTGTTGCAGACAGTTTGGGGCCGATGACAAGTTAATAGTTTATGTTGACTTGTCGCATTCAGATCTAGACCTACACACCACGTCGTCTTAATGTAAATGAACGTCACTGGGACGGACTGAAGCTATAGATCTGCGTGTGGTGAAGAAAAGAGCAAAAGCATCTGAAGACTCACTCTGTACATGGAGAGGTCGATACGCAGGGAGTTGTGCAGCTGATCGAGCAGCTTCACAAAACGATCTCTCTGTTGGAAAAAGGAAAACAAAGAGCAGAGAACTTGACACGAGCAGTTTGCAGCCAGTGTGTGTTTGTTTAAATGTGTTTGAGTGTCTGCCTCTGTGTGAATATGTGTGTAGTCTGGCACCATGGAGAGGAACAGAGGGACTGAAATACTGCATGTTTTGTCTGAGAAATATATCAAAACAGAGACACATTTAAGCTACATGAGTATATTTAAGTTTGGAAAAGCAGTTTCGCACTTTACGACACTTGTCGGTGATGAAAAGCTTCTTTTTGTGTTGAGGGAGCACAGAAACCGATCCAAAACCAGTGCTTTGAAAATAATAAGACCTTAAACAGGATGTAATTCCCTCTCTAATATCTATTTTATATTTCATTCATAATGTAACTCAATGCACCCGCATTGACGTTAACGTCAGCTGTTAGCTCCATTATTTAGCCAAAAAGGACCATGCTGCTCACCGGCTGCTAGCAGCTCAAAGCTAACATTAACCAGCTCTTATCCTGCCGATTTCAGCACAGCATTTGTTGCTCAAAATGTAGCATTATCAGGTGAGAAATAGGATGCATGAGAGTGTTTAAGCACAGGCGTGTAGTACTAGTTTGCTACTCTGGTACATGTGTTGTTGTTGTTCCTGTGTAGTGTAATTAATGAGCTGATAAATGACATGATAATGTCACATCGGATCGGTGCATAGATTCACTCACTCGCTGATCTGTGAGTGAGAGGACACAGCAAAGTTTACTGAATTTTCTATCTGTGTTTTGACCATAATTTGACAGCTTGTATGGTAATATTGTTTTAAACTATTTTCAAAACCACAAAATGTTGACAAAAGCCGCTCAAATTGAATCTACTGATGCTATTTTTTCAAACTTAATCAAAAGTAGCCCAGTTGAGCGGAATCGAATCCTTTCTGGCATCACTGGTTTCACACTAATCTACCAAAACACAGAGCAATGCGCCAACAAAGCCAGTGACGAGGACGACCGCTAGCAGGCAAACATGAATGTTAACGATGCACCAATAAAATCATCTAAAACATCTGATTTGCAATTGTTTTATGAAATGTACTTGATACTTTTCACACTTCTTCGTATCACTTTCATATAGCAGATGCTTTTGTTTGGTGACTTGCACACTCACATTGCTCGGGAGCAATTTGGGGATCAGCGTCTCGCTTAAAAAACGTGGAGACACATGGACAGGAGGAGCCGGGCACCGATCCGCCCTGTGATCAACGGCCAACCAGCTTCATCTGCTGAGCTGCAGCCAGTAGCGGTATCCCCATTGCTTGTTTTGTGATTTTATCCACCACTATCCTTTATATGTTTTGGCAACACTGAAATTGAGCGCGAGAGAGAGAAAGCACTCTGGCGTGGGGGGAGTCACGACATGGCTAACAAACAAAAGAGATAAAATGAGTTTTGTCTCAAAGAGAGAACGAGGAGGAGGAAGAAAGAAAACTGGCATTGAACATTGCAGTTGAACACATTTATCTAAAAGGTAACAGTAACAACACTGGTGATTCCCACATTGGTGCTGTGAAAGTAAAGTTAGTCAAATATCTGAGTTTTCTTTTTCTTTTTTACCATTCTCACCAGATTCTACAGGGTCTAATGTGTCTCAATTTAGAAACAGCTGTGTGGAAGCCCGCAAAGTCTTCTCATGTCTGAAGCATCCAAAGTAGGTAAAACAGCAAGGCACTCAGTAGGCAAGTTATCCTAAGTCCTACATACGTACATCTGTACTGATGACGGGATGTTTTCTTCTGGTCAGAAGGTCTTTTTGGTGACAACCAATGAAAATGAATTGTACATGTTGTCTAAAAAACCTGTAAAGGTCAGGTTGTCTAATGAAAATGTTAGACAGACAACTCTGTGTGAATGTCTGTCTCCTATCATTATTGATCAATAATAATCTCCAAAGCCATCAATCTAATTCAATGTATTTGGATAGCCCAAAACCAGGAATCAGCCTCAGAGGGCGTTACGATCTGTACATCTTCTGTCCCAGGACCCCTTACATCGGGAAAAGAAAAAACTCCCCCCTTACAAGACCTTCAACAGGAACAAAAACAAAAGAAACCTACAGAATGACCATGCAAGCAGTCATATATTTGACTGATAATAGTAATAGCAGTGGGTGTCTGGGTGCTTTTATTTTGTGTTTGCTTTTAGTGTTTTTGACAGAATTTTCGCGACAGCGTGATTTGATTACATAACTGCTGAAAAGTTTCGTTGGAAATCTGTCATACCTCAATCCTCTCCTTTGTAAAAGTAGACAGTCGTGTCTGCAATCCATAGCAATTAGTTTGTGCATCGTCAGTATATTGGAAGGGTTTCCCCTTTGTCTTTAATCTTTGGAAGAAAGTCTGAAAAATGGCCAACATCACCTGGCATAAACAACCAATGAACACGATTGCCAAACTCTTGAAAGGACTCTTTTAACTCTCGTTTTGGTTGTGTCTATCCGTGTGTCCCCTGGCGGCAGGAGCAAAGCGAACAGAGGAAGCAGAGAGCGTTATAGCTCCTTGTTAAAAAAAACAAGGAGTTGAGTTTGGTTTTATGTGAGAGAAAAGGAAGCAGAGGGAGGGAGAAATTCCCCAACACTAACTTCCCCAGTTCATGCCAAAGCACGTCTCTAAATTTGAAGGATAAGGCTGGTAATAGTCCACGTTCTTTATTGTCAATAAACGCTCTGAATAATGTATGTTTTAGAGCTCCATTGTTGTCCAAAAACTACAGGTCGGTATCAAAGGTCAGTATCGGTCCTGACACCAATCCACCGGATCAGATTGGTGAACCCTTACTTTCTTACACCTCCAGCAGAGAACCGATTGGCTTGGGGCTGAACGCCAGAAATCACAGTTAGGTTTGGTCTTTTCATGGGGTTTGTTGACAACAAGAAAATATATATAATATAAAATATATAACACCGACAGCCATAACCTTAGAACTTCACTATCAAAGAGCCCTTTGAAGAGGTGCGAGACGGACAAAATGTCCTCAATTTCTAAAAACTCTCTCTTAACGTTTGAAATCCAGAAACACACACACGCACACACACACACACACACACACACACACACACACACACACACACACACACTTTCCTTGTTACCTGGTTACTCCCTTCAGGTTTACTGCAGTGACTCCCTGAACGTCCCTGTCCTCTGCTGCTGTGACACATTTTATGTGATCATAAAAACATGACAAGCCCAGAGGCTTCAACTCACAATCAAGTAAAGTGGCCTGGAGGAGAAAAACAGATAATATAACAGATAATCATTGGGAGCTGAACTTTTTTGCATAAAAGTCTGAAGCCGGGTTCATTATTCTTAGAGACTCAGTTTTCATCACCATTAAATGAACCTTCAGGAACTTTTGTTTTTGTATTTTTGAGGTTTTCAATTCACCAAAAGCTATTATTGGTGAGCTCAATTTGAAATAAGTACTATATTATTGTTGTTGTAGTCTATTATTCTTGTTCTTTAAGGCCTTTCTGTCCCCTTGCTCCTGACCAATAGGCAGCCCCTCTACCTTCAATCATCTAAATCCTGAGACATTACTTAATATGTCAGTGGTGCTCAGACATCATGTCTTTTGTGATCTCCGTGACCTTGTAGCACAGTAAATCCAACCTGATCACGTATTTTCCCTCTATCTGCTGGTGTAAGAACCAGAGCTTCTCAGTCGTCCTTGTGGAGCAGGTGCAGAAATCACCACGAGCGAATGAACGCCAAACTTAGACAAGTGAAGGCCGACAACATTGAATTATCTTGGGAGGAAACAGCATGTGTTGCTCTGATCAAAGTGGGAACAAACACTCGTACAACTGTGCTCGTGCACTCATTACGTGTCACCGGAGTCTTCCTCAAGCTGCTAGCTTGACGAGCTAGCTGTGAGTATTGAGTGCTAACAATAGTCAGATTTGTTGTTTACGTTTAATATGATCGTGTTGGGGGAGTGGCTTTGGAGGGAGGCTCAAAGGGAGGGGCCGTCAGTGTTGCCGACTTAACGACTTTCACGCTACATTTAGCAGCTTTTGGAGCTGAGCTGCTCGCCACTTTCATTGGAAAAGACAAGAGTGAGGTTTTTTCTTAAGAGCTGTGCATTTTTGTTACACGGAAATTAGAGAAACAGTTGCACGCCTCTTATTTAAGGTTAGTTAGAAGTTGTTGATTTCAGGAGGAAACAGAGACCCACTAAAATCTCAATGGCAGATTTTCATTCAAGCCAAAGTAAATATCAATGCATTATTGCATTTATTGCCATTGTATTGTATTGGCTGTGGAAATATTTCACATGTTTGCATGTTCAGCTGACCTACTGTGCACCGACTAAAGGACTCTCTAGAATACACCAGCAATTCATTTGTAGTCATTTATATATACCACTTGTTGCCCTGTGATAAATAGTGACACATAATGATTTTCAAATTACAATTACACATCACTTCCTCTCCTGGAGATATGACACTATGGGACCCGTAAAATAAAAGGTCATATTGGGCAACATACAAACCACAGAAGAAGGCAGGTAGTTTTGGTATTAAAGCACATTTCTTGCACAAATCAGCACGTGGCATCTCTGCATTTGATGCCACGTGCTTTAGACTGCAGGCAGCAACAAATGTGAACTCTCTAAATTCTTTATAGCAGAATTGCACCGAGCTGCTCGGTCACTATTGACACGGAACGCTACTGTGCTTCTTCTCCCACTCTGAGGTGTAATCACATTCAAGTCACGAAGGTACAAAATGGGCAGAGACGAGAATGAAAACCAGGCACCTCCGATCAAAGTGTCACTTCAAAAGAACAAATCTGGGTTTTGGTATTATGGCACAAAATCATGGATAAAACATCTTACGTGAACCTAAATTACCTTGAACACTTTAATCCACAACGCGCTCTGCTGCAAAACCTCCAGTACAATTCCAGTCATTCACTTTTTAAAGAGCAGGCATTGCTAATTTAAAGCATTTAGGGAAATATTAGTAAGAACGCGTTTGTTGCTGCTCAGATTTTTTGAAGATATATTGCTGAAGCTTGACTAGACCAGTGCAGCCTGTAGCTGACAACTAGGGAGCTCTCAGGTGTGTAATGTTTGTTCCCACCGGCACACACTCACACACACACACACACACACACACGCACGCACGCACACGCACATGAACACACACGCACACACACACTCACACAGTCTGCAGGCATATAAACACACTCACACACCTGAGCAACATCACAGACAACGTCGGTAAAACTGTCAGCTGATGACTTGATCTCAGCGATGGTTTACGAAGAGCAGACGAGAGGAGGAGCGGATCGATACGACGCCATCTTTCTCACACGGACGCAGGGAGTGAGAGGACGGACACAGACGGCGGGAGGGAGGGAGGGAAGTTTTGCGAATTAGTTGTCACCTTGTTGCCGTGGCAATGAGTACATTGAAATTGACTTATTATTAAAAAACGACACCAAAAAAAAGCAATAAAGAACCAGAAAAAGTGAAGGAGGGAACACGTGTGTGTTTCTGTCTGGGAGGAAGCAGCACCAAAGAGGATGGAAGAAACAGTAAAAAATAATAATAATATAATAAATAAAAAAAGCTGCAGTAAATAAACGGAGACAGACAGACTGAGGCCGAGCAGAAGGTAAAAAAACAACAAATAACATCATACCTGCCTGTGTGTTCATGCTGACTGACACCAATAATAACACATTTAAAGAAAATTACTTGTAATTGCTACAAAACACCATTTGCTGAAAGAATCAAAACTAATATCAGTATAAAACAAGCATTTTTAGATTTGTGAATAACAAACCAAATATAGTGAATGGCATAAAAAATGAATTACTCCCATAGAAAACCTCTAAACAGTTATTGATTACAGTAAATACATATAGACGGACCGATATCAGATTAATGCCAATGATTTCAAAGAGAATCGTACTCAGTATGATTTCAAAACAACAGTAAACTGACAAACATAATACAATGATTTGATTCAGCTCATATTCTATATTTATAGAAATGGCTCAACGATAAGATTTCCATTTTGCCACGTCAGGTAAATTATTAAATTATAATTATAATTCCCTTGTTAATGAAAGGTGCTATACAAAAATACATTTGCCTCCATTGCCAGTAATACCTTAATGGATGTTTTAGAGCTCACAGGTTAAGTAATGAATTAAAATATGGTCGTTTTAGGATAATTAGTTCTTACAGGGAGTCAAGACATTATTGAACTGTCGCTTAGTCATTAATTAGTGCTGGTCCTCTATGCTAGAGTGTATTACATGTCATGCATTAATTCATACATCAATTCAAGCTGAGTCATGCATTCATTACTGTCAAGTCATTACACTGTTACTGTTCTCTAAGATCAAAGAGGGATGAGAACACAGCTTAATGAAACCAGTGAATTACCCAGATACATAGAAAACAACTGAATCCAGCTGAATGTAATGAGACACAGTTGTAGTTGAGAGCAAGTCCGCCTGCATCTCCTGATCCATTAAAGGAAGTGCGCTCTGCCTGCAGTCGCTCGTATATCACCAGAGTCTGAGTGCAACTGGTAGGAACACTGTAGTGGGCACTGCTGGCAAGGATCCCAGGAGTCATTAAGTTCGGCCTCTAACTGTCATTGTCCCCGCCGTCTACGTTTCCTGCGGGGCCCGCCGGCTGAAATTTGGACCACTGCAAAGCACAGAGCCGTTAAAGAAGGTCCCGCAGTGATAAGACGTTAACTTTTAATCAGGGAGATTATTAGCAGCATAAACGAACAACGTGCTGGCTCTGCTCAGATCGTTCCTCATGGATGTTTATGTGAGACAGGTCCTTTAAAATGCTTTCCCTTCAGCAGGTGGCAGTCAATACGCCCCCGGTTTGGAAAAACAGACAGGAGTACCAGCATCAGCATGGAAACAAAGCAATGTACTGCTGAGGACGGGAGCAGCTGCAACATGCGTTTAAAGACACCTAAAACAATCACTGCAAGGTAAAGCAGGGAAAATATTCTAAATATAGCGTACACTAAAATACGTCAACAGCAGTACATTACTTTGCTCCCATGCTTCTCTAAACTCCATCTCCTCTAGTAATACTCTGACTATGGAGAAGTACCTCATACAACCACACTTCACAACATCCAAACTATACCTTTAAATACTACAGTTACAATCCACGTCACCTTCTGAAGACTTTGTGACGCCTACTTTAGGTCAAAATGTATATTATAGGCAAATTTCTGTCTTTTTTGAAGCCTGAAATCCAATCCTGTTTTAAAGTGGAGTTCAGTCCTGTAAGATCTCCGTCGGGGCAGAGAAAAACAGTTTTTTTAAATCAGTCGCAGACTAAAAGCTATTTGTTTAATCTCACATAATCATATCAAGAAGAGAGCCTTTTGTTTGGGTAAAAGCAGCTTGAAGGTAAATGTTGAATTCATTAGTAAGATGAATCTCAACATGCCCTCTGTATTCTAACGTCGTTATGCATCTGCGATGCTCCGGTCAAATAACGCAGCTCCTCCCAAGGCAATGACAACGTCACCGTCACTGTTCCGACCTGTAATTGTGGTGCAACCAATACCCACGGCAGCGTAATCATTTCTAAGGCTTTATCAGAATCAAATCAGTCGTGTCTGAAAAAGCCAGTTGTGACTGATGAAGGATGCAGGGAATAAAGAGCCAGCCCATAATCCCTCAGAGAAATATCTGGATATGCATGAGACTTAGATGTTTGAAGGTTTTGTGCACCTTAAACAAAGACCACAGCTGATATTGTCTCAGTGTTGTGTCCCTGCAGTACAAATCACATTATCATCACTAGCTGCTGCTCTGAAACACAAGCTTTGTAGTTCACTATGTCAACTCGTATTTTTTACCAGTTTGCCTCTTCTTTAACTTCTTTCCTTTATAGTGAAACATGTGAGTCGAGTATTTCATTCAACTTCCATTCAACCAAGGCCACCGATAACGTGAAGGTGTTTATGTCAGAGCGTTGATTTGAATTAAGTCGGAGTTTGCTGACGACAATGCTGCATCTTTAATTCAAATATATCATTGATAGAATAATAAATTGGTTGTTTTAAAATCCAAGCACCTGAGGTATGTTGAAGTCTTCTACCATGGACACCAACGTGCATGAACTCATCCGAAAGCTGCGTCTGCACTCAATCTATGTAGCAACAGGTGACGCTTTGCAAAGAGAAAGCCAAAGGGTCTCGACTGGTCGGATGGTGTTGAACAGATTCGTGCTTATCTGCTCGTCACTCACCCCGAAGTTGGAGGCTGCAAATCTGGCCGGAGCGGAGACGTTGGTGGAGGCGGTCGGGTGGGCATAGAAGGCATTGATGTTGGCCAGCAGGGTGCTCATCACTGCCGGCACCCCTGACAGCATGTACTTAGAGGACAGGCAAGAGAAATGGCTGTGGAGGGAAGGAGAGGAGAGAGAGAGGGATGGGTGGGAGGAGAAGGAGAAAGGGAAGGTTATAGCAGGTTTTTGGAAGGAGGGAGATTGAAGGTTTAAAAGCAGGAAGAGGACAGATATGTAGAGGGGGGGGAGGAGGAGACAGGGGGAGAGGGAAGGAAGGAGGAAGACACGGAGAAACCAGAGAGAGATCAGAAGGAGGATGGAGGATGGAGGGTGGAGGGAAACCAACAAAGATGAATTAAGTTGAGATTAAGTTAAAGCAGTTGATCAACAGTGTACAATTGTGGCTATTTTTTCTCCAACTTCATCATCACGACTAAAGAGCTCAACACCACTTTTTGAACGACTCGGCTTCTGTAAGTGGATTTCTCATCACGTCGCTCGATCAGCGTTTCAGAAAATCCTTATCTGAAGTGTTTTAAGCATTGAACCAAGCCAATCGACTACCTGCCGAATTGTAACTGAAAAAGATTTATTTAAGAGCAAAACAATTAACTGGAAAATAGAAAAGAAAGGCAAAGGTACAGAACTGTGTACATCATTATTTTAATAGTGAAGGAAATTACTCAGCCCAGAGACCGTTGGGAATATTGTGAATTCTACTCGTTGTCACTGTGACGGTTGTGAGGCCTTGGACTATACATCTGTTCTCCAAATGTTATCTCTAAAACTCATTAAACACAATTTATGACACATCGTTTCGCTGTTAACTAATGCACAAAATTATACATATTGTTAATGTGACAGCACTAAGTTACTAATTCGAGAGAGTCAAAATATTTCAACACCTAATGGGATCCACAGAAGCAGACACACGTATGAAGAGTTCGTTCCAGTGAGGGAACCAAAATGAAGCTGTCAGTGAGATGTGAGACTTAATAATGGCGACAGCGCGTCTGTGTATTTCAATCACCGTTTCCATTTGGCGGTGTTATTGGACGGCTCATATCCCCATTTCCTCTGGGACATTTCTGCTCACAACTTCAATCCCCTCAATGCTTCCCGGCCTGATTATGTTACACGTTTGTGCTCCAACACAGAGACCCACTCTGTCCCTTTAAGGTTAAACTACATTATTAACGTAAATAAACCAGTGTGTAAATGTGTGTGTGTGTGTTTGTCTCTCCACCTGCCTACAATGATCCAATCTCTGTGGTGGCAGATCATCTTTTCTCATTAGATAAACTAATTTGCATGCTGTTTATAGTTCATAACAACCTCTCATCACATCAACACACACACACACACACACCTACACACACACACACACACACAAACACAGGTCTACAGATACTGTTCACAAACACACACTGATTTCAAGTATTTCCTGATTGGATTAACCCACACACAATCGGCTAACATCATGGAGACGGTGAGCTTACGTCATGGCCTGGTAGATGGACTCGATGCCGTAGCGCATGGCGAACTCGTCCACGATGTCCTGCTTCACCTCGTCATAGTAAACCTTCCACGCGTCGTCTCCCTGAGCCGCTGGGATCTTCACCACGCCACCTCCCTCTACGTCCGTTGAGAAGTGGAACATGTTCTACCGAGAGGGGGGGAAAAAAGGTTGAGAGAGCAGGAAAAACATCAGCAGTGCTAAAGGAAGTGAACAACAGCCTGGTTACACAACAGCGGGCTGAGAAGTTCTGGCTTCAGAGGTTGTTGAAAACTCGTCATAGTTAAATACAAGCAGAATAACAGAATGCAATTCTGATTTGGGACACGACACTGCTGAGTGGAAACATAACTTCCACATCTGGATACTTTGTTATCTTTCCTTTGTCTTCGTTTGTCTTTTTCATGTTCCAGCAGACTCAACCATCAGAAGCAATTTGTCAAATTTGAAAAGGCTTTAAATAAAGTAAAGTATAATCAGACATGTGTTGTTTGTAGAAAACTCCAACATATTCTTTATAACAATATAAATGTATTGTTTGCTCTTTATGGAATGATTGCTTGAAGCTACTATGAGGAACTTTCATTTTGTTTTGATTCTGGCGGCCCCTTCACATGCTGTAGTGTTTGCTTTTAGGAAGCCTCTCATTTTACTGCAGCAGGGTTTGACAGTCTGTCCCACTCAGTCCTAGTTCTGGTTCTCCCGTGCCTCCCTTCCCTCCAGCGGGTCCAGCAATACGTCCTGGGTCTCCAGCAGCGTGGTGTTGGTGTTAGCTCCCAGAGAGGAGAAGCTCTGCTGCTGGAGGAGGAGGAGGAGGAGGAGCTGCTGCTGCTGCCGGGAGCCTAGCTCTCCTCCTTCCTCCGGAGCTCCAGACTGCAGGTCCAAGGCTGCAGGTGAAGCCGGATCTGGGTCTGTCCACAGTGGACCGGTCTCTGCTGGAGTCTGAACTGAAGGAGTTTCTGGTGAACCTGCATGATGTCATCTGGTTTCACCAGAATCCGACCCGGTGGCTCCGATGATGAGCTTTAATTATAACTCTATAGAAACAGACCATCTTCCCTCTGCTGGTCTCGTTACTGATGGAGGTCTTATAGAGGATCAGGACTAAACTGAGACTGGTTCAGAACCAGATAAAAGTTCCTCATTGTTACTTTAAGCAATTAGTCAATTAATAGATATGTTTACTGTATCTGCAGATATTAATCAACAACAACAATTTTGATTAGAAACGAGCAAACATACAGATTTCAACGTTTTGTTCTCGTTAAAAAACTCTCAATGGACTCCAGTGTGACTCCATGTGTGTGTCTCCAGTTCCCCATAAACTTCCTACATCAGCTTATTCCTGACTTTACATGTATATGTGTGTGTGTGTGTGTGTCACCTCATGAAGGCAGGTGTACTGTACGTGGTAGGGTGCCACCTTCTCCTCTCCCTCGATCTCCACGCTGATCTGAAGACGAATGGCACCAGACACCGCCGACTTGTCTGTTCTCTTTTCTGCAAGTGGAGACACACGCCCACACACACACACACACCCACACACACACACACGCCCACACACACACACACACACCCACACACACATACACACACACACACACACACACACACAATTACTCTGAAGTCGTACATCTCTCAGAGTTGAACTTCAGTTGAACTTCGGATCTAAGACGACAACTAAAACTGCAGTGCTAATGAGCAAATCCGCATTCTGAAACACAAACACAAACACCAACTACACACTCCCATCTACCACATAAACACACAGACACACACACACACACACACACGCACACACACACACACCATGTCTCCCATATTGCTACATACCCAGGTTGTACCAGACGTCCATCTCTCCGCTCAGAGTTCGGACCTCGATGATGCTCTGACCCAGGAAGTCGTCGGACTCCCTCTTCAGACGCTGCTTCACTCGCGACTTGATGTCGTCGTCTTCGTCCCAAACTCGCAGCTTGACGCGATCCGAGGAGTTGTGGCACTCACTGGGGAGACAGAGGACGGGTGGGCGGCGGACGTGTTGTTTTAACAAACGTGTGGGTGTCGGAGCAGATGGCTAAAGTGGAAGGTTTGCACGCATGGAGCAAATTAACACCCGTTCATGACTACTTTGCACCTCGTGGTCTTTCTGTGGTGACGAGCCAGTAAACATGGATTAAAACTGTACAACATGTTTTCGATGATTTGGCTAAAACCTGGTTGAATTTGAATGAGAAATTATAGTTTATTATTAGAAGTCTGCATTACTCTCTTCTTTTAGGGAAGGCAACAGGTCGTATACATAAATAAAAGCAGTGTAAATCAACCTGATTTATGTGCTAAATTATTAAAATGATTATATTAAATGATAAAGTGGGTGAGAAACAATTTAATCATGCTATTACATATAACTGTTGTTTATACATTCGTTGTTGTTTATCACTTCAATAACTTAAATGTTTCTGAAATGATATTAAAAAAAACTTTTCACAAATATTTTGACCGGTATGATTTTGATTTTACAATTTTGACAAGATGTCTATGCGTCTCTTGATCCAGTCTGGTCTCCAAAAATGCACTTTTAGTAACATTTTGAGGGAAACATATTTTCTCCCGAATTCCGTCTGTTGCTGAATTATTACAAATATGTTTCTTATCAAAGTCTGCAGAAGTCAGCATGTAGGGAGGAGATCAGGGAGGATGGACGGGTCAAACAAACCCAGGACATTCACCCAGGAGACTGCTGTTAGTGTCCTGTGTGAAACCAAAAGTTAAGGTTGACTTGTTTGAATTTACATCTGTAATTTAAATAACAACACAAATGTAATTATTTTAAGCCAAACCATGATATTTTTACTCGAGATGTTGTTTGAATTTACAACATTCTGTCAACGTAGTCCAGGAGAAACTGAGAATGCAGTAAAGTTGAACAGGAACGTAATTTAGGAGACGGGGTTGTTTGACATGCAAATTATCTAATCAATGCGAACATGGTACAACTGTGACAGAGCTTCTAATGAAAACATATTCAGATTCAAACAGTCACTGAGCCGATGCATATTTGAAATTCTCGATGCCACTTCCTTTCGTGTGAATGCATCTCATTTCATTATTATATTGCCTCATCTTGTGGCCCTGTGTTTTTCACTTAAATAACACAGCTTCACATCAACCAACACTCAAGCGTCCTACTCTAATAAACACTCATATACGTCTGATACTACTGTGATTCTACAATTATATACTGCATTTTTACTCAGGTGTGATTTTGCTTTTATCAGGACCTTTGTTGGTAATGGAGGTTTGAAGGCCCTGCATTCCTTTACAGGTGACTCATAGGACTCCATGTTCGAATAAATATGATGTGTTGTACCAGTCAGGTGCACCAAAGCTAACAGCAGAGTGAGGGAGATCAGTGTCTACACACACACACACACACACACACACACACACACACACACACACACACACACACACACACACAGTCCTGACAAAAAATACAAACAACCAAAAGAACTGAAATCACCGGTGTAGTTTGACCACAGGTGTGAAGGACCTTAAAGTAAAGGATGTGAAACCTTCTTCCACCCCCGTAACGAGACACTCACTCTGTTTATCTGCTCCAGCTGAGCTCTACAACCAGGAAGAAAATAACAAGCTGAACTTACAAGCTGAACTTTTCCTCCCAGACTGGGTTCAGGTTTCCGTAGATGGTCTTTGTTCTCTTCTTGGTCTTCCCAACTTGGATGGTGACGTACGGGTCGCTGGAGCCCGTTCTGTCCTTGGCCTGGAGACCCTGCGCACTGACGACTGAAAACACACACAAACAGAGGGAATGACTGTGTAAATTGCATAAGAACAACAAAACACCTACTCGTTGCCAACATCTTTCTGTCTCATTCACACACACACACACACACACACACCAAAACACAAGGTATCACCCACACAGTTATGCAAAGCCCCGTAACACACCAATGGTGACTCACAGCCAACATTTCTCACCAAATGACTTACACCTGATGTTCTGCTGTTCTGTGCAACAGGTAGTCAAAGAGGTCTTTTGAAAACAGAGGTGACCTCACTCGGCTTTTAAGTGAGAAACATCTGGCCACCACAGAGACCATGTTTGGATTATATGAGCCGACATGCATATTTGTTTCATTTTAAATTACATATTTTGTACTGCTTATTGTTTCTGTCCAAAATGACTCAAATAGCATCAACACAATAACCATGTTTGTCTTGAAGACCGTCCGTCTGGCTTCCATTGTATCCAAGTTATCGATGGATAATTGTGTGTTTGGGACGTCAACCGCTATAAAAACTTAGCGACCAGGTGATCGTAAGCTCTCATCCAAGAGGAAGCTACATAAATGGCAGACACGGCAAAGACAGAAAAACTATGCGAGGCAAAACAGTGAGTGGACAGCTTGTTCCAGAGGTTTTGCTTTCGTGAGCTTCTGGTGTCGTTGAGCCGGGAAGAGGAGCTAACTTTAAATGTTGTGTTTGTAAACTGCAACCAACTAATCAAACTGATTCTCTCGTTACCTGAGGGAAGGTTTGCTGAGTGTCAATATGTTTTTGCTCAAAAAAGGAGGGCTGCAGGTGTGTTGGTGTGCGCTAAACATGCAGAGTATGTTGTGCTAATGAGGAACATAAGGGTAATGATTTAAACCAGGAAGAGTACAGGGGAACTCACTCATCTGCCAAAATAAAAGCCTATATCCAATATTGTTCCCCATTTTCCACTTTGCATTGCTTAAAGGAATAGTTTGACATTTTGAGGATATATACTTATTTACCTTCTGGTGGAGAGTTAGAGGAGTGTGTGATACCACACTCACACCCGTTAAATATAAAGCTACAGTCAGTTAGCTTAGCTTAGCACAAAGAGTGGAAACAAGGGGAAACAGCTAGCCTGGCTCCGTCCAACGATGACAGAATTCTCCTCTAAAACTCACTAATTAACATGTTTTATCTATTTTTGTTCAATCCAAACAAAAACTGAAAGTGTACTGTAAACGTCCAAAGCATCCGTGTGCTACACTGTGTGGAACTAATTGGGATAATTTCTATTTAAGCTGACAGGGGGTCAGAGTCTGCTCTGAGTCAGCAGCCCATTGAAACACAAAAACAATGTAATGATGACACTGACAAAGAAACTGTATTTCATGTGGATTGATTTAGGCTGGTTTAATCATTGGTAGCAAACAAACAGCGATCTTTCAGCCAGGAGACAGCAGTTTTCCCCCATGAGAAGCAGAGGTTATTTGAACCCAAACGACGATCTATTCCTAAACCTAACTAAGTGTTTTTGTTGCCTAAACATTACTAAGTTGTTTCCTGTGAAGACAGAAGTGTTTTTTTTTAAAGACTGTATGCATGTAACGAGCGGAGATTGACACGTGTTGCTGGCTTTTGCAGGAAAACGTACAAACAATGAGGAGTAACTTTTCGAATGGTATCATACGAACACTGAGGTTACGTTGATTGACTATTATGAATATCATCTGATCTGGTCAGTGATGCCCTGGCTCTGACATGCATCCCTTGCTTAAAATGTGCAAAAGAGAAAATCAGATAAATGCTTATGTATTTGCTTTTTTTGTGCTCATACATACAGGTGAAAGACGTAGTCTTAAAACGTAAAAAAACAGGCACTGTTTCATTTTTTTGACTTCTTTCTGTATGTTTAAGACTCAACATCACGCCGATCCACATCCGTCCCTGTAATGTCTGTGATAGCGCTTCATTCTGATGCATGTAATCTGTGCTGAAGGGAGTTTTGCATGTTAATTGGTTGAGATATTCCCGAATGAAATCAATGGATTCTTCAAAGAGCTCCCGGTAGAGCGTCTCCTGTCAGTCCACCGTCTAGTTCAATCACAACTTGGCTTAAATACAAAACTGAGTTTGAGTTGAAAGTATGTCTGGATGTATTTCAGATGATTGATTTATGCAAAATGGAAGAAAAAAAAGGAAAAATGTGACAAAAAAGTAAATGTGAGAATTTTAAACATCTCAACTTAAATGATTTATAGATGCCTGTCAAAGAATGTCTGGTAAAACTTGTCTCCACCATGTTTGAGAGGTCAAAAAATGCCTAAAGCTATATGACAAATAAGTTAAATTATAATATATGTGTAGTGGCAGCTTACTTTACCGTCCTTCTTGCAGGACGTAAAGGGTTCTGACTCCTGCAGAGTACCATGTCCAACTCTTGCAGGCTAAACTGTTCTTGTTAGCTGTCCAATGATGAGGCTCGTAGTTTAAAGTAGTTTTATTCCGTGTAAACAAAAAATAGACAAAATCCTTATGCAATAAATGGAGTACCAAAGCACTGACCTTCTGCTGGCTGTAACTAAAAAGTCTATAATCTGCGGTCAGACAAAATATTTGCTCCACATCCTGCTCCATCAAAGCCTAACGAGCACTGAAAACCTACTTAAAGGAGCCAACCAACAACGATCCAATAGCAGGACAGAATAGAGGAGCCTTTATCTTAACAGGGCAAACATGTTCATCTGCAATGGTCATTCAGAATCCAGCCGGACACATTTATGAAAACCGTTTTCATTGCGTATCAAAAGTTCACTTCTGGAATCTGTAAATAGTTCAATCAGCAGAGGAGGAGCAGGCGACCATGAGGCGAATGTGAAACAATGCGTCCCTGCGTCTCCTCTTCATCCGAGCTCGTCCCCGGTGATCAGGGGAGACAAGGTGTGATGGCTGCCATGGCAACACTGCTGCCACTATATGGTGTGTGATGTGTCTGGTTGCTCTGGGCAACAGCGGCAGTCATGTTTGGCAAAGGGGAGGCGGTAAATTAGTGAAGCTCGCAGATAAACAGTTCAAAGTCTCTCTACAGCTCAGAAGCAGACCTGTCAGAGAAAATGATGAACTTTTGGTATTTATGGGAAACCTGACGCGCTTTGGTTCAGCTTCACATTCTCACAGCTGCAGATTTTCACAGCCGTCAATGTCAGCTGTGGTTTAAACCTTTGAAGAGATTTACCATCCACCTTCCTGGGATCTGAACGAGCACGAAAATTTATTTTTTAAACTTGCTATCAATGTCATAAAGTATTGAAATGTGTTATTCTGATTTCTCATTAAATTTCATTTTGGGAAATGGTTCCAAAGCAATTAGCACAACACTTTTTAATCTTTACAAGAACTTTAGTTTAGTTGTACTTATTGAACATAGTACTTTATACTGAAGTAGAATTACCGCCTTGTGGTTGTATGCCTCCGCCTAAATCTATCCTACCGCTTTGTTGTGTTTTGACGTATTTCGATGTCTCACCTTCTGATTTCTCATTAAATCCCAGTTTTATTTTGGAAAACGGTTCCAAAGCATTTATCCGCTGTATATCACTGTATTTTAGGCTTTTAGAGAAAGCTTTATTAGTTTTTCCTTTCAAACATACTTTGTGTGCCCACTGGAATGCCCGCCTCAGGGTTGTACGCCTCCGCCAACCAGTCAAGTTGCAGATTACATCCATTCCCATCACTTCATCATTTTATTTGTGTAAAACCGTCATAGTTAGAACTTTGACCGCCAAATTCGTATCAATTAATATTTGAGTCGAGAATGAAGTTTGGTCCTCCAGGCGCTCCTGAGATATCGAGTTCAGACGAACTGACAGACGAACAGATTACCCCTAAAAAATAAAATGCGCTGCAGCCGGTGCAGCTGATGCGTCAGCTGATGCTGAGAATAAAAATTCCACACGACCTTGAGTTTGCTCTGCAGATCGACTTCACACAGAGATATGAGTGTTATATGCACAGTACAAGTGTGGACACACTTCGACACAGAGTGCTGTTGCTACAAGCGCTGTGAAGATTGAGCAGGTGCTTTAGTAACAATGGAGAAAGACATAATGAAAGAAAAGACAGCTTTTCCTGTCTCTCACTGTACGTCATGTGTTCATAAATATGGTGTTTTTTGTAGATGATGATCTGCATTACTGCATTAAAAGTTGCCTTTGTCTGTTAAATTTATTTAAATGAAAATGGGTTTAACTTTTCTTTGAAGTTTTTTGGGGGAGCGAACAGAGAATGTTGAATGCTGTACACAGTAAAACCCTCTAAGGCACATTTGTGATTTTGGGCCGTACAAATAAATTGGTAAACAGAGAGAGACAAGAGACTAAAAGGACAGTGTAAAGAAAAATGCAGCACATTTTTGCAAACCTTCTGTCATCTAAAATATATTTAATCTAGTTCAAATGAATAGATGTCCCCTATGGAGTATTCAGGTCACTATTCACATGTTTTTTTTCACTGGACGTACCGTTGATAGTGATCTTGGCCGACCACTTGGAGGTGCCGTCCAGGACGCTCTGCTTGATGGTCTTCATGTGCTGACCGTGGACCATCTTGGTGATGTTGAACACCTTCCGGATCTCCTCGAAGATCTCCGGCTTGTTCCTCTCGCGGATCTTCATCCTGTCCTTCATGGCCATGATGATGTGCTGCGTCCGGTCCTCCGCCCCGGTCTTGGAGCTCTTCTCGGCCGCTCCTGAAGGCGACAAGGTGGGAGGAAGCAGAGGAGAAGGGTGGATGATGAGTTCCTAGAAACAATATCTTTCACTTATGCTAAATGATGGACCACGTGTGTTATTTTTCTTTTAGCTTTAACATTATGCTGTTTTCATGTTTTCTGGCATTATTCTCCAGTCCAAAATCTTTTGGCAGAAATGTAATATCATATTCATAACTATGTTTTCATCAGTGTATAATCACCCATGTTGCAATGCCATTTTTTCTACAGAAGCCCAGAGCGTACAAACCAAACACTGGCTCTTTAGAGAGACCTTCACGTTTTTATGTTATCTGAGGGCCACCGTAGATCTCCAACACGCTTGTAAAACTAAGGTGAAGTGAGCCGCAGAATGCAAAACCGTGGTACCGCCAGCCTCCGCCGTTGTAAAGTAGTGTTATTACGGTAAAGATGGCCTCCGAGTGAGGCGAGCGGCGTTACTATTGTTTTACACTCTTCGGCTCACGTTACTGCCCTCTTGGAAAGGGAGGAGGGAGCGGAGATCTGTTCAGTTGGTTGCAATCTGCAACCACAGCACTAGATGCCACCACATCCTACACACTGTCCCTTTAAGTGTCAGAAGCTATGACATCAGAGCAGCCACTAAAAAGCATTACATTCAAAGTGATTAGGGAGGTAAGTTTTTCAGCAGACTTCTCAGTTAATAATAAAATATTCTTTGGGTCGGGGTAAATCTGTATACGGTACAGAATATGGGACATTTGAGCTCTCCTTCTTATGCGTTTAAATTTCCAAGTAGTTTAGTAACTTCACTCACTCTGCAGGCAGTCGGCGTTCAGCAGCTCTTGGCATTTCTCGTGCACTTTGACGCCGCACTCCGCACAGCGCATACCCTGCCGGGCGATGCCCCACAGCAGACCCTCACACTCGTAGCAGTAGGTGGGCGTAGTGGCGGTCCAGACCTCGAAATTGTGCGGCGTGGTGCAGGAGATGGGGTAGATCAGAGACTGCAGGGTCTTCTTGAACACATGGTTTTTCTGTTGGATAGAAGAGATAAAAAAAGAAAGATGGATGGATGTAGGAGACGTGGGACAAAGGTGGAGGGTGTAAGAAAAGAAGCAGGATAAGAGAAAAGGGATAAAAGTTATCCAAGAGAAAAAACAACAACAGGGCAGAGAGTGATAAAGGAAAGTGTGGGGAAAAAGATGAGAGTGGTTACAAGAACACAACAAGACAAGATAGAGGACAACAGAGTGAATGACACAAGACGGCAGGAGAGGTAGCACAAGAGATCGGGGAGCAAAAGCAAGAATGAGAACTGATTATATCAGCTCCGATAATTGTCTTTCTTCACATGCTGATCAGGTGTAGCTTTCAAGAAAAAAGTGTCTTCAGCGTTAACGCAGGATACAAACAGACGATTTCAAGGTGGCTGGTGATAACATGATATTCAAATGTGGAACTGTGCTAAATTGTGTTTCTATAATTCTTGGCCTCTTTATTGGTAAACTGTTGTCCAGTGTAGGAGGAGAGTGGGAGGAGGTGAACACATCTCCACAGGACGAGAGGACACCTTGACTAGAAGCCCGGCTTGATTTGGTGAAAACAGAATTTGTATTGTGGGGTTATTATTAATGCTTATGAGTATTTTTCTTATTGTAATAGTAGAGATTGCAATAGAGTGGTATCAATCGCTTTCAATAAGAGAAACAACTTGTTCTATTGTGCGTTTCATTGCTCTCATCTCTGCCTCTGGTTTTACTCAATCTTCTTCTGACTGCTTTGACTTTTATTGATCTGACCTGTGTTGTTTCAATTGTTTGGGCCTTCTGACTTTATTGGTCTGTCTTGTTCTTTTACCTCTCATTTACTTCTTTATCCCTGTGAAGCATGCTGTAGCTTTAAAAAACAAAAATCCTTTATAGATAATGAGATTTCCACTTTGGCTACATTGTTATTTCCAGCGTTATTATGACATACAGTATGGAAAATTATGGCTGAATGGATGACTTTCATTTTTGGCACCGTTCTTGCACACATTTTTCACAGGTTGTCAACTTGAATGTTGGACATTTCTGTATATATACTATGCTACTTCCATCTGTCAGCATAATCTAATTATGGAACAGTTAACATTGTGCATACAGTATGGACGTCTGAATATTTCCCTTATTCTGTGTGTGCAACACCCATCAGTATATCTGGTAAAGTCCGTAATTCATGAGGCACATGTGCCGGTTCTTGATATATTTCTGCACACGTTTGTGTCTGTTTTTACTTTTGTAGTATAAGTAAATCATATAATCTGATGTGTGAGATTTCTCACAGATTTGCTAGCCGATTCTTTGATGCATCACAAATCTGTTTCCAGTCGTAGTCCACGAAAGTCCACATAGGGAGGAGGTCGTAGTGGATGATCGGGTCCATCAAACACAGGACTTTCACCCAGGAGACCGCTGCTCATCTCCCGTGTCAAATCAAGAGTCAATGTTGACTTATTTTAATTTATGTCCGTAACTTAAAAAACATAACAAACCTTCTTATTTTACGCCAAACCATGATGTCGTTCTCAACCTAACTAAGTTTTGTTGCGTTGTTGTTTTGTTTAGTTTATTTTCATAATGTTAACCACGTGTTTAAAACTGCGACCATAATCTCTGAGATAATACACTTTCCTCAAAACATAATTGAGAATTCAGCTTACTGGTGTTGTTTGGGACGTCATTTTGTAGGAGACAGCTACAAACAAAAACTAAACATCTTAGTATTTATTATTATTATTATCTTTTACATTACTTTGAGCTCACTCCATCTGTACTCTATGTGTGATAATGTGTAAACATAGCAATGCCCACTTTCAATTCCCTCTGCAAGCATCTTGTTTGACCTGCATTTGATCTATAAACTACAACTTCAGGACTCTTTTTAAACAGAAACTAATGTTTGGTTATTGTCAGGATTCCTTTACTTTGTAATTACACTGTATCAATTACACCGTTTTCAATCTGGCAGTTGCTTTGTTCTCCACTGCTGTATTCAGTGACCTACTTTAAACACTTGAATAATTCATGTTACACCTAATGTAATGTAATCACCATCATGACTTGACACAGTACAGTAGGAAAGGTAAAAAAAATAGAAATAATAATAATAAACAAACATGAAACCTCATCCAGTCAAAGAAGCCTTGCTTCACCCTCAAGTTGACTCAGCAAAATTCAGAGCCTACAGCATATTGGATCTTCAACAAACAGATCAACAATACGGCTCCAGCATAATGACAGCAGGAGAACAGTTGGTGAGAAAAGTGTGTGTGCAAATATAAGTTACAGTTTGTGTGGATCCCCATTAGCTGGCATCGAGGTGACAGCAAGGTAACTGAAAAACCATAACTACAGTATATATATAAGTGTGTGTGTGTGTGTGTGTGTGTGTGTGTGTGTGTGTGTGTGTGACATGTATTTGGCCACTCACAAGCTCTTCGTCTTTCAGCGAGGTCCGTGTGGCCAGTGTGTGGGCGAGTCCAGCTTTCCTGGACTGTATCATAGACTGAAACCAAGACAGAAAACATCGGTGATAAACAGCCACAGAGAAGGAAAGAAACCCAAACAAACAAGGTCAAGATAAAAGGAAAAGGCAAATCAAACTTTCAGCTAAAAAAGTTTCAAGAAATCAATTGTCTTTGTGATGTTGGTCTCTTTCGACTTTGAAGGTCGAGGAAAACTTGCAAAAAACCCCTCACACATTTGTTCTCCTTCTCTGTTTGAACATCACATGTCTCTCCTTTATTCCCTCCTCGAGGACAAACACCAACACGTTTGTATTTCTACGTTTGTGAGGAGCTTCACTGACTGTGTCTGATGTTATAATCACGTTTCTCTGGCCCTAAGACTTAGCCGTCTCATAAACACTTTAAAGGTGCTAAATCCAGACATTCAGAGCATTAATAAAGCAAAAAACTAATATTTTCCATGTAAAGATAATGTTAACTGTAAAACCGATAATTTGCTTTTTTATGGAAGGTTATGGGTCAAACATATGTGGATTATATTACCTATATAGTCAGAGCCAGGCTAGCTGTTCCCCCCCCTTGTGCTAAACTAAGCTAATCTCCTGCTAGTTGTGGCCCTATAGCTAATGGACGAAGTGGTATCAGTCTACTCATCTACCTCTCCACTAGAAAGTGAAAAGGTGTATTTGCTTCTTTAAAGTGACAGGTCGCCCTAAAATCAAAAACACATATTATTCCTCTCGCCTGTATTGTTATTTATCAATCCAAATTGTTTTATTGTGAGTTGCCTAGTTTTGTAGGTATCGGCCGTGGAGGTGTCTGCCTTCTCTTTAACAGAATAAAACTGGACGGCACTCCGCTTGTGCTGCTCAAAGCGCCAAAAAGAAAAAATTCAACTGTTGTGAGCAGTACCAATTAGAAACCAGGTTCTTTATACCGAACTACACCGACATACCGTATCGCCACGCAGAAGGAAGCACACATTTGTGTTGCTCGTTAGAAGAAAAATAGTTCCGACAAAAAACTGCTGTTACGTCTTTCAAATGTATTTTTTTGGAGAGACATCTCGACCGCCGATATTTCCAAAACTGAGCAACTCGCACCAAAACAATCTAAATTGATCAATAGCACTGCAGGTAAGAGGACCAATGTGTGTCACTTTAAGAAGAGACAACACATCCTTTGTTGACAGATTCCTGTAATATGCTGTTTTGCGCTTTAACAATATGTTGCCTTAAACTGTGTTTTGTGTCATTTCTGTGGATCTGTGTATGTGAAGAGAAATGTGGCAACGCTTCAGCAGGAAGGTTTGGACAGGTTTTGGACAGCCTTTCATCATCTCCCGCATAAACAAGATCCTCCAGTTCAAATGCATCACTCAATCCTAGAGCATCCTTCCATCCAGCACTTTAATTCAGAGCTGTGATACACCTGAGAAATGCCCTTAAAATAGAAGCTCAGCTCTTATTATTTAACCGAAAGAGGCTCTGCTCACAGCATCTCACAGACGCATGCAGTCAGTCATCATTACCTTTAACTGATAACTGATCGAGCTGCTCTGTGATTCATCAGCTCGAGACATATCTCTTCACTTTAAGATATCAAGGTATGTTAATGAAGTAGAATGAGTTGATGGTGTTTAAAGTTTAGCTCAAGACATACACAACTCTGAAAACACAAAGGATAGCACAGTGAGGTCGAAGTGTTGAACTCAGTAGTTGCACTCAATGCTGGTGGGTGAAATGAAGGAGCTGTGGCTTTATTGAATGACATCTGGATCCCGATCCTGCAGAATGGCACAATAAATCCCTTACCCTAACCCTTACCCTTACCCGAAACCTAACCTTTGCATTAGGCCAAAGCGGCTTGTGGAATTGTGGAAAGAAAAAAACGTCTGTTTTACAACTTCAAGCACATATTTTATCACAGCTACATTGTCAAACGAAACTAGTGAATCTCTTCTTGACACATCCATAGTTATATAACATGGGACTGCTGAGTCATGACAAATCATTATTTCTCATTAAATAGGCCCATTTATTGTGGGCCGTTATGGTTTTATCTCTAAATTATCTTTATCTCATCTGCACAGTTTGTTCGTCCTTCTCCTGTCTGTTTTTATTTCTCTTCATAATTTGTGTAAAATCATATACTCAACCTAACAAAATTTAACTAGATTGCCCGGGAGCCTTGAACTCTCTTCAAAACCTTAAATCTTCTGCTGTTGAAAGAGTGACCTTCCCTCCGGAGGACCCACGTCTAATCAACGGAGAAAAGTCTCTTTAATCAGACGAGTCAGCTTTCTTAGATCTCTGCGACTGAACGTTCCAGCTTTATCCTCTCAGGCCGCAGTCAGTGGACGCACGTCTCAGCCTCCCTTAAGTACTTCAAAGTTAACGTGAGACGATTTACCGTGACATTTATCAGCATTTGCTTGTTTGGGGAGGCAGGTGTGTTGTGTTACAAAGTGGAGCTCTTGACTTGCTGAATACCAGCAAGACAAACCTGTTAATTAAAGGACCTGTAGCTAAAACACCAATCAGAGAAAAAAGCGAGCATCAATCTTCTGAGGGAAAGCATTCAGCAAAAAAGGAATTGATTTTTCTTGTGTTTGTCAGTTTGTGTTTGTGTTGAAATAAAGGTAAACAATGACTGATACGTGTACGAGCGAGCGTACACGTGTGCACGCTCGTACCGACGCATGTAAGACATCTTCACACGCAGCAGATCGAAATGCTTTGCTACAATCAGGAGCATTAGAGAGTTTCTAAAGGAGCCCATCAAAACAAACGGTAAAACCCAGCAGCCGAACTCTCACTTCTCTTTTACTCACCATAGCCTGAGGGCCGACGAAGGGAGGGAGGCAACATGTGCAAGGAGAGAGAACAAGCAGAAAGACAAAGGTGAGAGACAAACAAACAGTTTCCCCTCGGAGAGGATCAGCAGCGTTCACCTTGAATCCAGCTATTCAGTGCTGGCAAACTAATTATTACCCAGAGGGTGCCACTGCAGAAGTGCCCTTTTGCACATTTATCCTGTATGTGGCCTGCAAGTAGTCATTCCTGAAGGATCAAATTAGCTGATTGTAACGTGACAAACTGTGGTGTCGCTCAGCCAGCTTGTTAACATGACTTTCCTCAGCTAATTCCAATGCCGAAGCAAAAGTTAACAGGCAATTAGAGTGGTCACAAATAAGCAAAGGTGACTGAGCATCTATCTGGTGCACAGCAGTTGCAGAGAGAAACACAAACTAACCAGCATGTGTGTTGTTAATAGTAAATTAATAAATGAAAAAATGATAAATAAAATCACGTTAAGATAGATGAAAGCTATGATTGGTTTGATAATTGATCATTGGCGTGTTCACTTTCTCTCTTACTCTTTGTAGGTGGTGGAAAAAAAAGAAATTGTAAATAACATTTGACATTTTTATTTTTATGATCGGCAGCTTAATGTGATGATAAACATCTCCGGGGGAAATATTCAACGAGAGGTGGACATTGAGGCTCTTTGAGAATAAATAACCAGGGGTTCATTATTCAGGAGTAATGGACCTCATGCAACAACATTTCTATATTCTTCTCTTAACTTTCTCAAATTTTGCAGTTTGAGATGTTCATATTGATATTGTACAATAGCATCATGTCGAACATTCAGAATTATATGAGGCTATAATTTGAATTGCAGGGTCTGAAGAGTTATGAAGTGTAATTATTATTATTAAATGCTTTAAAGTAACAAAATATACAATCCATTAGTGAAAAATGTAGGCTTGGATAACTGCAGACCAATTGCACAGTAATTGACCAGAATAAGAGAATATTCAAAATACGAGAAAATTGGTGAATGCGGCAAGTTCTCCTAAATCTTATGTACAAGCCACTTATGAACGAATCTTTTCATACAAGACAGCAACCTCCGGTTCTAATAAGTGAAGCCGATGCTGAAGTGCCTTAAACCTGCATTCTCTCTACTGGCCATCAGGGAGCGACTGCATAGAAGTCTATGAGAAAATAACCCTAACTTGATTTATTACCTCAGTAAACATTGACTTGTGAACCTGACAGGTGCAGCGTGACAAACCTGGTATTCCTCAGCAGCAGAGTATGGAGACCATCTCCACCCACAGTGACTAGTCGGTCATGTTTACCACCAATATACACCACCACATGATATGAATAGAAAAAATACTTTGCAGTTTTCTTGTTCTTAGATTTTTAGTATGCAAGTATGCAACATACACAAGACTTCCTTGACTGTGTCAGTAATAAGTGACAACATTTATTTGAGTTATGCTCAAATATTAAACATCTCATGTTTGAAAGACTTCATTGTGTATGTTGTTTATTCTGTATACCAGTGACTCCATCTTCATAGATAAATGTACAAATCCGTCAGATAAAACTTTTAAATATAATCTTAAAATTATGTGTTGATATGATATAACACATACCCTCGATAAAGGGTTTTATAGTTTCTATATAGGAGGACGTTTAGTTTAGGGTTTATTTGATAACATACTTGCTTTTGTCCTTATTTACTCTTTTATTTTCTCCACGTTTACCCAGTTGATCAATTTAACCTGTAAGAAATATCCTGCGTCTGATCATGTTTGGTTTAGGGCGACAGATATTGAGTGATGTCTACTCACCAATTCACTGACAAGAGGAATGGGTCTCCTCTTGCGGAGGTCTGGCATGCTGTCAATGCCAAACGGTGTGTTTCCCCTGTGTACGCACACACACACACACACACACACACACACACACACACACACACACACAAACAAATACCAAAATGCAATGATTAATATTTAAATAAAGAAAATCAAGGTGCAAACACTGCATCAGGTAATCACAGTCGCTCGTTCACACACGCGCACATACAGTTCACACCAAAAAGCCTCTACTGACCCTGGCTTGGCCCATGGCTGCTTGCTGGGGTCACCATCTTGATCTCGGATCTGAAATAGAATGTCAAAGGTCACGGATTTTTCCATTTGAAGGTTTTATGACGGGCTTTATTGGTTTCATGACACTGTAGCATGCACAAGCACAAGAGAAACAAGAACAAAAAAATAACAGAAGAGAAGGGACTGAACTGGGTTGGTTGAGTCTCAGCATGGCATGCCAAAGAGGGCATTTCGATCAATCATATTGCCCCCATACATATATGAGCATCATAAATCTGGTTTCACCTTGTAAAGAAAACACCCACCAAACACGCTCCCAGTAAACGCACATCGAATATTGAATTTTGCTTCCTGACAGCGTGTTTTTTTTGTCTGACAGCTAGTAAAGAAAATGTGACAGTAACAAAACATGCTGATATGTCACCCTGACAGACTCCACACCAATATTATTTTTCATTAATATTGTGTCATAATTAATACTGACCTATTCCTGAATAGCATTTTTTTTTTTAAATTTATGACAGGAACAACAAATGTTCTTAATAGGACTCGGATGCTTTGAGGCTGACATCTCGTAAAACCTAAAGCTTTTTCATTAGCTTTAAATTGAAACACAGTATTTTCAGGATTAAGCGAGCACTTTTCAGAAACTGACAACAATCATTACACAAAAAATAATTAGAGAGAGACACTGACATGAGAAAATGCCAAAAGGATATTAAGAAATTGTACAGGAAGAACAACTTCCTTTAAGATGTCATGTTAATACTTATAACGAGAGAGAAACCACAAAAGAGGTAACCTGATCTCCTTCTTGACTTCCATCTGTAAAATAGCATAAGAGAAAAAAGGAAACAGACAGAAAAGAAAAACAGTCACGGACTAGTTTGACTCATCATGGACAATAACAAGACACACCCTGTGATATTCATTTTGTTGTAAACGTTGAAAGCAGCAGCGCCACTGAGTTTTCAGATAGAAGCAGGTCTGAGGTCATAAATGTTTCATTAACATGTATAATTTATCATGAAAATAACTCTTAATATTTCCCTTCTCCTTTGTCCTTAGTGTCAGGCTTGCTTTCCAAGGAGATAATTGATGGTTTCTAATTCAGCAAATGGCTACTGCTGGAGCCTCGGAGAGGAGTAAGGGACTCGTGAGTGGCAAGTGATACAGTACATTACTCTCACGGGGGGTAGAAAACGATAGTACCAGCAGAGACCGTTTGGTGCAGACAATACCTAAGGGACCTTTCAGTGCGGGGGTTTATTCATAACCGCTGGGTGAACTTACCCAAAGAGGATACTGACGGTTATCCTTTTATCAATGTACACACAGATCAGAGAGCGACAGATTAAAGAGTTCCGCAACAGTGAGCGGCTCTGATAACAAAAAGGTGGAGTGGAAAAGGTTTTGAGGAAACAAGCCAATATTTCAAAATATAATGAGTCGCTCGCACAAATTGAAATATCAAAAATAACAAAAAGCAATCGATTGAATGAGTCCTTAGTTAGCCAATCAGAGCCACGGTCGGGACAAACGCTGTTGTCAAGCTGTTACGGTATATCTTTTCAATATCGCCCGACATTGTATGATTTCATTTGATTTCAAACCGCTCCACTCTTAAAACCCCGGCAACTCAGTGTTGACTTCGACTTAAATTAAAGCATATACGTTGGTCTCTAGTGATTGTTTAAAGAAAATTGAATCCCCCTCCCTCACAGGATTCGGTTAGTGCAGAGGCAATGTCAGACTGAAGATAGAAACAAGTGTCACGAGCTGACAATTCTTTCTGATATTTGGTAAGTTGAAAGCATGAAATGTCGGAATAACAAAAACAAAGAAACATGTAATGTAATTGTGTCTAATAGATGACTCATTTACTAAAATAAAAAAGACAAAATGGACGGGATTAAAACACAAGATCATTCCAACTTAAAGTCGAACAGTGACTACCTGGTTCAAAGTCATCCTGAGAGAAGGTGGACATTGTCATACTGGTGAGGTTGCGTCGGGACTCCCTCTTCTCCCGCAGAATCTGCTGGAAGGTCCTCAGGCACTTTAGCCTACGTTCATCCATCCGGCTTATCTCCAAGGGTGGCTCTGCTGCATCTCCTTCCACTTTGCCTTCTGGGGCCACAGTGTCTGTGGCGAAGTGCTGTGGCAGAGGCACCTCCGTTTCTCCCTGCTCCTCCAGCGCTGCAGGTTCATCAACCGAAAGGGAGACTGAGAGGGATTCTGTAGTGGTGCATTGCGAAAGCTGGGCTTTAATGGTCCGATCTGGAGGACCATTTGCAGGACCTTCTGCAGGTTGTTCTGTAAGGCCATAAGGTGGAGGCAGTATTGAAGTGCTACTGGAAATTGGGTCGAGGCAGACTGAACGTTCTTCTGGGAATGGGGGTATCTTGTCCGAACTAGGAGGGTGTTGGCAGGTGTCTGTAGACTCCAATGTAAGGCTGTTGTTGGCTTCTTCATGCTTAGGCTCCACAGAAAAAAGATCGGATTTGTCAAGAGTATTGTGTCTGCATAATTCTCGAACAGCACTATCACTATCACCCACATTACCTTTCCGGAATTGGTCACATGTTTGTTGAAATTGTGCCTCATAGCATTGAGGTTTTGAAGGCAAATCAGCTGTATGTAGGTCAGACGGCATTGATATTTCAAAGTCTGCTTCCTCTCCAGGATTCTGGGCTCCAGGTACTTCAATTTTGCGCAATGCACCGCGCAAGGCAGAGCTAAAATCAAGTACAGCTCGGCCTATTCGCTTGACATTGAAACCACCAGTTTGGACATCTGCACTGACAGAGCGAGGGAGTCGATTTTCTAAGGTTTGGTTGGTGGCTCCAGGCTGTTGGATGAATGGCCTATCAGCTACAGTGGTACATAAGGATTCCTCAGTCCATGTGGCTGCTGAAGACTCTTCATAGGCTAAATACGTTTCCTGATAACTATCGACATGACAGTCTGTATTGTAGCTCAGGTCATTTGACTGCCCATAGTCAAATTCCTCCGCTTCTCCATCATGTCCATCAATTGAATGGTAACCAGAACTTTGAGGGTAGGACATATCAGCAGAACATTCATATGCCACAGTGGGCTTTTCAAGGTTGGTATCTATTGGAATATTGATCCCAGACTGGGTTTGAGGCCTTCTTCTACGTGACTGCCACTCCTCCCTGCTAGAAGTGCTGGCAGGTGAGTTGTAATGTTTCCCAGAGCGAAGAGAGAGATGTTCTGAGCTTCCTGTGGAGCACTGCCCTGAAGTACCATAACCTCCTGCACCTCTGTAGTGATCCCAGCTACCAGCTCCTTCACCATAGAGACGACTCTCACTTTCATGCTCCTCCAGACTTCTGGCCCTGCGGTAAGCAGTTTCCCTATGCCACGCAGATTCCCCAGAGGCACTGTGTGGTGGTCCAGTGTTAGTCCAATGTTCCTCTCGATCATCAGCTCTTTGCTTCTTCCTTCCATGACTAGATGATGGTCCCTCTAGGTCTGACTCACTATGACCAGAAGACAAGGAGCTGGTGCTTGGATAGTCATGGCCATCCGGCCTTTCAAAGTAGCTAAAGCTGAGCTTTCCTGCTATCGCACCTACAGGGATATCCGAACTATGGTCAGAGGTATCCTCTGGTTCCTCCAGTTCCTGATGATCCACTAATTCAGCAATTGGGGACACAGTAGAGTCTTCTGCCCCTGATAGCAGTAAATCTCCATGGATGCTATGACGCTCATTGCAGACTTGAGGGAAAAGATTTGAAGAAGACTTTGGCATTGCACTCCCTAAACTGCCATAAGCACTAGCGGGCCTTCTGCGGGAGGATGATCCATCTTTGTACCCTACCCCCGACCAGGTGCCTGTGTGAACCCCTGAACCCGCCTTGTTGCTAGAACGAATACCCTCAATCTCCAACAGTACAGCGTCAACACAAGATGACACTTCCTCAACTGACCCTCGAACTGAGGTCAGATAATCCCTAAGGTCTGAGATTTCCTCCTGTATCTTGTTGATCCCCCTCAGCTCTTTAAGAATGTGGTCGATGATAGCACTTGACTCCTCCTCTTTTTCTTCGTCCTCTAGCAGCGTACCTGGCAGAGCTCTGTTGAAGTTGTAGTCCACACAGTCACCAGTAGAAAAGGGTCTCTTTGGCCGAATACGGGGTGAAGCAAAATCCCCCCCAGCTGCTCCTGCAAATTTAGTACCATTCATGTCTGGGCCTATTGGACTGTAGTGCGGGGGTGGTTGCATCTGCTCAGGAGCTGCCTGAATGTCCCCTTCAAAGGAGATTCGTTTTATATTGGCTGGGGATCTGCAGCTTTTGTGCTGCAAAGTGCATGGTAGTCTTATACATCCCTCTCTGTTCAGCTCTACCTCTCCAACACATGGCGGCCCCGGTGCTACACTATGTCCTTTACCGTTTGACACCTTTGGAGAATAGGCTTCAGCCCTGGAGCTAACCTTTGGATATCTGCTTCTGTGCTCCTTTCTGTCCTCCTGTGTTTCCCCCTCTTCCTCATCTTCAATACCTCCATAATAGAGGTCGGAATCTGGGACATGGTGATCTGCAGACCCTTGCAAGAGGCGATGTATTTTACCACGAATGACCAGTGCTACCCTGGGGTTTGGAGCTCTCTTCTTGGGTGAATGGACTTTTGCCTTTGTGCCTCCTTTAGGGGCAACACCTGCTCCATGTTGACCATTGAAGCGATTCCTGGAGAACATATTCTCAAGAGAGCAGACTGTCCTCATCTAGTTTCCCACATTGTCGGTGGGTCTTACAATCAAAATCCTCACTGTATCATAGTTTATTAATTAAGCCTTTCGGAAGCTTATTCAGCCGAACCACTCAGTGGTCAGTGGTCCGTGACTAAAATGGGAAGACAAAGATAAAATACTTGTAAACACATCAAACACAGTAACATAGAAGTCAATTGAAAAGTGCGGAAACGAAGAAGACATTTGAGGAATTATATATACTTTTTTATGAATATATACCTCTTTGCCTTGATGGAAGACACCGTAATGTCCTGCTCAAATCGAATATGTCAACTTTCAATTCAAAAGCATGGACACAGATGGGCCATTTTTTTGTACTGCCTGATACAGTAACCCCTTTGTTAATCTCTTTTAATCACTACAACCGGACATCATCCAGTTTCTGTTGACCACAGTGGGTTGTCAACACGCTCTTGAATATTCTTTCTGTATTTTCTTTCACACACACACACAAACACACTCACACACACACACACACACACACACACACACACACACACACACACAGACAAAAGTCAGCAACATTTGGTCAAGTCAGAATTCAAACAGGTAGTGTCTTACACCAGAATTTCATAAACTAAATGCTGACGTACATTAACATCTATAATCACATGCCAAAAACAATCTCAATCTGTGGTGACAAAATAATTTACAGAGGACGAATGAACATCACATGTCTTGTGGGTTTGTACAGAGACAGAGTTTGAGATATTACTCTAATACAATAGGTTTAATTATATTTGTTGATGGGCTGATTGATAAGTTTCACACTATTTGAATCAGATGTGATGGCGTAAACAGTTTTGCTGTGATTGAACAAAGTCAGAGCCAAAATCACACTGGGTAGAGAAAATAGTAGCAGTACATGACTGGCCACTCTCACATCGGACATAAATAATAATAAACATTACTTTTAATGAAAAGCACTCCGAGCACATGCTAGTCTTTGCCTTTGCTCTTGATGAACGTTACTGTGTAGGGAAGCTAAATTAGTGTCAGGTAATTACATGAGGTGATATTAATTGGGAAAAAATAATGACTTATGCTAGAGGCTTTGAACACATGTTGTACACATCATTTTAACACAGAAAATGATGGTTAACAAGTATTTCATTTATGAAACAGGAACAATATGAATGGGTGCACAGCGAGATAAGTGACCTGCACAGTACAAAACTTAAACTGGGATTATGGGGGAATATGTGAGGACAGACATGGGAAATCTTTATCTCAATAAAAACAGCAGAGGCCGACTGACAGAGATCCTTTGCTTGGTCTTTGCTGAGCTTTCAGACAGCTAGACCAAATCTCAGTGCATTGCAAAACCCCAGTGCTTTATAAGAAGAAAGTCAGTTATTCTTACATATATATTTCAAAAATCTGGGAAACATTAAGGTACATGTTGTCTTGTGTAGCTGTGCAGGACTGATGCAAAACAAATCATGACAACTTTAACAGCTACAATGTTCTATTGTTTGCCAAACCTTCCCACATAAAAGGTAAGTCCAACATGAGAAATGCCTCACATCACCCTCTCCTCTCTAATTCACATTCCTTTACCTCGATCTCGTTTTCATTGCTTGTAAAAATGCTTTTCTTTCTTTTCTTGGCTCATATTGTCTTTAAATTCATCATTCAGGCACTTCTGTTTTATGTAATCTTTCTGTGGTCACAGAGGAACTGTAACTCTTTTTTTTTTATATTGGTTGTTTATAATGTTGATTCCCAGCACACCTACTTTACATACGTCAGGAGCCTGAACTAAATGTCTTAAATCCAAATGTAATGTTTATTATCAGTCACTTGAAACCGGTAGCGATCTTACATAATGTCTCCTGATGTGTTACAAAACAAGGCTTTTTATACTTTTTTAATGTCACGGGCAAAGTGGACATATGTTAGACCACAGCCAACATTTTGTCTCACGTATAATTTAATATTTAATGCTATATTACTTAGAGTAGACCTATATTATTCTATATTTTTGGCTGTTGAAGCTTTATTATAGTCGAGCTAGGATATACCAGAACAGTCTTTCTTTTCTCCTCCTGCCACTGTACTACGTTCTAGTAAAGGAAATAATGACTAAGATTAAGAATTATTAAATTAATTTAAGGAGATTAAAGAAGATTTTGGGAGCTGTACTGTAGATACTCAGTGGTAGGAAAGCTAGTGAAGGAGGGGTTGTGAATGAGGAAGAAGCGTAGAAAAATGTCAAACTTGAGTCAATTCCACCCTGAGGGCGAAACAGCGACCACTTTGAGGCAGATATGTTTGGAGTCACTGCAATGATTAATTATTTATACTAAAATACAGGAGCTGCAGACGAGCACACACAAGGTTGTCGCTTACAATTCAATTACAATGAAAAGCCCTAAAAAAAAGCATTTTTCTTAATCGTCTTCTTACACAGCGGCATGAGCAAACTATTATCTGCCAAAGATAACAAGTTGGCGCACTTCCAAGACTTGGATTGGCATGAAACTCTCCGGGTTGAAACATCAGTACAGAAGATGAGCAACTGCGTTAGAAAAAAAAGTCAAAGGTACAAGCCTGCAGACGAAATTCTAAGAAGGAAAATTTCTGTAAGAGACACTCGTTCACTGAGCTTAGAATTGTGAGACATGACCCACTAATTCATAAAGATGACCATTCATCACTTTAAATCTGGTCACTTTCAAATTCTGGCTTAATTGTGGAGGAATTTGGCAGCTGTATGTCGTTTTCCACCTGCAATGACAAAACATTCAGAATGTGCTCTAACCGGATTCCTACGCCTTTCTAGTTTCTTCTGCATAGCAACAGCACTTGAGGCTCATGGGTACTGCAGTATTTCAACTGAAAACCAAACTGAACCGCTGTCGATCAAATCGGACCAAACAACACCCACAAGGTCCTGATGATAACGGAGTTATGAGGAGGGAAAAAAGATATATGTTCCAGTCAATCTGGAACCCTGACACGGCAATTCTGGACATCCCTCCACCCTCTGTCTGGACTTCTGTTTCACTCAAAAAGCATTTGACAAGCAATGGGAGCCTGACCTCCTTTGGGGTCATTCTGGGGTCTTCGAGTGACTCCGCTCTGAACTCTGGGAGCGATAAATAGATGATGTAACTGGTTTTGTGATTATGGATGTCTGATACCATGCCTTCCTTCTAGATGAGGCGAGATACTCCTCTGATGGAGGGTGAAGCTGTGGGATGATTGATCAGATGGTAATAGTGGTAGCTAAATACTCATTTGTCTTATACTTCTTTTTTGTTCTCTCTTGTTTTGTGCTCGTTTCATAAGATGAGTCTTGCTTTTTAATTACCTCGTCCTTTAATGTGTATAAAATTTGCCAAATTATTTGAATGGTGAAGGCAGGTTTATTGATATATATTTTCAACTAAACCTAATGTTGCTTATTTGGACACAAATAGTAAATGTCCTATAAATACTTGAGATGTATCTGACAAACTGTTCACATGCTGGTCTCTGAGGGTGATGTTGCATCAACTTTTTCTTAAGGCAGAAAATAACGGTGGTGCTTTTGCTTCCTGGCAGCGTGACCACCACCGCTTCACCCTGGTTGTTTGTTTTCTCTGGGAGTCTGGTGGAGAGCAGATGGCTGATGGCAGGTTAGGAAGCCCCATCATCCCCATCCAGCCCTGCTGATCAGTGAGCTGCAGAGAGGATGGGAGGAAGCTCTGGGCTGGTCCAAGGGTTTCTTCAGACTCCAAGACCTCGATAAATATGAGGATTGGTCTGTTTCTTTGTGCAGCACATTCACGCTCAAAGCTCTTAAAATGAAAACCTACAATTTACAAGACATGACAAGAGATACTGTAACTCCTTTATATCCCTTTTCTTCCTCTCTCTGTGTTTCCTGCTCCTCCTTCTCCTTCACATTATTCTTATTATTTATCTCTTCTTGTTGGCAACGCTCCCTGGCTTTCTTTCTCAGTCATTTCACATCGGACACGAAACTCATACTCGAGCCAAAAGGGGAGATTTTCTGAGTGTCTGCTTCAGTGCCAGCAAATGACAAGGATTACTTTGGAGATTTACCTCTCCCTCTCTGCTGAATAATGCTGCAGCATGCACTCGTGTCACAGCGGAAGTCAACTAGTTTCTACAATGACTCGTTAAAATAACCGTGGTTTACGGTCAATCACATGTGGTAAAACTATGTTATTATTATACTTTCCAGAAGGATCCAGATGGGGAGAAGACATCAGATCTGGTTGATTCTCTGCTTTGTTTCCTGCATGTGTCCGTACATGTAGTCACAAGCTGACACTAAATCCAATATGACATGAATGTGGTGTGAAACAGCACTTTTCTCACCCTTGAATATAAGTGTCTCCAGGCAAAGTATGGCTACCTTGCTGTGACTTCCAAGTGCATTCATAGTTTACGATTACATGCAGGTAGCAGTAAATTTGGGGTCCTATAAAAATGAAATGAGGAGAAGTTTGCAACGAGTCGTCCATTTGGCTTCCAAGACCGTTGGCCTTCTTCCTCCCTGTCTGTTAGCCTCAGTCCATGACATGAACAGAATATGAACTTGTCTGGCTGTGGGCCAGTTTCTCATATGAGGATGGAGCAGCGTTCATTTCTTTGGTCTAGATATTCTGTGTTTGGTTTAGTAAACATTGTCTACTCATAAAAACATATTACGTATTACGTCCTGTAGCTGATCTGGCTGCTAACAAACCACATCACAATGCTGCTACATACTAAACTGAACAGAATCACATTTCTTATCAACCTCCTGAAACGCCCCTCTAAAGGTTGTGTCTGAATCTCTCCACACATGCACAAGATTCAATAATTCATAACACGTTCAACAACAACACATATAATCATAGCACACGCAACTAAAACACAATTACAATACAGTAAGTGAACTGCTGCTTTTGTATATCTCACCTGCACTGCCACATTACAGTCAGCTTATTGTACAAGAGCCAGACAAGTGTTATCGTGAATTTGTATTCTGAATGATGGGCACTGCAATTGTTCTGCCAGGAATCTGACTGAGCTCATCAGTCCCGTCAAAGCCTTCTTAGTAAATGACTTTGGTCTTGACTGGTCCAAGGGCCTTGTAAAAGCTCCTCAGCATGTCTCCTTCAAAGGCTGTAAACTTATTGATCAGCATCTTAAATGCTCTCCTGTAACCAGACGAACCCTTCCGCCAATATCCCATTCAGACTATCAATCAAAGAGCAGCATCGGGAACCAGCATACAGCATAAGAACTTGCATCAGGTTCATAACCAACCTACACTTAACAGTTAGACGGATTGCTCTGGTGTCTCAGGATGGATGCAGAGTTTTGTTGTTAAATGGAAACCACGTAATACCAATAAAGAACGTTCAATAAGAAAAAGCCCATCTCCTCACGTTCATAAACATTACAAGCTCTACGTCCAACATGAAGACAGCCACAACAGATGCAATCTTATTATTAGAAAAAAACACATTTCTTTTCACATGAAAACACTATGAAAACAAAGAGGATTTAAAGAGGATTTATCTCTTTGAAGCATTTAAGGCATTTAAGTTAATCCACCCTTATAGTAAAACAAATAGAAAAGATTTTGAATTTAAGCTCTGGATTAATTTAACTCTGGATGAACCTGTTACGCCAATGCTGGTGAGTCTATACATATATTTTTTTTATTATACTATATTTATCCTGTTAAGGGGGAAATTTGTCTCTGCATTTGACCCATCCCTGTATATAGGGAGCAGTGGGCTACCAATGACAGGCGCCGGGAAAAAAACTGTATATACATACAGTATGTACTAATTCACAAAAAATATAGCTTTCTGAGTTTTTCCATCTAGCGGTGCCGCCATCTGCTAACCGGGTTAACTGGTGACTTTCAGCTACGTCTGTGGTTGCTCGTAGTACGGTTGGTGAAGATAATAAAACACAGATGTGTATGTATTTAAAACCGATTAAAGTACAATTTAAGGCTTTTACGAGGACACAGCTGACTCACTACAACTTTCTTGGAGTTGTGATTGTGATGTCGACCGAATGATGTTTACTTTGTGGTCATTAGGTTGCTACGGACGTCAATATCTGAAAACGTTTTTTCTTGTTCAACTTCACTTCACAAAGATAAGATAAATATTAAAAGCAGCTTTTACTGTTGATATCTGGGAAAGCTGAAATCTTCCTCCCAGCTGTTCTGGAAATTCCTCAATAAAACACAACATGAATCCATGAGCCACATATCCACAAAAGAAAATACACAATGGAACCAGGAAAGTACATAACTATGGCTGAATGTAGGATTTGTGTGCGTCTCCGTGTGAGAAGCGAATGATCACAAGCATCTTGAGAGAGTAAATGTGTGTAATGAGAGTGCTGTTCTGCTTGGGACAAAGAGCGCCTGACAGAAAATAAATACCACTATTAGCAGGGGGCTTGAATCCTGAAGGAAAGAGTGACAGCTGGAAGAATAGTGGCAAGCTGGCTGAGACGAGAGACAGTTAGAAAGAGACAGAGGCAAGAAGAAGAGTGTGGTAACAGCTGGTGGAAAGAGCGACGAAATAGACAGCAATGACAGGGGTCATTTTAGAGCATAAATAAGTGGAAAGAGTAATAGAGCAAAATAAGACGACGTGTTTTGCAAGTGGAATTGTTCCTGATTTGATGTAGAATTCTTTCTTTCTGAGGGAGGTGAAAGCAGGAAAAGCTTACATTCTTTCATGCCATGTTTATCGACCCCTGCGGTAGAAGAGTCCACATTTCTCCAAAGTCGTTAATTCACAACCCACACTATGGCTGACTTCTAGCAACGAAAACAAGAATAACCGCCTCGCAGTTGCATTCCTCCGCCAACCAGACAAGTTGCAATTTACATCCTTGTCCCTCCAAAATGTCCTCACTTCATCATTTTTATACTGCTTGTGTGAAATGTCATAGTTAGCGTATAAATTCTTGAGTTATAGCCCAAAATGTTTGTTGTGCAACATATCCTCATATCCTCACGGTTCGTATGATATATTAAGAAAAGATTCTCCTCATTTGTGTGCATTTTACAGCAACTCGTGTCAATTTACGGCCGTTACATGTATACAGTCTTTTCAAAATAAACTTCCGTCTTCACTGGAAACAACTCAGTTAAACCTACTTGTTTAGGAAAGGATCATGGAATACTTAGTTAGGGTTACAACAAAACTACTCAGTTAGGTTTAGGAAATGATTGTGGTATCAAAGGAAGTGCTGTTACTGAAGTAAACACGTTAGGTTACAAATAAATCAACGTTGAGAACCAACAGCGGTCTCCTGGCTGATTGGTGTTTGCTGGACCCAAAAACCTCCCCTCCCTTCCACTCCCTTTTTGTGGTTCTCTTTACCTCCTCATTCGAGATTACCTGGATAACAAAAGAAATTAATTTGTGAGATGTCTACGAATTCCGGCGCATCCCTTTTTGTAGGTATAGCTACGAATGCTGGATGAGACCAGCAATTTATCCCGTCTCATGCAGTGACTCGCCCTGCCTGGTCTTGGTCTTGACTTGGTGTCAACCCCTCAAAGTCTTGGTCCAGTCTCGGTTTCAATGCACTCTGGTCTTGGTCATGACTTGGTCTCGGTGTTCTTGACTAAAGTATTTTAAGGCATTTTAACAAGCTGCCAATGCTGTCGCTCGTCTCAAGGAGGTTGTGCATCACCTCATGTTGAAAACCAAAGAGGATTGCAGTGTTTTATCCATTATCTTAATCAAAACACCCAGAGAGCAGGCAAAATGCACCATTACTCCCACTGAGTGGGATCCAGTAAGAACACACATGTGTGCACTCGTACACACCCACCCAAAGGACTGAGTCACAGCTGAGTGGGATACTGGCCCTGCTGTCGCATTCATTAGCCTAAATCTCCTGCGCACTCTAATTGATTTATCATCACCACTCCACTTCCGTCCAATTCCATCAGTAATTTTTTCAAACACACATTGAAGCCTTCACGCATGTGTTCACACACACACACACACACACACACACACACACACACACACACACACACACACAATCAGTATATCATGAGCAGACCCTCCTTTCCATTATATCACATGCTCACGCACAAACACGGACCACCACCGCTGGTGGCAAGGAAGGAAATTCAGTTTGCAGCATAAATAGATTGCTATACAAGGTAAAGTGATTGCACTTGAAGGCTCTGATGGGCTCTAAAGTAAAGCTGTAAAAGCAGGAGGAACGCCCTGGTGGGGCGTGTCACCGTTATACAGCAGCTGACATGCAGACAGGGCGGGCGGGCGGGAGGGTTGTTGGGAAGCGGAAGGTGTAATCACTTTCCTGAGCAAATCGAATGAGCAGGTCCTGCTCAATCCTTTCCTCCCTGTTTCCAGGAGAGAGTCTGCTCCATGAACCGATGCTGGCCGCCCGCCACCGGTAACCCGATGCGAATGACAAAAAGCCTCCTGAGTCTAATTGATTTAGCTTTCTCTCAGCCATTTCAAGAGATGCCAAACAATTGTTGTCCCCTGCCAATTCAAGAGGAAACCTCTGTTGCGAACAGAAAGCTTCTTCCTATCAGCTGGCTGTGATGAATTGATGGTTTGTGCTGCCTGGAGCTTCAGCTGCTGCAAAGTCAATGTATAAAACCCCTTTTTTTTGTCACACTTTTGACACACCTTTAGGGGAGGCTGCATCCGGCAACATCCCAGAAACTGACAATCCAACACTTAACATAGTGACTTGTGTGTACAACTGAGTGTGACACAATGGATGCCTTTAAGAAGAGACTGTCCTAAAGTGTGCACCATTATCCTCATTTGTACGATTTATCGCATGGAGGCATCTTGAAGAAAGTTGGCGAGGCCGTGGGCGAAGAAAGCCAGGAGCAGGTTATGACAACAGGATGTTTGCCCTGTCTTCAAATGTGGCTATTTATAATAGTTACAAACAATGCAGCCACGTCAAATTAACTTAATTTCAACCACACAAAAACCTCTGAAAATAATAATAAAAGCAACATGCATTCATCTGAATAATGCCAGTCTTCTCTCAGTAGCAGAGCAGGAACATCCATCGTGCATGTTGAGCATTAAGCTTCTTCCTTTGCATTAACTTGTGACTAAGGCTGGCAGAGTCATAGCTACGACCAGCTACAGCATCTTGTCACCAGGAATAGATTATGCAGTCACTGCCTCTCTCTTGTCATCTCAGGGCCTGCTATTCCTTACCGATGTTTCTCACTTTCAGTCATCAGCTGACTGCCACACCCACCTGTGCATCTGTTGCCAATCCCCTATTCAGCTCCCCTTCATATACAGTACACCTTATTTCTTTGCCAGATTGTCTACAGCGCTTGCTGTCTTACCATCATGCCCTCTTCTTATCTGTTCATGCCTACTTGTTTTGACTTTCTGCTTTTCCTGCCTTGCCCCTTTTTTGCTTTGTTTGTCTGTTCTGACCGACCAGCTGTTGAATCACCGTGCCTGCATGTCTCTGCCTCACTGAGCCTTTACTTTCCAAAATAAATCAAACTGAAGGCTGTCAAAGAATCCAAGTGTAATCACTGAAAAAAACAGTCAGGCAATACACAGATTGACACAAAAACTAGCAAAGTCGGCCCTCCTACCCACCATCACACACTCAATCAAACACAAATGCAGTGTTGTTGCCCAGCAGTTTTCATTAATCAAACCTGCAAAACATGTATTCACACACACACACACACACACACACACACACTAGTGAGTGCTGGAAAGAATTGTCTGCCGTAAATGACACAGCCAGCTAGAGCAGCAACAGGTGGTGTGAAGCCAGCTTGCCTGCGCGTCTAATTGGACCATCTTTGGACAAATATGATCCTGTGCCTTTCATAAGGACCTTGATTACAGCAGGACATTGTCCCTCCTCTTCTTTGGATACCAGGACGGCAATGATGAGAAGAAGCCGAGTCAATGTGTGTGTGTCGGCATGTGCATGTGTGTGCGGTTAGAGAGAGAGAGAGAGAGAGAGAGAGGCGAGTGTGCTGTGTGGATTCTGTTGCAGGGCCTGTTGTGTGAGTGGCTATTTGTTTATACACACCGCATCTACCAATACTCCCATCCGCATATCTCTTTATACTATGACAGTTGCTATTAGCATCTAATAATAAGAGCCCGTGGTGTCAGACGCCGAGGGGCACTGAGGGGCTGCCATATGTGACGTGTTGGGAGTGAGAACGAGTTGACACAAACATTAAGAAGATGAACTTTGCAGCCAAGTCATTAATCCAATCTCACCTTTCCAGATTATTTTGCTTACTTTTAACGACTGAACGACGCCCTGCAGGCTGCTGACCATCTCACAGGAAAAATGCATTTACCACAAAGATACAATATTGTGGTTAAACACTTCTAAATTTGAAAATATAATTGTTCACAACCTACAGAAGGTCCCGATCTGCAGGTTGAGAAGTAAGGTATGAAACAATGATGCTAATTAATCAATTATTGCTGTTGTGGAGCTGCAGGAGCTGCAGGAGCTCGACACCCTCACACAAAACACGAGTGAGGATCACGACTAGTGTACCCACACAGTGAGCTGTTCTGGAGAGGCTGCACAGAGCTGGAGGAGATACAATACTTTGTCTGCTAGCTCAATGCCAAGCCCGATTGGCAGGTGTAGGGAACAAGAGGCAGAGACGCTGTATAGTTTGCACAAAAAAAAAACTCCCTCGGCACATTGAATAAAACGATGGATGGAAGAGAAGAGGGAGAGGAAAATAAAGTGCACAAGGATTTTGTTTCATCGCTTTGGTTAAAGATAGATTTCCTGACATGACGGTGCAATGTGAGAAAAGAGAGGAAATGGGTTTCTTTTTTCAGCACTTACTCCAACACTAATTACACAAATCACATCCAGATCTTACGGCATAAAGATAAGAGGTTCATCAGGGGGTCTTCTCACATCCCACAGGGCTAATGAGCACGTTAGAGCTCAAGAAAAACCCACTGATTTATTATATGTGACATTATTGGTATTACATCTTTATCAACTCCAACCCCTAGAGATTCCTCAAACGTCTTCATGTTTCAGTAATATCTCTGCCATGCACTTTCTGATTTCCTCCTCGAGTGAAAATAGAAAAAACCTACCTCACGGAGGAAAGTGTTAGAACAAGAAACCCGGAGCCAAGTTTGACAGCACAATCCAAGCGTCCTCCAACGGAGCGACTGCAATCCCCCAAAGAACACTCGCAGATTGATTGCGCCTCTTTACGTCATTTTTAAAGACACGCAAGACACAAAGAAAAAGCTTTGAAGTAACGAGTTTGGGGAATCTGATTAACCCCCCTTGAAGTGGGATTCACTCAGCTGCAACTGACAACTCAGAAGATATTAATGGATCAAAAGGTGAATAAAAAAAAGAAAGAATATCGGTTCTCCGTTGTCTTTATCATGAAGCGCGTGTTAATCAAAGCACTCTGTATCACTTTCCTGTATTTCCTGTACTCCTCTCTGTCTTGATCACAGCGCTCACAGAGTCTCTTCCCAACGGTCTATTTCACTTCCCCTCTCAGCCTTTACACACCGCACAGTCTCCTCCTCCCTTTCTCCCTCCTTCTCTCTTTCTTCTTCTTGCCTCTCTCTCTATTTCACATCCTCACGTCTCCTGATTGATCTCTGTTCCTTCCAGGCTTTTCCTTCTGCCCTCCTCCTCCGATTAGCTCCTCTGATCGCAGCTTGTTGCACAGCCGACAGACGCACCACGTCTTGTGCGCTCGCTCTCTCTTCTCTCTCGCTGCCTCTCTCTCCCTCTCTCTCTCTCTCTCATCCTCACCCACTCTCTTTCTCACACATTTCCACTTTTCACACACTCCGACAGCCAAACATATGCTACTCTGCTCCAGTACAGTATGCACATGCACTCAATGCAGAAGATATTTTAAGTGCCATCACAATTTGCTTTGCATGTTTCACTGCTTTAACTGTACTTTAATATTTTTCACTTTCCAAATGCATGCTATACAAGGGTGCACGTAATGATGAAAGCAATTATATATACAATTCATCACCTTATCGTTTAGTCCATCAAAGGTAAGAATTAAGTGGGGAAAAAACAAAGTGATATTTCAAAATTGCTTGTTTTGTCCAACCAAAAGTTCAAAACCCAAAGATATTCAAATTACAATATAAGACAAAAAAAGCAACAAATCCTCACTTTTAAAGATTTGAGATTTGTTTAAAGTCTGGGTACATATATATATACGTACTGTATATATATTCATTAAAAAAATCTGTAAGCATGTAAATTTAGGTTTAAAATGGAAATAAACTCAGGAAATGCTCAGTATCATAAATAAATATTTGAAGTGAAGGTATATAGATGTGAGTGTAGCAGAGATCATTTATAAACATACTGTATATTGGCCCAATCACACTTACAGTATCCTTCAAATGTACTGCCTGCGAGTGCTCATCTGTACAATCACCCAACCAACAATGTAATTCATGTCAAAAATGATGACAATGTATTCTAGTTTCTACGTGCCCTTTTTCTTCTGACTGAGATGCACAACATGCTCTGCAGCAGCTGGATGTGGAAGTGACTTATGGCTCATTAAAAAGCTATTAGCACAAAGGAGGATCAAAGCTAAGGCCGGTGGCTACGCAGCCTTTGGCCCATAACGAGGCAATCATTACTGTATTGTATTATTGTATTAATAACCAATATGATGCTGCTGTTATGAGACATGGGAATAAAAGACAATGTCCAGCATAAAGCAGATTTAACTGCTACTAACTACATAACTGATTCATGGTAATATCATCAAAGAAAGTGACAAAGAAAAACGTTTGCAAAGGGTGGGTGTTTGAATCGTGCTGGAGCGAGGCGGTAAAAATGATAAACGAGGAAGAGGAGATAAGATTTTAGCCTTTCTTTTTGTTGTCATTCATCCATTTAGGAGGCGAGGCCCTCATTACTCCTGGTGACGGCTCTATACTGTACATTCTCTGACAGGCCTTTATTGTACATGCTGGAACATGTTGGCCACTATAGTTTTCCCATAATTCTTTCTGCAGTGTTGAGAGAGGAATCGAATGTGTGCTGCAGGCCACAGTGCCCAGCCCACTCTCATTCCCAGGCAGTCAAACACCAATGTTTAGTCACGCTGATACCGACCACAGACTGTATATACGGTATATTGGTAAGTGGACTGATGTTATGAAGCCTCGAGTTCGATGATTTCGCCATAGCCATCTTGGATTACGGCCGTCGCCATCTTGTTTCTTTTTGCGAAGAAGTGACGTAGAGACGCGTATACAGCTCTGGTAGCGGCAGCGACCTGTCAATCAGAGTAGCCCCGCCCTAAAGCATTCTCTGCTTTATGGTCTGTTTGACTCTAAATGGACCATAATGTACTAAATGAACATCATGCTGTATTGAAGAAGACTTGAAACTAGAGATTGAGACCATAAACTCATGTTTACAATGTTTACTGATGTAATAAACCAAGAGAGAAGTGGAGTCATTTTCTCATAGACTTCTATACAACCAGAGGAGTCGCCCCCTGCTGGCCAGCAGAGAGAATGCAGGTTCTACACTGGCTTCACTCGGCAGAACAGGAGGTTGCCACCCTTTAGAGTCCGTATATGACATATCAGGCTTTCAACTAACTACGATATAAACCAATCCCTGATATTATTAGGTACTCTTAGAAAATGCTCTTGGAGTGTAATGACCTAGTATAATGCAACCCAGTCTCACTCCTAAAATGTCAAATACCGACGTTTGGCCAGTGCCCGCATCTGTATGCGATGCACAGGGCTTTACACCAAACCCATCGGCGTCATTATTAGACGGTCAGAGCAACTGCGGGCTATAAAGCCCGAGAAAATTCACACAGGGCTGAGAAGGTGGATGGAAGGGTCAAACAAACACAGCACTTTCAACCAGGAGGCCGCTGTACGTGTCCCGTGCAAAACTTAAAGTAAAGTAGACATTTTGTCTCTCTATAGTCACATGACTGGAAAAAAAAGACACAGGGCGGGTCAGGTGTAACACAGGACTTTAAACCAGGAGATCAGTGTTTGTGTTGTTGAGTTATTTTGAAGTTACGCCAGTGATATTTGTGACTTGTTTTCTGTATTTTTTTTCCTAAACCCAGTTTTATGGTTGCCAGCAATACTGTAAAACATCACAATGTCCCAGTTTTTAATATTCACTACAAAATTGCTCCGGTTTTCACCACAATGAAAATAACAACAATAATACTATGTGTCTACTGTGTGTTTTCAGCCTTTACATAGACGTTTATCAAGTTCTGTCCCACTCATTATTGTGTAAAACAAAGCATGACGCGTCTGAGTTCAACAATGACTTTGTGTATACGTGTCAATCCATCAGTGTGGCTGTTGCTGTGACGCTCGTGGCTCTTTCTGACAGAACCCAACAGTATGCAAACCCTTAGTTGTCATGCTGAGGAGAAAGTCAGTGTTTTCTACAAAAGCTCCAGGAGGCTTACCCCGTCCTTCCTCAAAGGAAACGCTGCGTTCTGCACACACACACTGCAAGAGTACATTTTACGGGCACGTTGGAACTTTAGGGGCTATGTCAGCACTATACGTAAATCTAGTATGTGTTCAGGGATTCTTTCAGTCCTTTCAAAGAACTTCAGCTTCTTCTTTTCTTTTATTTTTCAAAAAACAATGTAGCGTCACCCCACTCCTCCTACAAAACATCAGGAAACTTGTTACGGAAAAGTTTCATCTTTTTATGGACAAGTTCTTGTTTTTTAGAGTTTTGAATAAATCCCTGGCTCTGTTTACAGGCACACAGGAAACCAGGTTACTGGGAGCACATTTGTATGCAGATCATTTACTGTACATTCAGTTCACTTCTTCCCCCACTGCCACTTTATCTTAGAAACTATATTGGCATAATTTAAGTTTGTTAAAAGGTGATTTTGAAAATGAAAACTGCTGCAGCATCTTGTTGGAGAACAGGCTCTGAAGTGAGACAGCGCAGGGTTTCTCCATGAGAGGAGCTTTTTATAAACAGGCCGGACTAGAAGCATGAGTGTCACAATGCTAAAGATCTCTTATTGTGTACTCACACATTCAACACATTAAGCCTTCGGTCAGGGGAGAAAACAGGATGCACATAACCAGAAGGAATCTTTTTGAATCCGTTGACTGGATGCATTAAAGTATCTTGGTCTCAATGAGGATATAGACTTAACATTTTTTCTCAGCTCATGGTCTTTAATATTTTTCATTGGTTTCAATTGGTTTCACTTGTTATGTCATTTTCCGGGTCATGTGATTGGCTCCCACTGGTTGTTAATTCTACCCATTTTGGTTGTTTGTTAAATGCCCTGATGAAGACCTACAGCGGTGGAAACATGTTGGCTCTTTTAATTATTTAGCCGCTATAATAAAGGCTTTTTAATATTTCGTTCTTCATAGGTCTTAGATTTTGGATTCCTAACATGTTGCTTTCCTCTTCACACGTCTCTGCAGCTTTGCATTGATTATTAATTAACTATTATGGTTTAATTTTCCCCATCAGAAATCTAGCTGCATTAACTGGATTTCTCTTGATCCCTTTACCTGACTTAGCAAAACTGGGTTTCTCAATTGCAGGACATTTAAGAAATCTGTGTGTTGCAGACTGCCCAGGGTCACACAGTTATTAAAGTGCACATTACTAAACTCACTGTAGGCTTAGAGACAGGGACACCGATAGACACAGCTGGTCCACCGTGTAATGAGGACATATAACATAAACCTCAGACAGTTTTAAACAAGTACAAAGAGAAGGAATTATCTGAACTGCTAGGTTGTAAAACCAAAAAAAGAAGAAATATCTAAAAAGAAGGAAATTCATGTTTCAGAATGAACAACATAACAATCAGGGAAGCCTCCCGGAAAACGTTTTAGTCAACCTCCTAAAAAGCCAAAAGGAAAAAAGTGAGCTCAGGGACAGATACTGTGAGAGGGAGAACAAGCCAGACAACAAGTCAGATATCTCTTCCAAGTATCGCAACGCACCTGTGTGCAATGTTTTGTGGTCAACCAGTATTAGAGCACTAACCTGGTTGATTTCTGACAAGATAAACAACAGAATACATGCTTCCTTCTTCACTTCTTTCCGATCACTAAGAGCAGAAAGCATAACTACTGCGTCTGTATAAACAGTCATCTGAAGCACAAAACTATGGTCCACCAGCTGCACTGTCTGTGAACTGCAAGATTGAACAACCACTTTCATACACTGATTAGACAAATGGCAATATTTATTTTTTTGAATGGGAGAGAAGCTGATGGTTATCTGCCAGAGCGACTGGCAGAGCAGACAAATAAATCCGACATCCTGCTGTTGACTGGAATTAATTTCCTCCCCTGGAGCTTTTAAAATGTGATATATGAAATAAAATAGCAGATGAGAGAATTGTTCTCCTTAGTTTTAGTTTAGAGAGGAATATACATTCTTCCTCACACACTAAAGAGTATCTAAAACGTCCAAATCAGATGAACACAATACTGCGAGTGATATTCCCCGCTCTGCTGGTTGCAGCCGTGTGTTTTTATTAGGAGTCAGAATGAGCCAGCTGAGAGCAGAAACTGAATAATATATGTGAGCGTGTGAGGATGTGTGTGTGTGTGTGTGTGTGTATTTAAAGCCAGGTTTGGGTCACTGTAACTAAACACAGGGCTGACAGTCTAACATCTGATTCAACACCGGCGTCCTGGAGGGCACAAATGAGCACCCTGCAATTCCTGAAACAAACGCATGCACGCACGCACGCACGCACGCACGCACGCACGCACGCACGCACGCACACACACACACACACACACACACACACACACACAGCCCACAGGCCTGATTTCCATGGTGACTTTCAGCCAATGTCACGCAGCACTGTCAGGGCTCGGATCCCTCTGAGGGGCTTCGTCAGTATGCTAAACTAAAAGATACAGACCCTCTGTTTATCCTTTCTATTCATTCCTATATCTGTTTGTCTTTTTTCTGTCGTGTCTCTTTCTTTCTGCTCTCATTCCCTTCCGTCCTGCGCTCAGTATGGAATCAAATGATCAAAGCACGGAACCTGAAATATTAAAATGAACTCCGACATAATGAGTGTTGAGATGCTCCTTCGTCTTTCCTTTTATTATAAACTTTGAGTTAATTTCTTGACCCGGAAAAAAGCTGAAGAAGAAATGCAGTTGTGAATCCATCTAAACAATAATTAGGGGCGGATATCTGGGACAAACAAACACAGGCCTTTCACTCAGGAGACCGCTGTTCTTGTCCCGTGTAAAACCAAGAGTCGTTGACCAAACCATGATATTTTACTAAACCTAACCAGGGAGCTTTGTTGCCTAAACATTTTGTTGCCTAAACATTTTGTTGCCTAAACATTTTGTTGTGTTGTTGTTTAGTTATCTGGAAACATAACTTTTTAAGACACAGGGCTGATTTATGAGTAATAAGAAATCTTTATAAAGACAGATGCTATCTTGAAGATTTTAGAAAGATTTGCCTGATTTCATCCAGTTTAAATAGTTTACTCAATAAAAATAGTTTTCAGTGCCTCTAAAGCATAGATCCCTCCCACCACCTTATTGTTGCTGTGTTTGTTGTGTTTACGATTCACTGCGATCACAATCACAGAATATTAGAGAACTGCTTAATAAACCATCTGTATAATATGGCACGGACCCAATCTTCAGCTCAAAGCAGAAGGTTCTCAAAGTCCTTTTTGTTCCTTTGGAAAATACATTTGTCTGTTTTCTCTTTTCCTTATTCTTTCCCCTCCTTTGTCACCACTTGTCTGTCTTATGCAACTTCCTCTGAACAGCTGGACAGGTGGCAGGGAAGCGGTCCGCTCCCTCCATTTCCAATTATCTCTGTCGATAACGAGTCATCACTCTGCCTCCTGTGTTTTATTTCTGTGCTGTTTCCCCTGATCTCAGTGCATTTCACGTCCCTCTTTGTTCTCCTCTCTCTCTCCTGCATGTAAAGCATAAACAAAGTAGGTTGTGTAACGCGAAGCCGGCTGAAACTCAGAGCCGTTGTTCTTTGAACGCCGTCTGCTGTACAGGCGAACAGAGATGATTTAATTGTGAAAACAGGGATAGAGGTGTGTGTGTGTGTGTGTGTGTATGTGTGTGTGTGTGTGTGTGTGTGTGTGTGTGTGTGTTTTTATGTGTCTATTGGGCCGTCACCAAGCCTTTCATGTCGGTCTGTGGTTTGGTGTTTTTGCTCGGGGAAGTCATACAAATCTACAAGAACTCTGAAAAATACACAGGTAGTAAAAAAAGGGTTTGAAAAAAATATATAAAACTGGGGTCAAATTTCTTTCTACAACTTGGACATTTTTTTACTCACACTAAACTTCATATATTTAACAAGACAATTACAGAGTTCCACATTTTATTATGTAATTTCCCTGTTCATTTATGTATAGTGTAAATATTATCTGCTGGGCATTGTGGTCTCTCAAAGCCTGCACAGGTTACAAGATCTACTATTTTTAGATCCGTTTAGTTTTAATTTATTCACTGTTTTCTTTACAGGCAGTGAACATCTGGAAGCCTCGTGTAATAGAATGTAAACTGCTCTTCTAAATTGGGAGGAAGCACAAATGAGCTGCTTTATTTTTGTAATTCTGAGTCAATCTGTGTGTAAGCTAAAATACAGGAATGGTTAAACTAGGGGGTTTTGATAAAATGCTTATTTTTAAAACCCATTTTTTCCTTGGAGTTTTGTATGACAGTTGTTTACATTACATGATTGTCTCATCACAATAATAATACATTTTTAGAATTTATCTCATTTTAAAGTAGCAATAGGCAAAGACAACCGCTTTCTGTTTTCCTCTGAGCCTACTACAACTGTAGTGACTTATTTCTTGTTCATCGGGGGAAAGCAAGAAATATATATTCAAATACATGATATTATATTGTGATTATCCCCAATGCTGCTCAGTAATCACAGCACCCGGCTCTTCTGCCACTAGCACGAGGTCTCCATCTCTGACTCTATTTAATGTGTGATGATATCACAAATATGCAAATGAGCGTATGACATCATCTGGTGACTTTTACCAACTTCTGGGGATAATGCTAGCTACCTTCATTGGCACGTAACAGCTGCAGAGGACAAGGTGCCACAGTTTGGATGTTCCATCTTGTTTCTTCGACTGGGGATAATAACTTCAAAGAACTGACATTGATACTCATGTTGGTAACTGGGGGAAACTAACGATAGCTAGCTAGAAAAACCAAATCGCTATCCTCTTCCTGTTTTGGTTGCGCAATGGTTGACGCTGTAACTGGAGCGTGGAGAGTGAAAGCGATGTTAATAGGGAACCAATCTTAGGATGGTGTCATTATTCAGGCTTGTCTCATGCGCTGTAACTCGTAGAAATCCCACACTTGTACTGCTAGTGAGGTGAAACTTTAACTCTACAGGTTCTCAGTCTACTTTTGAAACTGGGTGTGTATTGTGACATCCCCGAGGAGTTGTGGACTCTTGTGAGTCACAGCGTCTCCTGCTCTTCATGTTCTCCCTCTGCTCTTCTTTCTACTCCTCGTATTCTCATCTTCCTCCTCACAATCCTCTCCGACAGCCCCTCCTGTCCTCTGATGCTCGTTTTGATGTCTGCCTGGTCAATGCAGCGAAATCTCATCTCTCACAGCCTTCCTTTGGTCGTGTGTGTGTGTGTGTGTGTGTGAAGTATTTCCAAGGACAAGGGATGAGTTGCAGACAGTGTCTTGATGCAACAAGTAGAACCTAAACAACAAAGTTGCCAAAATAACACGTACTGAGTGTTCCAAAACCATTATAAAAATGATACATATTACCATTGTCTATGGTTATGGTATGGTTCGACCGAGCCAATATATTTTTGAATTCTTAGTTTCTACACAATCTTGAAGTTTGGGGACAGAGCATGGTTACGGTTTGAATTGAAGAGCCAATGTTTCTTATGGACGGGACGAGAACTCCGGCCTCCTACGTTCAATGTGCTGCAGCTGTAACTCATCGGGCTCCTGGATTGTTGAAGGCTCAGGCTCAAAAACAAGTTAAAGTCAAGAACAAGTTTGGGATCATGGTTAAAGTTGTGAAACTTTAGGCAACTAAAACGTTGAGGTAAGGTTAGGGGGAAAAAAATCAAGGTTTGGCTTATAATAGTTTAATTCAAAAGATCATTCTTCATTGAGCGATTCTAAAAATATGACATGTCTCAATAGGTTTGCCTATTGAAGATCTGATAACTGATGTACAAGAACTGACTTTTGCAATTTGTGTAAAGTATCCATAACCTACTCACTATTTACCTGTTCTGTTATGCATCTGTTATCATAGAACAGGATTGTAGAGTACATCAGGACATAAGTACATAACGGTGTCGTTACATTTAGTTAAATGTCATGCCTTTTGCTGCTAAAAGAACAACAGCTCCACTGTATCTTTCATTTTTAGATGTGGAAAGTCACACTCATGAATAGTTTATCCCCCACTGCTTTCCCCCGGCACATATTGCTGAGAGAAATACTTCTGTCTCTCAAACATTAACTTTTTAGGGGGGAATCTCTGACTGTTCATAAGACTGTCAACGGCTTCATAAGATTGAAAATGACTCCAATGTATGGAGGACCTTTTCATCCTTTCATACACCTTTTTCACAGCAGACATTTTAGGCTCGTTCGAGATGAGCTGCGCCTGGAAAGGTGGACGAGATGAAGCAGCAGAAACATATATATATATATATATATATATATATATATATATGTCAAGTTTAACAGTTAATCTGAGTAGAAGGTCAGTTGCAGACTGGGTCACATTTCACATCATTTGAGCGCAGAGCTCTGAGCATCCAGCATAAACCTACTTTACAGGCTGAGGACTACATGAGCCTTCAGCCCTTCATCTCTCCTTAAAGAGCTCCTTCATATACAATATTCATGAGTGTATTTTCACAATACAAAAATGTCTTTCCTGCCACCCATAAAGGTACCCTTTTATTCTTCTCATTGTTATAGTTGAACATAAAAACATTGCTTTATTTTTACTTAAACACGACACAGTCAGCTGATCTTTCATTCCTTAAGAATGCAATGAAAGTCCCTTCTCTTCTCTGGGCTGACGTGATCACTCAATGACTCAAACACACATTCAGGCACGTCAGACAGAGATTTTCACGAGGTTTCCATCGAGGTGGACATAATGGACGGATAAATGCTTTGAAGTGCTCTGAGAAAGGCTGAAAGACAACACTGCAATCAAAGATGAGTTAACACACAGACAGCCTCATCTTTCTGCACACACTGCAGTAAATGTTTCAATGTTTGTCACATTTAGTATATCAACTGGTTTAGTAACACTAATATAATTCAGTTCCTTCTCATTGGTTTGTTAATATCACAGGTTGAGGTTTTCCTGGGATTTATAGTCTGTGTCTCTGCTAAGTCTTCCCCTGTGCTTCACTGTTAAAGACATTTCAAGACACTAAAATCTGCTGAGTTTCAAACAGTCCTGGGTAGGTTTCACGGTAGGTTTCACAGCAGCTAAAACGTTTTGAAATGTCCACAGGAGCATCTCAATCCACCCTGTGGCACAACTCACAACTCCGATGTCCATCTTTGAGCTCAATCAGTCAGCATTTCCCCGACCTTTGGCTGATACCAGGTACACTGCTGCTGTTTTGCAAAAATAGCGCTCCTCAAAGCTTCATCCAAAATATCGGCAACATAGTGAGTGTTTTAAACCTACTGAGCATGGGTGGCAGAGGAGTGTTTGACAAGTTTCTTTTGTTAATTGTTAGTTGCCACATTTCCAATCCTTTGTAAATGAACGTGAATTAAAGCCTCGGGTGCTGATGAAGTAGCACAAAGTTAAAACTCTCTGCAGGTTGATTGAAAGATTAAAGAGAATAACTTTTAAGAACTATTAAACTTAAAACTGCAGCTGCAGCAGAATGTAAAGTCGATATGGAGCTAGAAAAGCTTGGGCATGTAATATGACAGGGACTTCAGAATGTGCTATTTCAGTGCCCACACACCTGCCCCCGTCTGCAGCGATGACACCCCAATCATAAACAAATCATAAGGTTGTGTTTCCAAAGAAATGTGACATGGTTGCCATGGCACAATACTTTTTCTACAAAGACGAACACTATTTTTGTCCTTGTGGGGATAGCTGCTGACCAGTGGCAAACCTGGATCCATCCTCCGCCTCCTAAACTTCAATAACACTGGCCCTTATTTTCTGTATGTCATTTTAAAACAATACTGGCAACATTACACAGCCTTGTAATGACTGATGGCTACACATGAAGGGCACACTCATTATTCCTCATGCTGAATGTTTCACATTAGTTTGGAACAACATCTTTAGTCCCATTGCAGAAATCTGAAGTCATTTCTGAAATGATTTCAGCAAATAAATAAATATGTAATTAATTGTAGAACTTCATGCATATAAAAGGATTTCATGTCCATATGTATGAGGAACTCTTTGAGGGTGAAAGTTTTTACCTTTTCAGACAGTGAACTAAAAAGCATGTTATGTATTGAGTGCAGCTCAATAAAGACCGGGGACTGTGACACTGACCAGGATCATTTACTCGTAGATAGATCGAAGGATGGATGGACGGCGTTAAATGTAGCACGGGCAGCCAACCGGCTTATTAAGAGTCAGCTATCCACAGACACTTTAAATGAGATTCAAAAGTGACAGTGATAACAACATTACAAGAATTACAAAGGTCAGACTGATGAGGGCTGATGATGTTCAGGCAACTGTACTGCAAATAAAATCTAATTCTAAACCTTGAGAGAGAAATCAAAATGTATTTAGGACTTCCCAAAGAATACAGTTATTTAAATGCTGTTGCAGCAACAGTTCCATCTCTCTGATGACTGATCATCGCTGCTCTCCCATTTGAAACATAACCTATTCCTTGACCTAAAACATCACTTTGATAAGATACACTTGATTACCAAACTGAAAAAAGCCAGTGTACGCTAACATACAAACACACACACACACACACACACACACACACACACACTGCACTCCCAAGACCGCAGCCTAACGAGCATCAAACGGCAGAATGGTTGTGTAATTGGTCGTGAAAGCTGAGTGATCTGCTGTGCCTTGCTCTCTACGTCTTGAACTAGATCAAAGGTAGCATTTAAAGAAATGATTTATTGTTGATGAGGAGCTCAGGAATGCATGAACTAATTATTCTGTCAGATCTGTGCTGAAGTGGTCGGCAGCCGCGGCAGACGAGTCATCTTCACCTGTACCGAGGTGGTGGCCTTCTTATGAAGTCTCTTTGTTCTGTTGGTACAGAACCGAGCAAAAGAGCATTGGCCAAAATGCAATCTCAGAACTCATCGGCTATCTTCTTATTATGATTTAGCTTTTTATTTAGCTTTTTTACAATTTGCTACTTGTGACACAATCCAGTCGAAGACGTCGTCCCTGCCGTCCAACTCCATCTGCGCGTCTCACGTTGCTAATCACACTGTGAACAATTGACCGGCGCACAAAAGAGACAGTTTTGGCCAGGATATCCGCTAGCTACACTGGAACCCCCAAAACGTTGTCCGTTGGCCCCAGAGGCTGATTCGTTCAGAGACCGAGATTACCTTCTACAATACTGTCCCAGTTTCAGATATGTATGTAATTAAAAAACGTTAAACGTCAAACCTTCACATTACATTCAAAATGGACCACTGCGCCGTATAATTACAAAGCCTCTTTGATTCAATAATGAGCCTGGCTGAGGTTCGGTGAATTGCTGCTTAATAAGACTTAATGTTTGGGTATTTAAGAGACGTCTTGTGTATGTCTAGAAAGTAATGGAGCATAACTGAAAAGGCTGTCAGCTTCTGAGCTTGAGGAACTGAAATTGGAGAGAACACAATGTTTTGAAAACTGAGCGTTGTATATGAGAACATTTAAGCTTCTTGAATAAAAGGATAACTGATAGTGGACCAGCAATTCCAAATAGAGCGATGGAAAGACAGATTTATAAAAATAAGTCAAAATTTATGAAGCAGCAACAGAAATACCCTGACTGTCCTACACTTCCCATAATGCAACTCAATAGTGTCTGTCCTGAGGCCAACCCTGACAGGTCAATTGGGAAATGTCACCGTCTTTTCAGCGTTCTTGACCCATCACCTTGAAAACACCTGATACTGTCTCACTTTTCTGAGGTGTCCTGATATTCGCCTCTTGAGAAGTTTAAAAAGAGGATGGGATTCTTAGCAGACGGCTAACCAGGTTTAGTGTTTAAGCAATCAGAGCGTCTTTCTTGGGAGAAAAGTCATGAATAACTTAACACTGATCTCTCTGGGGAAATTTTTGTTTCTCTCAGCCCTTTGACAGGGAGGTCAGATTATAGGGTGAGCCACTGAACAACAAGGATTCTGTGTCTTGCTCAAGGACACTTCAGTAATGCGGATGCCTGTCAACACAGGGCCTTGAACCCACTTGTCCCCCTATTCATTGGTAGCCCGACTGAATTAAGCTTGTCATTTCTCAGTCTATGTTTTCAAGTCGGAAATCTCTTATTTAATTCCTCTCAGTGCTTCATATGTTTCCTTCTACTCCCTGAGAAACAAATGAGAAATCTAAAAGCTCATGTCAACAAATTAAAATTATAAATAAAAATGGACATGAGAGTGGATTTTGAAGTGATCTGAACATCAGAGGAAAACAAGGAGACGCGGGTCTGAGCTCAAAGGCAATCAGAGACAGATAAATTGGACCAATCACATCAAAAAGTGCTGACAGGAGGGGCAAGAAGGGGAACGGCTGGTGTTTAATTAGCATCAACGCCTAAAGTGGCAAGTGTGAGTGTACTGATCACATTGTGACAACTCATCTCACATCTGGTCACCACAAAGCACTTCTTTTAGGGATAAAGTTTATATAACGACGAGGTCAAAATGCAGGTAAGGGTTGCAATTGTGCTACCTCAACACAATGTCCTCACAAGTACTAAAAATACCTCAACACAATGTCCTCACAAGTACTAAAAAATACCTCAACACAACGTCCTCACAAGTACAAAAAATACCTCAACACAATGTCCTCACAAGTACTAAAAAATACCTCAACACAATGTCCTCACAAGTACAAAAAATACCTCAACACAATGTCCTCACAAGTACTAAAAATACCTCAACACAACATCCTCACAAGTACAAAAAAATACCTCAACACAATGTCCTCACCAGTACTAAAAAAAACCTCAACACGTCCTCACAAGTACTAACAAATACCTCAACACAATGTCCTCACAAGTACTAAAAAATACCTCAACACAACATCCTCATAAGTACAAAAAAATACCTCAACACAATGTCCTCACAAGTACTAAAAAATACCTCAACACAATGTCCTCACAAGTACTAAAAAATACCTCAACACAATGTCCTCACAAGTACTAAAAAATGCAGAAAAACAACCCAGCCGGAGTCGACAAGCTCCTCCCTCTACATTTCTGCTATATTTGAATAATAGGATCTCTACTGTGGAACAATTTGATTGCACATAAATATTGCCCATAAAAATATAAACATACTGTAGACATGAGACGTGTCTGATGAGCCAGACACTTTCTACCTTCAGACACAGGGAACGATAAACACTCTTTATCCTGCATTTTCAGATGTCAGGTACGCATACTGTATACCACATGATGAACGCCCACATATATCAACATTATTTCCCTTAAATACTTTTCAGTCACTATTTTCACTACATTTGTTTCAATTTTAGTGTCTTTTTCAAGTTGCTTGTCACACAGATATTTTAAAAAGCTCCTTCCAGGGTTTTTTATCATGTGTGCATACAACCACAAATGAAAATCTAATGAAACCTCTAGGTACTAGAAAGGAATAGCCTGAGGCAAGGTGACTAAGGCAGAGTAAAGTTTGCTGTATTAAAATGTTTTAAGATGATACATACACAGGGTTTTAGTAATTAATTCATAGAATCATTTATACAAAATGACACTGCATCACAGTCAACTGTAAACCACCCCGAGGTGTTAGGTACTCTAATCTGAGGAGTCGTTTTAACTCACAATACCATGTTTAGTCACTTAAAAACGTTCTGTAACAGCAGAGTGATAGCTGGATCCAAAGAAACCCAGGATAAAAAGGCAGTTTACCAGATCAAAGGGGAAATCCTTAAGGAGCACAAAATTAGTGCAAATTGCTGTAGCATGACCGAAAACTCAACCAACCCGCAGGGGACAAGAGGAAGAGGAAGAGGAAGAATCAATGCATGAGAGAGAGGAGAGAGAGAGAGAGAGAGAGAAAGAGAGAGAGAAACCAAAATGTACATGTGCCCGTTTATCCAATCTGTAGGTATATGTATGGAGTTTTACTGATTTAATTGAATTTCCTTGTGCACCCAAGGATACATAAGTGTGTGTGTGTGCGTGTGTGTGTGTGTGTGTGTGTGTGTGAGAGAGAGACTGTGTAAGAAAGAGAAACCGACAAAGAGAGAGCAGTTGGAGTGTGCACAGAGAGTGGGTCTTCATACCTCAAGGAGCTGCACTCTCACTTTGTTGTATGCTTTCAACCAGCGCACTTTGGATGGAGAGCATGGTGGAGGGCCATCCTCGAAGAAACTGAAAAAGATCAAGCAAAAAAAGAGGGAAAAGATGGCCGGCATGAATCAATATCAAAATTGAATCAGTCCCTGAATCTTAAAGTCGAAAGATAGGTTCACTATTTTACAAGTCTGTCTTAAAACGATCAACACTGTTTGTACTTGCTGTAATCATTAGAGATCCCTTCATAAAATGCTTCCAATTTTAACTGACGAGGGACAAAATCTGTGCTCCTTTTGTGAAAAAAATAAATTCTAACGAGCATTCAACTATTGCTTTGAGACCGAAATTAACCAACGAGTTATAAACTCCCTCACTGACTTCCCACCAGCTCACACTTAAGCTTGTGTAATCATGCAAACCTAGATGTCTACATTTTTTACATACCAGATTTTGGTCTGAGTCTTGTTATCGAAGTTCTCCAACATTGGTTTGGGCAAGATGACCAAAGAGTCTTTCAAACTTTTGTTTGAACCAGGCTCTGGTAGTGGATTCAGCTCTTTCTCAACCCCTTCCTCCTCTTCTTCCTCATCCCAGGTAGACTTCTGGCTATTGAGAGCGGGACGCAGGGTGCTGGGGCGGCGGGTCTCTGGATCTCGCCGCTCCTCAGGCTCAGAGCTGAGCTGGGAGCTGGCCGGGCTGAGGTTGCCAGATGAATCAAAGCGACTGCTGTCCGGCGGACTGCAGGAGAATGAAATTGTCTTTTAGAATATGATGGTGACTTGTGAAAGCAACATCTATTTAAAGGAGTTTTGCAGAATCGAAAGGTTTTATTCCAAAATTCACTATTTCGGAAATTACCGCTTGAAATTACTCTGTTTTTTTAAAGACGTAGATAATGGGAAAAATATTCTAGAAGAAAACATATTTTCTTTACTTTGATTTTAAAAAAGGAGTTTCAATTTTGAATGGCAGACAGGGATTTCGAAATGAAACAATTCGATTAATTTGTTAAAGCAAGTACTAATGGGTAAAACTGAGGGTAAAAGAAGCTCATCATCATCATTAACAGATCCAGGGAAGAAGGTGACACGAAACAAGGAAAACTAACAGGGTTCAGTCGGGGAAGCTGAATAACTGAGGCTGATTGCAGATTTCTATGACAATCATGTCAAGAAAAGGCTGCAATCAGCAACGGGAGGTCCTCATCCCTCTCGAAGATGGGTGGTCATACTGCACGTTTAAGGCGGTAACGGCATGTTAATAATGAGACCAGCTATCATAACTTACAGTTAAGGTTCTGGCTAAAAGCAGAATAGAGAAAAAACTATTTAATGAACCTACATCTACTGCAGGATCTATTCATGTAGTGTATATACCATACAATGATATATGCACATTATTCACATTTATTTAACCTTTTTATTAGATTGTCATAAGTGGCTGCCGTGTGGCTGCTGGATGATTGAGACTGCTAGCAGGGAAAGTGGCTCTTTGCTTTAACTGGCATGATTTACTGTCTTGGGTGGAGGCCAAACTACTTCTCACTTTTCCTTTTATTCCAGTGTCCTGCCTGCCTTGTCATTGTGAACTTTCATACCATCATAAATCTATCAGAGTTTTAATTCATATAAACAAATTGGCTGACGGTTGGAGAATAACTCTGGGAACTGGGAACTGCAGGGGACAGAGAAAGGCTTTATACACCGCCTCACAAGTCAAACGCTAATAAATAAAGACCATCAGTTTCTTCATTCATTGCACTTCCATCACTGTCAGGAAAGCTATTACGGAGGTGCTGTAAGTACAAAATAGCTCCAGTACATTAACACATAATGGGGAGTCTGTTTCAAGCAGATGTGATCACTTCCTTTCCTACTGTATGGCTTTGACGATGAAACTGACAATGTCAGATTTTCACTTAATGGTTTGTATTTATGGCTGCAAGGTGGATCTTGTATCTTCTTATAGAGGTCACTTAAGGAATGGGAAAGGGACAAAAGGCACAGAGCTACTGATATCAAATGTGGTAAGATAAAACTCTAAATGGGAAAGGAAAAGCAGGAAGGGTGCGTTACATTTGTCTACATTAGCATGATAAATGAATAATGTCATTTATCATTCAAATTATACTAGCCTTTTGGCTGCCTCCTCTGTCAACAGGTTCTTTGGTTGCTCTTTGCCCAGATCTGCATGCATGTCAGGTGTTTCAATTTCACTCTTATCTACCTTTAACTGGGGTTTATCCAAACCCTCTGCTAAGGAAACTGAGAGAGAGGGAATGCCAGAGAGTGGTGACTGTGCTAAGGTGTCACAGCTTCCTGTTTTTGAAGTTTCTGTTGGTCCTTCTGTATCACTGGCATCTGCACTCTCAGTTCCTCCAGAGCCTAGGGAAAGTTTCTCAGACTCTGGCTCACGAAATTCGTCTGTAGGTTTTGGACTTTCGGACTGAGGTTGGGTTGTGACCACCGGAGGGGTGGATTCAGGTTTCAGTGAATCAGAGTTCCCGAACATTGAGCCAAGCTTCATGCCAAACACAGATGGAGCAGATGACGGTTCCTCCTTTCCACTTGGCTTCTCATCCTGGAAAATACCAGCTGAAAGGCTTTTAAAACCAGAAAAGAGACCACCATCTGTTTGTTGTGGCTGTAGTGTCTTTGTACCAGTGGCTGGAGATGAAGTGGTGGAGAAAAGGGATCCAAAAGATGATGTACCTTCAGCAGCTACAGACATAAAGCCAAATTTAGAAGCAGTCAGACCGGGTATTTCAAACATGCCTTTGTTTTCAGGAGCTGGTGCTGCGGGTGCAGCTTTGTCAGACACTGCAGAACCTGACCCCTTTAACTGCTCAGCATGCTCATCATCCCCTGCTTCTTTCTCAGGGAAAGCTGTTTTCATGGTGGACTCTGTCAGAGAATTTTCATCTGCTTCTGTTTTGTCTGTTCGTTCTGCCTCCTCCAATAATCCTTTTTCAGGGACCTCAGAGTCTTTAACATGTCCTTCTCCAGATAAAGGTGTGCTCTCTGTATCTGTCTTGTCAGTTTTCTCAGTGACTGTTACTGTTGCACAAGTATCCTCTTGTCCAGACTCTGTGCCAGACTGTTGATGTTCCTCAGATTTTGACGTTTCAGGACCTTTAAATATACCAAATAGGTCACTAGTAAGGGATTCTGTAGCAATGCTACTTGGAAGACCAAAAAATGAGCTTTGCTGTTGTTGCTGTTGTTGTTGTGGCTGACGAGGAGCAGGTGATGATCCAAAAAGTGAACCAGGTGAACCTGAAAAAAATCCACCAACATTTGGTGCTTTGCTTGGGGCATTTGGGGTAGAAAACATGGACATAAAACCAGAAAATGGAGCTGGTTCAGGGGGCTTCTGTGGTCCTGGCTGTCTTGGTCCTGCCATTCTTGGTCCTGCCATTCTTGGTCCTGCCATTCTTGGGGCCGCCATCCGTGGCCCTCCCATCCGTGGCCCTCCCATCCTTGGTGCTCCCATTCTTTGTCCTGGTGGACCAGGTGGCCTGGCCATGCCTGGCCTGGGCTGTTGCTGTGGTGGAGGACTAGCAGGTCCCAATGAAGGACCTTGAGATATGATTTCTGGTGAGTTGGTACTAACAGTTTTTTCATCATTAGATGTTGGGACCACTGCAACAGAATCATTACTTTCAACATGTTTCTCTAATCCATGTGCTGTTTCTTTAGTAGCCTCTGCAAGCTCTGATTTAGCCTCAATTTCTTCCTTTGCAGTCGCAGATGTGGATTTTAAGTCTTCTTCAATTGATTTTTCTGATTCTGAAACTGTAGTCTCTGTTGTAACTGCACCTATTACAGATTCTGCAGCTGGTTTCTCTATAACTGCTATCAATGAATCGCCTAAAGTTTCCTCTTCAGTACATTTTTCCACATCTGCATTAGCTGCTTGTTCATCAACAAATTGCAAAGGTTCCTTAGTAAATTTTTCCACATCTGTAACTGCTGTTTGTTCTTCATCATCTACTTTCAAAGGCTCCTCACTAGATTTTTCCACATCTGTAACTGCTGTTTGTTCTTCATCATCTACTTTCAGAGGCTCCTCACTTGATTTTTCCACATCTGTAACTGCTGTTTGTTCTTCATCATCTACTTTCAAAGGCTCCTCACTTGATTTTTCCACATCTGTAACTGCTATTTGCTCTTCAGCAGCAACTTTCACTGGCTCGCCCTTTTGTTTTTCTACCTCTGGAATTGTTATCTCTCCTTCAACGACAGCTTTCCAATGTTCTACTCCAACCATATCTGAACTTGTGTTTTTGTCAGTATAATCTATAACACTTTTAATTTGCATATCATCAGGTTTTTCTAATGGGGTTTTGATGGAAGATATGTCCTTTTTATCACCTGTGCTTTTGCATTCAAAAGTATCTGTCTCTGATATAGCAACTTCTTTTTCAGAATTCGCTGTATCTTTCATTTTATTATATTCATTTTGGATGTCTGACTGTTCCTCATTTGCTGGTTTTACAGCTTGTAGTGTCTCTTTCTCTAGTATATCTCCAGTCAAATTTGGTGTGTCTGTGTTAGAAGCTTCAACCACAACTGATGCATTTTCATCAGGTGAAATGTGATGTTGCATTGTGGCTGATTTGTCCACCTCCAGATGTGGATCTGTTAGGGAAACTTCAGTGGTATCTTTATTGATGTCCACGTTCGAATCTTGACCATCTTGGTAAGCCTCCTCTTTTTGGAGTTCCACCTTATCTATTGTAGAAAGAGGCTCAGAAGATACATTTTCCATGGCCTCAATAATGTGATTCTTTGCTTCTTTTGAAAGATATTTTGTGTCTAAGGGTTTCACTTGTTGTGAGTCAATCTCCCCCTTCCCCAATGTTTCTGGCTCTGTCTTGGTTTCTTCCATGAAAGACATTCCAAATAGACCAAACCCAGTTTTAGATTTGTTGCCATCAGAACTCCCGCCAAGTGAAAACACAGAGGAAACTTTGAAACCACCCTCTGATTCAGGTGGTTTCGAAGCAACTGGATGTGCTTCTGATGCTTGCTGGTTTTGTCCACCAAACATAGAGAATAGTCCTTTTCCTGAGGGCTCTGAACCTCTGGGTCCTGGTGGTGCAACTGTTGGGGGTATTTTTGGTCCTGTTTGGGACTGGGCACCCAGACCTCCAAACTTGGAAAACAAACCTGCACCAGGAGTTTCTTTATTTGTAGTAGAACCTGGGAGGATGCCACCAAATATAGAGGATCCTGTGGAAGGTGTTCTTGGTGTGGCACTTTGCACAGGATGACCTCTGGGACTGGGTGGTTGCTGAGGTGCAGACGCACCAAACATGGAAAACAGGCCTTTGCCTGGTGGTTCTTTGGGTGGAGGACCTCTAGGTCGCACACTCCCACCAGTTGGACCTCTTGGGCCAGGAGGTGGTTGACTACTGGATCCACCAAACATAGAGAATAAGCCTTTTCCCTGGGTCTCTTGTGGGGTTGACAGTGGTGGTGGTGGGTCTTTTGATCCAGGTGAAGATGGGGCATTTGACCCACCCAACATTGAGAGTAACCCTCTGCCAGGACCATCTTTGGTAGATGACCCAGGAAGAATGCCACCAAGTATTGATGATCCAGTTTGGGAGGACGTCTGCTGTGGGGTTGTAGTGGAGCCACTAAACATAGAAAATAAGCCTTTTCCTTGCTCATTAGGTTGTTCTGCCTCAGGCTGATCAACCCTGACAGCCAACCTATCCTCCTTGGAGGTTGTGATTTCTTGTGTGCAAGGTTTGAAAGGACTGGGTGCAGGGGTAGATAAGGTGACATCCCTTTCAGTTTTGTCATAAAGTTGTTGAACACTTTCAGGTGATTTTGCGTCTGAGGCAGAGGGTACTTTTTTCAGTGACAACTTATCAAGAGACTGAACTTCTTCTGGCAAAACAACATCTGAAGTGGTGCTTTTATCACTGTGGGCTAACTCTTCAAGTGTTTCAATACATTTTGGTGTTGCCGGCATTAAAGTTGTCTTTTCAGTGACCTGGTAGGCTAGATCCCTGAGAGGTTTAACTATTTTAAGTGGTGTTATGTCTGGAGCTGTTGATTTTATGTCCTTGGAAGTCAGCTCAAGCGGCAGCTCACAAGCCTCAGTTGCTTTTACTTCAGCTGCTGAGAGGGTAGCTTCTATGGTTGAACTTTTCTTGATCAGGATGTGCTGGGAGTCATGTTCATCTGCATGGGTACAATCTGCTGTAGTCAGAGTACTTGACATCTCTGGTGAATAGGTTTTGATGTGCTCTGATTCATCGAATGCCTCTGTGCTACAGGTTTCTGTAGCGCTGCCATCCTCATTTATAACAGACTGTGCAACAATATCAGCAGGTAAAGATTCCTTACTGTCTGGTAATGTTGCTGCAACTACAGTGGCATCTTCAGAAGCACTGACTTCAGGCAGTTCAGGCTGTCTGTATTCATTATGCTCTTGTTCTATTTTCTCGTCTTCTGGTGAACTTGCTGCTGAGACAAAAATATGTGGTAGTCTAATATAAGGTTTTGGCTCACCTGGTTCAATTTCCGTTTCAACAGGAGGTGCTTTTGAGTTATCTATGCCAATGTAGATTGACATTGGATGGCTGATTTTCTCCTGCGATGTGTTAGCTACAGTAGACACTTCACCAAATCCAGTATTGACATTGACAGATTCTGTGTATATAGTTTGTCTCGTTTCTTTTGAACATTGCTGCTGTGACATGCCTGATTTAGATAAAGCTATATTATCTGTGATGACCTCTTCCGTAATTGGTTTTGATGTAACCTCTGACAATGTTTCTAAACATTCTATTGAACGGTCTTTACTTAAAATTCCTTTAGGTGTCATGGTTTGTGGTGGTTTAACTGGTGAACATTCAGGATGGGGTAATTGTTTACCTGGTGTCTCTCTTACTGGACTTGCATTTAGTGTTGCCAGTGGATGCTGACAGTCTTGAGAAATAGACTTGTAACCATGCATTGTTGACTCGTTGGAGGGAGAGTCCACAGGTGATATCATTGCAGATGTTTGATTGAGGGCTGATTCACATGGTGAGGAAGCAGATTGTTCACCTCCAAATGTCAGTCGGCTAGATTCAGTGAAGGATTTTGTCTGTGTTGTTGGTGATTGAAAAAGGCTTTGCCTGTTTGATACATTGAAATCGTCATCTTTTAATTTAAAAGCAGGGTCATCTTGGTCACTAACAAGTGCTGGTATGCAAGGCGGATAATCAGACAAAGCAAGCATTTTTGGGCTTAAATCAACTGACTCTGGTATTTTAACAACAGAGGTTTCTAGGGAAACATCACAGTGCATGGGAATTTCAGTCAATACAGATGCTGTTTTCTCATCAGGAGTAAATGTAACATGGCTGACAGCAGGAGTCTGTGTTGAAGTAACTTGCATTTTGTTGTCCACAGGTATTGACACAATCTGAGTGTGGTGAGGCATAATATCAACTGATTTTGCACTGACAGAGGATTGTGAACCTAAACCACTATATAATGAAACCAAACTCTTAACAGAAGTGGCTCCTGCTGGTGTTGGAGATACCTCTGGTCCTTGCATTTCAGCTCCAATGCCCTGGTTCAGAGAACTACTCTTTACGTGTTTTACAGGCATTGGGCCATGTTTTGTGGTGGGTTGGGATATACGTGCATTAACCTCTGACACATGTTGCATTGGGGTGGGAACAGTTGGTGCCTGATATTGCTGAACAGTGACAGGGAATTGGCTTGGATCAGATTGTTTTGAGAGTTGAAGAGATTCTTTTGCATAATAATCTGTTGTTGCACTGCTCTGTACTGGCTGTAAGTCAAAAGACTGCTGAGAAGGATCCGTTCTGTGTCTATCTTGTGCTTGCTGAATAATTGAAGTAGGAACAGTTTGGGATCTACCAGGCAGTTTCTGGGTGGAACAAGAAGGTAATGTCTGTCCATTACTAGCCATTGTTTCACTGTTTGATGGGCCTTCCTCGATGGTCCCATCGCTTTCCACAGTTGGCTGCTTGATAAGAATTTTTGGTATAAAAGTCATGTCATGCTGAACAGTTGTATCTTGTCTTTGCAAATTTGGAGCCTTTGCCTGGGATCTAGCAATGGGTGAAGTCCAACCAATTTCCACACCAGATTGCTGGTATTGCTGTTGTGGGACTGAATGTTTTGTTTGCAGCTGAGGTATGTTTAGAGGCAATTGATCGGGCTTGTTAGATTCAACCTGATGATATGCACTTTTTAGTGAGAATGTAGCAGATGAATAGTCCTGTATAGCCTGGGGAGCAACATTCTGATGATTCTGTATCTTCCTTTGAATTGGCTCCAAAGAGGAAAGTGAAGTATCCATTGGATCAGAGTTCAATCCTATTTCTGACTGCCTTCTGCATTGTCTACCATGTTGGGTGTTGGCCTGTTTTTCAGTGGAATATGCAATAGAAGTCAGTGGAGGTATGTATTGCTGCTGATCGTAAATACTATTCTGAGCGAGAGAAGACATATAAGGAAAGGAAAGATCCTTTGCATCTTCAGGACCTATAATTATGGTTTTGTTTATATGATCCAAAGTTAGGTCAACAATACCCTGTATTGTTTTTTTCTCCACTTGCCTTCCAATCTGCCTTCTATCAAACATTTCGTTCTGTGTTTTGTTATTAGTGAAATTCATGGGCTGTCCATCCTCTGGTTCAGGGAGATTACTTGTTAGTTGTAATGTAATGTTAGTTGTATTCACGCTATCTTTTGCAGAGAAATCCATTGGTCTATTTTGTTGGCACGTGTCCTTGTAGGTGGTATTTGAACCAGAAAAGACCTCATTACTGTGATTGGTAGATATCTGCCTCTGCGCTGTCTCCGTTGTGTTGACTCCACTCAATACATGTATTCCTTGTTGATGTGTAGATTGTTCCACTATGAGTGGTACACCAACAGAATAATTTGTTGCTGCAATTGCCGTGTTTTTGATAAATGGCACAGTTCCAGTTGACAAGGTATCTGTAGCTGTTTCGGATTCTTTCTGCTGTGGTTTTGGAGACATATCTAGGAAGCTTTTGATGGAGTTGGCTGGTGCTGATGCTCTTTGATCTATTTCTCGAGATCCATTGTGCACAAATCCTTGTTGCATCTGTTCTTGCGATCCTACCCGTGTTTGTCGCCTTCTAGGTTGCTCCTGGCAGGAGTATGTTTCCACAATTAGTGGGACACCAACAGAATCTCTTTGAGAATGTGCAAAGCCTGAAGGCCTCGTCCTTACCAGTGATACTGGATCTGAATAGTTCAGAACTGTGTCTGATACACATGCCTTTGTTGACATATCTAGTGTGCCTTTAACATAGTTTGCTGGAGCTGTAGAGAGTGGATAAGGTTGGATAGTGATATGTGACAGGTCATTGGCTTCACTTAAACAGCTGGGAAGGGGTTGATGCAGGACAGGGCCAATGTTTCTGTCTAGGGTTTGCTGTTTTTGTGCATGGATCAAGGTTTGAGGTTGCCTCTGATATGTTGATTCCAGCGGTGTTGGTTCAACTACCAGGGGAATACCAACGGAATCCTTTCTGGCAACCGCTCTTGCACTTGGCTTATTAACAAGTGAAATTGCTTCCCTTTGAGTAGACTCAGATTCTGTCATTGACATTTTGAGTGTAACTTGTGATGGTTTGGGTGACATATCCAGTGCTGCAGCTATTACAAGTTTTGTTGAAGTGGATATCTGATATGTTTGAACATTTGCTGACAACTGTACAGTTGAGAGATTTGACTTTGCAAGGACATCAGGTGTGCTCTGGGGATAAGATTGCATAATGGACTGTGACACACCATTGGTCTCACTTACACTGGGGCACTGCACTGTCATACAGCTGCGAAGTGGTTGATGCAGAACAGGGACAATGTTTCTATCCATAGTTTGCTGCTTTTGCACGGGGATCCAGGTTTGAGGTTGCTTCTGGCATGTTGATTCCTGTGGCGTTGGTTCAACTACAAGGGAGATACCAACTGAATCCTTTCTGGCAATTGCTCTTGCGCTTGGCTTATTAATAAGTGAAATTGCCTCATTTTGAGTAGACTCATACTCTGACATTGTTGTACTCTGTGTGACTTGGGATGGCTTGGGTGACATATCCAGTGCTGCAGCTGTTACAGGTTTTGCTGAAGTAGATGCCTGATATGTTGAAACAGTTTCTGATGACTGTAGAGTTGAGTGATTTGACTGCACAAAGGAACCAGTTTTGCTCTGGCAATATTGTTGTTGATATATAATGGAATCTGAGTGCCATTGAGGCTTATTCTCTAACTCCTGGTGTGCATTTGCAGGGGATCTCATCTTAATGTCACCAAGAAGTTCTTGAGAAGGGATATTGACAACTAGTGGTACACCAACAGAGTCTTTTCGTGCAAGTTCACGGGCACTTGGCTTGCCTCTTGTTAAAGGTATAGCTTCAGTAAGAGTGTCATCTGTTCTTACTTCAAGAACCACCTCCTTCAATTTGGCAGAAGACTTAGAAGTCATGTCTAGTGTGGCCTTAACTGTATTGGCTGGTGCTGTAGCTTGCTGGGGTAGTTTACACATTTCAAGGGATTCAGAAGACTGACCTAAAAGAGGCTGCTGTCTTGGTAACAATGCCCTCCTACTACCAGATGGAATCTCCTTTTTTGTAAACAAGCATTTTACCTGATCACCTGTAACAGTATGAGATAGATATTCTCCAACAGGTAATGAATGAATATCATCTCTTGTTAGTCCCTGAGGGTCTGTTGATTCCCTTCTATATGACAAGTCAAGGGATTCATGATGACTAAAACTTGTTTTTGCCTCCTCAGAAGTTAACGGTTTTGTCTTTGTCAATGACAGTGCCTCATAGACAGAATCCTTTGATGGCACAACAGCTTGTGGAGTCTGCTGGGTTGTTGTCTTGGCAGACATATCTAATGTAGCTTTAACTGAGTTTGCAGGTGCAGTGTTCCCCTGATATTGCTGGGCATTTCCAATAGACTGATAGGACGGAGGTGTAGAACTTGCTCTCTTACTGTCAACAGGAATCTGCTGTCTACAACCAGTTGGAACTATTGGTGGGCTTTGCTGCATCTTTCGATGCATATTGAATGACGAATTAATTTGCTGTCCCTGAGGGTCCACTTGTTGTCTCATAACAGGGCTTACCAATGGTGCAGTAAATACAGGTTGCAGACCTCCATCAATGCCGGACTCTTTACTAGAAATATTAGTCACTGAAGAACTTCTTGGTAATTTCTGAGAAGATGTAAGAGACGGTTTGGATGGAATGTTTATCGCACCTTTGCCAGAGTCTTTAACAACTATTTGGTTTGTGTCAGTTGTAGAGGTACTATGGGAGGCTAGTGGTCTATGCATATGCATTGTAGAAGAGATATGACCAACTCTAACCTCTGGACTGGACAATCTTCTCTCTGATTTGCTTTGTTGGTCAACTGGCCTGTAGTTGGTCTGAGAAACTGTTCTCTGAATTGAAACTCTGGGACTTTGCTGCAAAGTGCCCAAAGTGGGATATTCTAAATCAGGCCATTCATCTTCTTCTTCCTCAATCTGTTTAGTAAGATCTACAGCAATGGACTTGTCAGTCAAGTCCACACTTGTGTTAGTATCCATCTGCTTTTTCTCTTTGAATCTTTTCAACTTGTACTTTGTAAAGTCAACAACGTTGTCTTTTTGTGTGGATTTAAGGTTGGCATCTGTTGTTTCGTTTTGCTTGGTATTTTTGATTTTATTAATTGTTGAAGAAAAATCGAGGACTTTATTGCGTATTTGAGGTTCAATAGGAGTCCCAAAGTTATGATTTCTTTTGTAAAGGTGGGCTTCATTACTTGAGCTGTCATTTAGTATATGTAACTTAGGAGTACATTTCTGAGATGAATCTTGTATCTGTTTTGGAGACAGGGGGGAAGGTTGGTCCATTGATAAGGAACTACTGTCTTTGCTAATGTCACACATCCCTGTGACTGTGGTCTTATTTGCTTGTGATAATACTATGGGTTTGTCTGTCTGAGATAGCTGCCTTCCAAGCTGGGGTCTCTGTGGGTAAATAGAAGGCCCAGCCACAGTTCTAGTAGATGTTGAGGGTAAACTCCTAACAGGAGTTGCCTGTTCTGAAAGGGTTGAAGAAGCTTTAGTAACAGTTGGTGGTGTAGGCAGTTTCCTTTCCAACTGTACAAATCCTGGTATTTTTGAAGCTGATGGGCTTTTCTGATTTCTGGAAATGTTTGAAGGCTCTGAAACCTTGCTAGACGAAGTAGCAGGTGTTGAGGATGTCAGTTTATTAGCTTTACTTGCATCAGTATTAGGAGACATTCCAGTTATTCCTCCAATTGCTGAAAATATGGAGTTTGACTTTTGTTCTGGTTGGTCTGCAGGTGTGTCCCTTATATTTGAAATCCTGATTTCAGGAATTGGGTAACATCTATTTGCAGAGATTGGTGTTGAATAGCACCTTGGAGAAGGTGAAGGTGAGAATGCAAGCTCATTTGTTGAACCCTGATTCTTCCAGTATGGCCCTCCATGTCCCCCTTTCAGTGACTGTAAAGTAAGATCAGCTGGCTCCATTGGCTCCTCTTGAAAGCTATTTTGTACGGATTCCACCTTGATCTTTTTAAGCTTGTACACAGTAAAGTCTACAGGCTGATCTGCTTGAGAAGATATAGATTCCTGAAACATTTGAGAGAAGCTTTCCAAATTCATGTTCATTATTTTTTCTCCTTTTCTAAGGGCGGAAGTTAAGTCCACGGGTGCATCTGAAAGCAGTGATTTATTCTGTTCCTGGCCTTGAATCCATAAACCTTTATCTTCGGGGCAGAAGGGGATTTTAAAACCACAAAGGGTCACTTTGTCCTTTCCTTTTTGTTTCAGAATGTTAGCAATATTTTCAGTGATATTTCCTAGAGCTTTTATATCCTCTGGTGGAGCACAGGCATAAAGGTGTCTACCAGCTCTGTCGGTTAGGAGAGAATAAATGTATTCCTCATCTATATAAACATAATAACCGCAGTCCCCAGTCTCAGCTGGCCACCACAACCCTTGCTCCAGTAGTGAAAGCCATTGTTGATACCACTCAGAATTCTCAAAGAGCATTTCATCATCAGTATCCCCTGTAGTTCCTGCAAACTGGCTTAAATCCATAGCGCCACTTGTTAAATCCATTGGACCCTTTTTTGTGGAAAGTTGTTTTAAAAACTCAGTTGCTGATTTTAAACCAAAGTCTTCATCTTTTACACCACTAGTAACACCACTTTTTTCCACTATTTTGCTGAATTCCTGTACACTGCATTCTGTAAGCGAATGACATCTGCCCAACTGTGTCTTTGTTTTTTCCATGCACAGATTTAGAGCACTACTTTCAGCAATCCAAGTTGTTCTTTTCCTATCAAGATCATTCAAATGGTCACAGCTACTCCAGGGCTTCTTGTCTCTGCAAGTCATATCAAACAAAACAAGATCTTCATCTGCCTCAAAAAAGCGATTTCTGCTCTCAAAAAGCTGGGTGGAAGCATCCCTCCAAGGATGTGAGGGCACATTGAAGTTACTGATGTCCATTTCTATAGGATTTAACCATATTTGGTTCTGCAATTGAGGTGCTCGGACAGTTGATGGTATATTCCCTTGGCATGCTTGGGACCGTTCCTGAACTTGAGTGGCAAAGGCTTCAGCAAGGGCATAATCATTAAGTTGCTGCCACAGAAGAGCCTCTATGAGACATTGATGCTCATAGAGCTCTGGTGGAAGAACACCATGCTCTGTAAAGTTGTATAAGAGATCTTTATACCCATACTCATTTTCTGTCCCATACAAGAGACGTTGAATTTCCTCAAGATACGACTGGGTTGAAGAAATTGTCGGAACTTGCCAAACCTGAGATTGCAGAGGATCTTCACGGGTATCAACAACTGGAGTGGCTGTAACAACAACCGTTGTGAGTGTTGCTGTACTTGAAGAGATACCCTCCTTACTCTTTGGAAGAAAACGATCAAGACGGCCTTTTTCAGATTCCTTTCCAGGAGCAGAAGTGCTACTGTCACTGGCGCCTGTTTTGAAAATGCTGGATAACAAACCAGGCGATGTGCTGGTTTTTGGTTCTTCCTTGGAAGGAGTTAGGGTTGACGGCTGCTGTGTCTTTGACGATGACTCCTCTGTGACACTAAAAAGACCTGACAGGAAACCTTTTTGAGCTGGACCTTTTGAATCCTTATCTGTGGCCACATCTTTGGAGGAATGCATCTCTACTGGTTTGGTTCTCTGAATCTGTGGTCGCCCCTGTCCTGCACGTGGCAGATGTTGTTGCTGTGTTGTTTGAAGGTTCATCTGATCAGAAGGTGATGATGACTGTTCCACAGTACCTGAAATTTTGTTCATCAGACCAGACAATAATCCCCCTGATTCAGACTGGGCTGGATTTTGTCCTGATTTAACAGATGGTTGACCTGCCTGAGCAGGTTGAGGTGACTGTTGATCCTGTGGTACATTTTCACCAGATGCAAGCTTCAGAATACCTGAAAGCAAGCCTCCACTTTGACTAGGTTGTTGGGTTGCTGTATGTTGAGGAATTGCAATTTTGCCAGGTTGTTGCTGCTGTTGAGGTGATGTCTGACCAAACAGACCAGAAAAGAATCCTCCTTGCTGACTGGATTGAGATGATTGTTGACCTGTAGATTGACCAGGTCCAACAATGTTTGATTTATTTCCCTGTTGGGACCCCGTCTGTGGGGCGGGCTGTTGTGGTGCATTATCTGTAGATGCTAACTTATTAAAAAGTCCAGACAATAGTCCACCCTGCTGTGGCTCTGGTGCAGAGGCTGCTGGTTGTGGAGGTATCTGGTTTTGCCTCCGCAGAGGCTGTCTGTTACCTTGTTGGGGTTGCTGCTGTTTGGTATGACTTACAGGTGGTTGCTGCTGTGCTGGAGGAGTAGGACCCGCTGAAAATAGCCCAGAGAGGAGGCCTCCTTGTTGATTAGGTGGTTGCTGGGTCAATCTAGGGCCTGCTCTTTGTGCATGTTGCTGCTCTGGTTGACTTCCCACTACAGACTGTGGGGGGCCTGCATCCGCAATTTTGTTTAACAATCCAGTGAGCATACCTCCAGGACTACCTGGGGGCTGTTGTGGAGGGACTTGGTTTTGCTTTTGTAGGTTTTGTCTATTGCCTGGTTGCTGATTAGATTGGTGCCCGGATGGGTCACTCTGTTGCTGGTTTTGTGAGGGCTGGCCTGGGTTTGCTGGAGCAGAGTCCTGGCCCCCAATTCCAAAAAGTCCAGAGAAGAAGCCTCCTTGTTGAGGAGGTGCATGCTGTGCTGGTTTTTGGTTAGTCCCTTGAGCACCAGACTCTGATTGTAGCTGAGATGGAGTAGGACTAGGTTCCACGATCCTATTAAAAAGTCCCGACAACATGTTACCCGATTGCTGATTTGCTTGTGTAGATTGTGTAGCCAGAGGTCCTTTTGGTGGCTGGGAAGCGGTTTCTGTGAGTTTCAACAAACCCCCAAACAATCCACTAGATTGAGGCATAGTTCCTGTTGCTTTGGGATGTTGTATTTCAGTTGTTTGGTCAGGTTGTTGATCTGAGATTACAGGCTGTCTCAATTGCTGGTCAGACAAATTCCCTGCTGACTGAATAGGAGGAGTGGTCCCTTGACTCAAGTTTTGTTCAGATCCTTCTATATGGTCAGCTGCTTCTGGTTGTGACTCTTGACTGGGCTGATTTGGTTGAGCCCCAGTCACTGTGTCAGTAGCTTTTTTCAAGAACCCGGATAGGAGTCCTCCAGAAACCGGCTGTGCAGCAGCTGGTTGTCCTTGCCTTTGTGTTGGAATTTGGCCTGATTGGCTTCCTGGCAATGACGATGGTGACTGATTGGTAGGAGCAGAAACATTATCAGAGGCAAATTTTAAAAATCCTGACAACAGTCCTCCTGGCTGTTGTGAGGCAGAATTATGTTGTGTTTGGGGAGACGACTGAGAAGGTGACGAAAATAGGCCTGAAAATAGTCCACCTTGTTGAGGCTGACTATCCCCTCCTTGGGCTTTCTTGTCAGATGACACGTCTTCTGTTGATCCTAGTTTCAACAATCCAGAAAGAATGCCTTTGGCCTCTGAGACTTGTGGTTGTGATCTGGCTTGTTCCACAGGCTTGGGCGGATCTTGATCTTTCGTTGTGACATCTGCTTCAGGCTGGACACCTGTCTTGCTTTGGGAATCTTTTTCAGACAATGTTTGTTCTTGAGACAATTGATCTGTTCTGCAGAGTGTGCTCTCTGTGGTTTCAGGGACCATTGGTTCAGTATGTGGCTCAGTTTGACCACTAGGCTTGGTTAGCATTACAGTGGGAGTCATTTTTGGTGTTGCAGCTTCCTTAGCAGGGTCACTTGGGGCTACCTTAAACAGGTTTGAAAACCACCCAGTTTCTGTGTTTCCTTTTGGGACACTTTCAAGAAGAGCAGCACGACTTGGAGAGGGACTTCTTGCAAAGCTGGAGGATGGACTTTTTGGCGGGGCATTGACATCTTCGCCAGATGCAAACTTAAGAATGCCAGAGAGAATTCCTCCTTCTGTTGTTGATGGGGTTGTTGTGGGATTATTTTCAGAAGAGAAAAAGGGAATTTTGAGTTTACTGCCTAAAAATGACTCCTCTGCAGGCTTGGTGTTACTTGAGGGATTTTCAGGAGGAACTGTTGATATGAGGGTAGACAGAGATTTCTTAAAAGGACTGAAGAACCCTGTTTCCTCTGAATTGATTTCAGGTTTTGGTTCAGATATTGCAGGGGTTCTTCTTTCTTGAATATCAGGTAGCTCACCAGATGACTCTGTCTCTGGAAGAAGCTCTACTGATCCACTTCCTGTTTCTTGCAAAAGCTCAATTGATCCACTTCCTGAACCTGGCAAAAGATCAACTGATCCACTTCCTGAACCTGGTCTTGCTTCTCCTGATGACTGTCGTTCGGTTTCTGAGCCCTCTCTATTAGGACTAGTGGATTGGTTTTCAGACCCTTGTTGGGATTCATTACTTCTATCAGATGCACTTCTTTGCTCTGATGGCTGAGGTGATGGCTCTCTAGATGGTGGTGTACTGGAAAAAAGTCTCAAAGGACTAAGCCTTCCAAACATGGATTCAAACCCGGATGAGGATTGAACTGCAGAGCTTGCACTGGCTTGTGCCTCTGTGCCAACATGTGTTGACGGCTCACCAGTGTCAGCTTGTCGACTGGATTCAGAGGATTGAAATGGCAAAAGAGACTGCAGGGAAAACTTTTTTTCCGTTGTTGGGTCCTGAGAGGCAGGAGGAACTATAGCCACTAGGGGGGAAGTGCCACCACTTTTGGGAATAAACGAAAGCAGCTTTGAAATGCCAGACTCAGGTTGGGGTGATGCTTGTGTGGCAGGCGGACCTGTTGCAGTGGTACCAGAGGTCTCTGTGGCTTCAGTGCTAGCTTTAGGGATCAAAGAGAGCAGTTTTGAAATACCAGAGTCTGCCTGTGGTGGTTTGGGGGATGTAGTTGTGGCAGAGGCTTCTACTTCAATGGTAGACTTCGATCCTTTGATTGTACTGAATAATGAACTCATAGCATTCTTTACTCCAGCTATACCCTGTTCAACAGCACTGTCCTCCTTAACTTCAGGTTTGACTTCATCACTATTACTGTCTCCAGGTTGCACAACTTGAGCATTGGTTGGCAGTGCTGGTAGTTTCCTTCTAATTGGTTTAGGCATTGATTCATAGTTGTTGATTTCCTCCTCTTTTACGGCCAGGTATTCAGACACTGAGTGAACTAAGCTTTGAAGTTCACCCATTGCATCTACAAATTCATCACTTGGCTCCTCTACAGGAGACAACATAGGATCTTGTCCACGACCTATTCTCCCTTTGCTTGAATGGCCTTGTCCTTCAAAAGGTGATATATACTGGCTTGGGTAGTAGTAACTTTCATATTCATAGCTAACATCCCCCTCAGAGAATGTCAGGTCATATATATCCTCCTCAGATCCAAAGGAATACTGCATCTCATCTGAACCAACTGAGCCATATTCTCCTCTCCCTCTGATCCTTGCAGCCTCTTCCCGAGCTTCCTCCTCCTCACAAAAAGCTGCATAGCTCTCAAGTGTGTCCTCTAAGGCAGTTTTGGCCCACAGTCTGGTCTTGTAAAGTAGACCTTCTCTGTCTGCCTGCTGTCGTAGCTGTTTGACAGAGGGAATTATATCAATTTCAGGAGGGGACAACTCATCTTCAAAGCTACCGGCTTCCTTATAAACTATCCGTACCTCTCCACTACCAAAGCCACGTCTGTGTGTCCTGCCGTCGCCCTCCTCCGAATCCTCAGGGGATAGTGCATCACATTCTACTGTCTGGTAGAACCTGCTACCTTTGGACTCACAGGAGTTGTCATTGATCCGGTAGATGATGCTTTTATCTTCGTCCTCCCACATTTTTTGCTCAGCGTCCAAGTAATCATCCAAGACACCCGAGTCAGGCACTTTATATTTATTCTCCCAATCTTCCACACCCATACCTGAGTCAACAGGGATTATTCTTACTCCACCCTTACTGTTTGATCGCCTTGATTTAAGATTGTAACCAAAAAAGTGCCATGCAGGAAGCAGTGGAACATGATGCAAATAAAAAGAAGAAAGAAAGGAAAGAAAGATAAATTAAGCATTAGACATTAATCAAAAGCAGCAGATCGTGCAAGGAAAATGTTCATGCAAGTAAAGAAATAGAATAGCAAATGAAAGAAAGCAGAGTACACATGTGGAAGGGAAAGTATCTTGTTTGGCAATGTGCACAATTTCATTGTTTCTATTTTTGTTACACAAAGTTGTGCTGTTGCTTATGCCTATGAAAAACATAGACGTGTGAAAGTAAGTTGCAGCTCTTTGCTGGTAGTATGTCTATATTTTGGCCGGGCAGCTAGCTGGCTGTCTCTTTTCTCTCTCTCTTTGTTTGAGATTATTTTGTTTTCCCATGGCAACACTTATCAAGATGAAAACATCTATATTCAACACATCTGTAGAATAGCACAAGCAACAGATTAACAGTGTTAAATTAATTAATAATGAATTAACAATTTAATACAACTATCTAAGGCTGTGCCAATACTGCTTTAAAATGGGTCTTTTTTAATTACTGTGCTGGTATTTGTTAGTATTGTAATGATTTCAAAACCTCTATCAATGGATTCTGCTACTCTTGGTACGTAACTTGACTCTTCAAAGCACATGCATGAGGTCTGTGAGTGGGTGTTTGTTTACCTGGGCCCCCTTATTTCTCTATAGTCTAGCTCGTAGCTTTGTATGGAGTCAGCCTCACTGGACGGGGTTTGATGTTGGACCCTGCGTCCTATGGGGTACTGATGTACTGATGAATTTGTCTGGGAGGTGTTGTGGAACCGTGGAGGTCTGTTGCCAGTTTCACTGCGGTAGTCACTATCGCGGTCATCCACTGCGCTGTCGTGGTCATCGAGAGCTGGGCAGAGGCAACACAACAGTTTAACAAAACACAAACAAGATCATATCTAAAATACATTTTTTAAATGATACTTTTCTCTCCAAGTGATCAAATAGATTTTCAGATAATACCCTGCTCTTATTCATTCATTTCTTTATTATGATGTATAGCACTCTGGTAGACATGTGTAAGTGACACCTTCCTGTTGAAATAAAGAGGATGATTCATACAAAAGTTACATCTGTACCATTGTCATGCAGTAATCTGAGAGGCAGGCTGCTTGGACACTGTTATGACTGAGGAAGACTTCCAAACTTTTTTTTAAATAAAAAGCTCCCTCTAGTGGTAGCAGGCATGTAATACAAAAAGCATGAAAACCAAGCTGAAAATAGCTTGAACAAGTTATTGGATAAATAGACACAATGTACTCCAAATGCCACATACAATATGGCAAAAAGAATTGTCAACCACACATGTTATATTGTTCTTTCATCATGAGAGTACATCAACACCAATTTCAAATACAATGACAACAAACAACGGATACAGACCAAACATGCAGTTAAAAGGAAAGAGGAGATCCTGTTCGATGCAGAAGTGGAATGAATCACAAGTCACATGGGGGGAAAAAATCTATACGTACTCTGCTGATCATTCCATCCGAAATAACTCCAACTGCCTGGAGGCATGGGGGCAAGTGTTCAAAGGAGTCAGGAAGACAAATGAAGTTTATTACCGAAGAGTCAAGCCTGTGACTGTAACTGGTGACGGCCAAATGAGCATGTAACATGTAATGGGACTGAAAACACCCTGGAATTCTAAATGATGAATGAATGGTTATACCAGTATTAGATAAATAAAAAAGTAAGTGAAACAATGTGATGAAGTCACACAAAGTAATGTGATGACTGAGTTAATTTCAGGTAGTACAGAATGAGTGATCAACATCGACACGAGAAAACAGTAAAGTATTTTAAAAGGGATTTTCACAAACGCAGCTCCTCATAACCACCACGCACAGTGGCTGGTGCATCCAAAGATCCTCTTTAGTTACAGCAAGCGTGAATCAGTGGCGCTGATGTAGGTTTAAATGTAAGAGTCTGTGTCATAATGCAACAGCCCTCGAGTGGGTGGCTGACGTGAAATGTCTTTTCTTTCTCATGAAACACAAGAAGAAACCAGAAAGGCACTCCAAGGCCAATCCGCTCCAAAATTGAGTGGGTTCTTCCTCTGTCCATGCTACACCTATCGCCTATTTTCATGAAAATCAGGCAAGTAGACAATCCAACAAACCGAAACGAAAACATAACGTACTTGGCGGAGGTAATGAGAAGAAAAGATCCACATCAGAGTCATCAGTGTGGAAGGACACATTAGTAAACAAAGACCAACAAAACGCAGTCACACATGAATGTCGATGTGGACGTGCTATGGCATGAATGGTACTGTTATACTCACAGCACTGAGAGGGCACAGATGCCATTCGTCCTCTCTGGACCTCTTCCTGCAGTGGATACTGCCACAAGAGAAAGATGGGAACAAAACAAAGGAGAAATGTGAAGGGGTCAGTGAAAGTGAATCAAAATGATTTAATACTAAAAAGGCACATGTCAGTACAGCATTAAACGGACCTCATGTAACTATTATTCTCTGTAGTAACTATTATCTTCCATTAGATGGCAGCAGAGACCCGACAAACACTGCAATTTCACTGTGACATAATATTTGGTCAAACTAAATAAATAGGGAGAATGCTCTCAAAAACATAAATAATCTGAGTTTGTGAACAAAACCCAATAGAAATATTGTAGACAGTTTTATAAGAGAAGATATTTGTTTTTAATGCAAACAGATGTAAATGAAAACAATACTTCTTATGCATTGCAGATGCATGCTCACATGAAAGCTGCAAAAAATGTATGTGAGTTTTACACTATAGAAGATTCACTTTCCACTGCACGCTCGCTGAACTTCTGCTGCACCTCAGCTCCACAACAGCGAACAACTTTAAAATGACTTTTTGCCGTTATTGTTTCTCAGAAGTTGGGTAATCTGGTAAAGGAACTTGTCAGTGTAAATTAACTTCTTCTTCTTCTTTTTACACACAAAACCAAAATGCTATTGTCCTGTCCTATACAAGAAGAACATTTAGTTTCAAGCGACACCAAGGGTTCAAATTATCATTCTACCACAACCACCTCCCTTCAAGAAAAGTCTGTCCTTGTTTTCTCAAGCATCAACATCCCCTTTGACTCCTAATGAACAGTGATTTAACATCTTAAATAGATTAATAATTTACGACTTATTATCAGTAGATAAACTTCTTTAGTACACTTACCTCGTCATGTATCCGCATGGTGTTAATCCGGTCCAGTTTACCAGTCCAGTACTGAGCCTCGTCTTCAGGAATATCTGGAAAGACGGATTGAAAGTAAGAAAAATGAAAAGAGTGCCAGGAATATATGTGGAGAAGCGTGCAAGTGAGGTTGGTGAAAGAGGGGCGGTGGAGGATATAGAGACTACATGGGACAGTGGGATTGAGAAAAGGGGTGATGACGAGAGACAGTAAATAATGGAGGAAGATGGAGAGTGCAAAACACAGAATGCCAGGCAAAGTGCAGGACCACAGGAACTGTAGCTCCACCCTTCCCTCAGTCTCCTCCATGCCCCCTGTCCCACCCTGTCTGATCCCATCCACATTGCTTGATGTGCTTCCATCTTGTATTCATGTGCGTTTAATAGCTGATGAGGAAGTTTCCTTTCGGGGGCCCAGAAATAGAATTAACAACCACCTCAGGGGGCCTCGTGGGTCAACCCCCAAAGCCAGGGAAAGACAGGAAGTTGGGGCAGAAGAAGAGAAAAAGGCGAGAATAGAGAAAATGTAAAAGCCTGGCTACGGCCTCTGGAATGTGTTTCTCAAGTAAAACATCAGTTAATCGGTGCATAGTTTTGGTAAAACCCCATGGAGTTATAAGAAGCGTCTTTCTACTATAGTTGACTGAATTATACTGAATTTTAACGGCAACTGCAGCACTAGAGCGCTGAGAGATTGAGTGTGCCTTAATTGACTCAATGAGTTGTGTGTCACAACTGTTGCCCGTGTTGATTAATGGGACAAACTACAATAACTAACTTTTGGTTGTTTAAAAAAAAACAAAAAAAACAGGTTGCACCTGTCTCTTTCACCTCACGCTATATCTCCGATCTTACGTCTGTGTTTTAGTACGACTCATTGTGACAAGCGATTGATCCGTAACTCTGTTGGATGTCAATTATTTTAACATGTTAAAAGGATTTGTGGAAGTTTTCTTAACCGTTTTCTTATCTTATCTCCATCTTCAGGCTCTGGACTTTGTGTCAAGACGAGCGGACGGCAGCACGGACCAGCGTCATCGTGACATCGGGTGAGTGTTGATAAAAAGCTCAAGAGAGGACACTTCAGACAGCTGAGATTAAGAGCTCGCTGAGGAAACACTGTGTGCTGTGCAGGCGGTTACACTCGAGAAAATAAAAACAACAACAAATAAAGATAAAGGCTGCTGAGGAACATTCAGGATTATATATTATTGACGTTACCATGAAGCAACGCTTCATAAAAACTTCATGAAGCCAGAGGAACGTTCACAATCTCTAACATACTGAATGAGGTTCTACAAGGAAGCTCAGTCAGTTGAGAAGGAAACTGTGAAATACAAATATTATGCAAAACACATGGAAGTTTCTTGTTTCGAGTCTGTCTATGTGTTGATAACTTTAAGGTTAATATTCAATGAATTTGTTGAGTGTGTAAGGCTGCAAGACTTGAATCCTTCACATGCCGCGGGCATTTTTGTTTTGTGCGAATAATTAGCATTTCAATATAATTTTTCAAACTGTTGTTTTTGTCATGAACACTTTCACACAGAAAGCTAACATTACGCGGAGTGAGGTCACTTTTTCTGAGTGCACACCAGGCAGCGCACACCAGGGGTCTCATTTATAAAACAGCGTGCAGGATCCACACTTACTGTTTGCGTACATACAAAGGAGGAAATGCACGTATGTAGACAAAAAATTCAGATTTAGAAAACCTTGCGTACACCTGTCAGGGAGTTATTTACTTTTATAAATCCCAAATCAACCTTTCACAATAAAAGAACTACACATGCACTTACATTTACTCAACAAACTAATAAAATATCTTACAGTAGCTTATGCTATACAACACTTTACCTCAGACAGACTGCAGGACGCTGCTCCGGGTCAATAGGAGAGAGGAGAGGTCCTCTGCATGTGCAAATCTATTCAAAACTTTTATTCATAAAGTGCTGCAACTGTCGCAAATTTGCATCGCTGCAGGTTTGAATAGTTTTGATGCAAAATATTCATAGTCGAGAATGTTTTTACTTTTCGTTTTCTTTCTTCAGCTCTTATCATGCGATCATAGAGAGTACAGTACTGTTTTTGTTTTGTTTTAACTTCAGCCAATGATGCTATGCTAACAGGTTTTTACACTGCATCACCTCCTGGCTCTGAGGCTGACATGTTTGGGTGAGATTTGTTTTGTGTGTGTTTGTGATATAGTTGTAATATATACCAAAGGGCAGCTCAAAGCGGGTGTCCAGCAGCACTTGGTGTGGAGTTGGGTTGGAGGTACCACAGATCTCATCCTCCCTCATTAACACCTCGGAGTCAAGCGACGCCCACTTTCCTGGTCCCTCCTGAAAAAAAAGAGAGACACAAAGAAAATGAGAGGAAGAAACAAAAGCATTTATTTGTTGAGAATCACAGCGTCATCGTGGTAATCGAGGGCGAGCTGAGGAGAAACGCCATTCAATAAACCTGAGCAAAGATGAAACGATGAAGGAGCGAGGCCCAACGCTGGCAGGACGAGGTGTGAGCGTTTACTGTTGACGGGGATGCATTATTAATGACTGCACAAGCGCTGCCACCAGAACAAAAGTAACGAGGTCTAGAGTCGAGACAAGCCGGCGCTAAAATGAGTCGGCAACCTGTGAGAGTGCTTTTTTAAGACTCGGCTGACAGGTTCTGACAGGTGAAGATGGTGTTTTAATGAGTAAGCACCGGTAGGTGGAATGTGTGTTTATTTTAAGGGTTGTTGTGAGTTTAAGCAGCCTAAGCAGCACATGCTGCTCTTATAAAATCATCTTAACGCTCGTCCATGAACACAACGGGCTACAGCGGAAGACGACGCCGCTCCACTTCTCTGCCTCTCTACTTCCTGTTGCTAAGAAAGAAAAAAGGAATAAGGGGAATTTCGGATTAATAAATACGCTTTGTATACCATAAAAAAAGGGATGGAGAGAGAGATTTGAAGCGAAACAGTTACTGGTGGCTGTAATCATTCCTCCTGTTCATACTGGCCATCAGGAGATCCCTCTGCAATGCGTCCACAGTTTGTTCTGTAGAAAAATATATTTAAAAGTTTCTCTCTGAAGCTTATGTGATGCTTAAGCAGCCTGTGTTAATACGTTTTCCAAACTTGTTACTGTTCCTCTACTCAGCATGGAGGCTCAGTCTGGAGAAACATAAAGAGGGAATTCTCTACTAAAAAGGCCGTAACTTTGGAAACCGGACCACTTGATTTGATTAACTCAGATTGACTGCTGAAGCTGAAATCACTTCAGTTAAACTTCCCTCATGTCTTCAATTGGAAACGCAATCAGAGGGGGATGTCTTAACATCTGGTATGAACAGGATGATTACAGTCATGTTCATATGAACATGCGGGGCAGCTGTGGCTCAGAGGTAGATCGGCTCCTCCAGTCCACGTGTGTCCATGCTTGGGCAAGAAAATGAACGTCAAACTGCTACCGCCGCCGTGCCACTCGGTGTGTGAATGGGGGAAAAATTTGAAAAATTGGTTTGATATTGAAGAGTGTGTGTGCGTGTGTGTGTGTGTGTGTGTTTGTGCGGGGACAGGGTTACCTCGTTAGACTGTCCAATGGTGTCTAGTGATATCAGTGCTGTGCCGATCATAGTGTCCCAGATCAAACCTTTATTCCACAGCTCCACTACCAGACCTGACTCCAGATGATTGATCTCACTGTAGAAACAGAACAACACATGTTCAAATGCACAACATCCAGAGTTCAAGCCTGGCATCAAAGTTATAAATAGACCCACTTCTTCTTTGGTATATTCTTAACAAACCTGATCCGTGAACCAAAGCCCATTCAAGTCAACCTCCAAAGAAAGATTGACTTACATAAAAAACAACACATTTATCGAAATATGAATGTTGTGGATCATCATCCTACAGGGATAAAAATAACTGGGCTATACAGTACAGAGCTGTTGTCACAGAGGTAGAGGTGGTGACGTTACAATTAATGATATTCACTAAAGTTAAAATGGTGATTGGTTCCAAGTAACCGATTTCCAAAGATTAAGTGACAGCTGTGCTGCAGGTACAAGACCTGCGGCGAGAACACCGAGGTAGCGATGAAGAGCTCATCAGATGGTTCTTAAGGATGCATCCGTTACTTAACGTATAGTGACGGTAAGTAAACGGCAACGAGCTGGACTCTGAACTTCTTGAGCTGTATTTTAAAGGCCTTTTTCTATTACGTGGTCTCTGCTGATGATTCATTTTAGTGTAAATGTGAGGGCCGAGTAGCGAAAGGATATTGTGTGTTTGCATCTGAGTTTGGCGTTTGGTTGAGTTGATATCAAAATGCCATGAGATATATTTCCAGGAAATTCTTACAGTATATTGTTGTGTAAAACATAAAAGTTTACAAATGTATCTGACATGAAAACATGGCTTCTCCTTTGTCCCCCGGAATGGTTCCATACTAGTGGCTATAATTTGTCTTTTGTGACTTCATGAACTTGTGGTTCTTGTGTTGCTGCTTCATCCCAACATCTTCTGTCACATGTTGACTTGTGAATGAAAGACACCACAGAAACATTACTTCATTATCGAAAAACAGCTCATCATTATGTTGCAGCGGATGTTAACAGCACAGCAAAAATAAAACTGCATTTGGTGAATATTCTACCTGTGTTTTAATAAACACACTGCAGTGATTCACTCGTACAGTACCCTTCCCCTCCCATCGGGTAACAAAGTGGGCCAGTCTCATCCTAAAGCGGTGAGGCTGACGGATGACAGCCGTCATTTTCTGACAGATCCGTCTGAAAAGAGAAGACAGCAACCAAACTGTCTCCCCTCCTCATCTGCATATTCATATTCACAGTCCCATTCATTATCACATCGCCTCAGTTTGGCTGTCAGTCATCTCTGTTGACACTTCACAGCTGGGATGATGGAGAGAAGAGGGTGGATGGTGGAAAGTGTGTGTGTGTGTGTGTTTGTAGCTAATCGGCACACACTGAAGAAGAGGAACAGCTGACAAAATGACGATGTCTCTACGCGTGCGCCTGATTACCGTTAAACGTCTCCATTCATGCGTTTACATATGACTGTGAAGTCTTTGCGACATCGGGGAACCTGTAAAAGAGGTCACACTGTGTCAGTAGAGATTATCGAATTGAGAGCAGAGAGCAGAGACCGGTCCAGGTACCTGAAGCATTCTGGCTTTGACCAGCAAAACATTTCACCCGGCTTTACACAACATGTCTGAGTAGGGCTGCACATTTAATCAGAAACGCAACATGGCTTTTTGGCAATTTTTTAAATCACAGAAGGCCCAATATTTGTTTAAGGCCACATTTGTGTGAGAATACAGTTTTAAATGAAACACTGTGGTGCTGCAGAGACGTCCCGGCCTACACATCAGATCCTACAGACTTAAGACAAACATCTTTGTTTGGTACAGATCCCTGTGTTTCAATAAAAACACAAATAATGATTATCATTCCCTCTAATATCGCAAATGTAATATCAGTCAAAAATTATTGCAATTAGATATTTTTTTCAAAATTGTGAAATAAAAAATAAAAAAGCACCACGGATGAGGCATCAAAATTTGCAATCATCTGCATCCAAACATCCTTGTTCAGGAATCAGCTCCACTCCTTAACTGCTTTCAAACCATGAATGTATTAAAGCTGAGGTCGGCAGTTTTCTGCAAAAAGCTAAATACGGCCCTCGTCTTGCAGCTCTCCTCTCCGTCCGATGCCCCGAATCAAACTTAAAGTTCTCTTCGTTTCTGAATGGCTCAGCTGACATCGACACGATTTATTGCGTTTATTATCCGACTCTTCTGTTCCTACGAACCCCATTCCACGATGCAGCAAATAAAAATAGGATTGCGTTACAATAAAGTAAAGGTGGTAGTTTATGTTTAGTTTTTAATGCCATTCTGTTGCTACGGCTACAGCTTTGGTCCAAATAGACTTCTCGTCTGCTACTGCGTCGACCAACACAGAATCACAAAGGGGACAATTTAGAACGTTTATGTTGTGAAGTTTGAAAAAGACTATAGAAACCTTTTGAAAACATTTCAACCTGTTCCCAAATAAAGGGCTTGTTCTTCAACCCACGACCTACATTTCTATTAAATGTCATTGAGATCAAGTTCATCTCACTAAAGGAGAAAACACAGCATCATAATCCAAAGCTTTACATTATCTATTTTCCATTTAATCATCTCTTCTATGCAAAGTACTTTGATATTACCGCGGTGTATGAACTAATGGCAGTGACAGAACCCCAGATGGGTCACGGTGCGCTCCGGCCTGCTGACGGTGCTTTGTTTTGGCTCGACTGTTTTCAACATGGCGGTCGGGTCACAAAAATGAACGGTGTAATAAAATATGTTTCTGAAAACATTTGAGGCGAATCACGACGAACGGACGGACCTCATTTGCATAAAGTTAAGTCATTATTGTGCAGAGTCAGATGGCCTGATCTCCTGCTTCCACAGACTTCACATACGTCAACGTCCTGCCCGCTCGACTTTCCAGCCTCCTTTAAAGCCAAAACGCAAAAAGCAACATTTCAGCTATTTCTGTTTTGCTAAGTGTACCTTTTTGTTGTGACACGGAGGCATTTTGGGAGCACAAGTCCCAAAAGGCCAAGATGAACTCTCCCCATATGAAGTCATGTATTGTGTTACATGTCAGGCGGACCTGAATCAGCTGGTTTACAACATAAAAACAAAACAGTGTTTTATGAATCACAGGCTCATATTTAATCCATGAGATTATTTAATTCAAACCATGAAACATAAAACCCCAGATAGGATTAGAAATAGGTCTGACGTTGTCCATCCCTGCAGTCTGTCGCCAACCTGTCAGTGAGTGTGTGTGTGTGTGTGTGTGTGTGTCGGAGATCTTGAAGCTTTACATCTGCCCTCCATCAAAGCCCATCCATTATTGAGGGACTGGTTGTGCGTTGGTTACAGGGAATAAATTGGTGTACTTTTATCACTCACAAGCCACGCGCAGACAAACACACGAGAACAACTTACAGAACACACTTTCATCTTGTGTTAAGGAGCAGAGAGGGGAACTGAAAAAAAAGAAGAAGAAAGGCAGTAAAAGACGAGGAGGGAAGTAAAGTGAGGATTGATGGAAATGATGGAGGACTGTGGGCACTCTGGGGTGAAATACATGCTGTTACCCGTTACTGTGAGGGAGTCTCACAGGGAAGAACGCTGCTCGTCCAGCTCATCAATCAGTCCATAAAATGACCACATTCATGCTCAAACATGTTTCATCACTATTTTCTACTTCTTTTACGTGACATAAAACACTTTTTTATCGTGCCCAACATTCAAACATGTCACATGTCGCATTTCTGTCCTGCAGCATTAATTATGGAGTTGTCAGCTTTCACTCACTATGGCCTCGTTTCTCACTGCAGTATATAAATCGAGCATCTCTATGGAAACAGTACAATCCTGGCTGGAAGTAGCAAGAACTCAAACATGCATTTTGTGCAGTGTACCAGAGGTATCATGCCATAAAAAAAAAAGTGAAGTTTCTTTTAAAAATCTATTACAAACATTGGAAAACAATGGAATCTAATTTATGTTGAAAAGTGTTGCCAATAACTGTCTGCACTGTGAAAGGTACCGTCAAATATTTTAACTTCAGTTACATTGTTTTCTTTTACTTTTTCGCTGTATTTGACATGAATACTTCAGATCCATCTTAACAAACACCTGTATGCATTTGCTTATAAACTCGAGGACTTATTTTTCTTCCTTCTGCAGCAGAAAGTCTCTCTGCTCTACAATTAATCCAAAATGCAGCCGTCAGGATTTTAACAGGTACCAGAAAACACATTGAACCTATCCCGTGATTGTTGCACTGGCTGCCTGTTAGTTTTAGAGTGGATTTAAAAACTTTTAAAGCGCGGAACGGTTCGGCCCCAAGCTTTATTTAAACTCCAGATTTGCCGTCACAGGCCCTGAGCTTCTCAAATGTTGCTCTCCTGGTGGTTCCAGACTAAAAAATGAAGGCGACAGAGCGTTTCCCATCAGGACCCCCAGACTCTGGAACAACCTACCAGAGTATAATACGATGTTTCTGCTTTTGTTCTTATTGTTTTTAAAATGATCGATTTATGATTCAGTTTGTTGTTATTAACCTGTAAAGCACCTTGTAGACACAGTTTTGGGAAGGTGGTACATAAATAAAGTGTATTATTATTATTATTATTATATAAAAAGTATTGTTGTTATTGTTATTAACATTACTAAAAAAACACCAAATGCATATTTGTGTCATATCAAAGTTATCATAGTTACACATTTAGGACTTGTAAATAGCGTTCACATGAAGTTATAACTACGACAGGGGAAACTCAGAGTATATATAGTTGTACTGTATATTAACTATTACATCAGCCAAATTCATGAAAGTTTAATGGACACCTTAATCCCCACATGAACATGTCTGTAATCCGAACGTTGTTTTCTTTACCATCCATCACATGACGTGAATTCAGCATTCACACTTTCTTGAAAGCCAGATGTGGAGAAACACGACTCCTTCTGATAAACAGCAGCACTGAAAGCCAAAGGGCTACGATGAGACAGCAGTAAATCGTTCCTGCTATTATAACTTGATGAAGTCAGAGGAAAGGAAAAAGGTCACCATTCTTTTGAAACTCATACACAACTTAATTGACATGAGATGTGGAAGAAAAGAGCAGACTCTGACCTGAATGACCAGAGAGGCGGTCAGACAGAAAGACCACAGTGATAAGAGTATGAAGAGAGAAGGCTTCTCTCCGTTCCACATTTTGAGAAAAAACAAACATATATTGCCGGAAAACATGAAATTATATTTTTTTGGGCAATCCTACCTACATTAACACATTTTCTAACGAGATTTTGCTGTCGTTTTCAAATATAACACCGTTTAAATAAATAAATAACATATTTAAGTGTTTCCTTTTATTTGAACTTTTTGAAAATTTCTTTAAAAAAATTTAAAAAGGGGGAATTTATGAATGAAATATTAGTATTTATCATTCAAATAATAGTTAGCAACATTAGATAGACAGCTACACTGTGTTACCAGATGAATAGTAGGAGATCTCTGGACTGTGTCCGTCCACACGTCTAAAGATTGTGAGCGTCTGGTGAAGTGACAGAAAGCCTCTAAATCTCTGGCACGATACTGTAAATCCAGTCAAAAGATTTAGACCCTCAGTAGCATGTGAGGACAAAACTAAGAGGGACAGACAGAGACAGAAAGAGTGACGAGCAGTCATAAAAACAAGTGGTGAAAGAAAATAAAGAGACAGAGACAGCAAAAAGAGGTAGAAAATGAGACAAATAGATTGAATCCAAGGATGCTTCAGCAGAGACGAGCACGTGATGCCTCGTGAGCCCGAGAGTAGAGGGATCAACATTCACCTGCTTATCCCCTTATCCAACCAACCAACCCACCCACCCACCAACCAGCAGTCTCTGTCTCTCACACACACACACACACACACACACACACAAAATGTATCCTCATGCAACGGTTTTTATGATATCTGTTCCTTCCCATTTTCCGTGCAACACGTGTCACTTTCTGTTCCTTACATGCACGCAGTCTGTTAGAACGTAGCATTAGCATTGTTGGAAATTCTGATCTGTTGGTCTCACTAGAAGTTACAAAGTCTTGAGGGTTTCATATCGCTGGAGAGCATGAATGTCTGTACAAGATTTCATGGCAATGAGATATGCAATTGTGGACCAAAAGTGTTGGTCTGACCAAACCGACATCCCCATCCCTCAAGCTGCAAAGACAATGCGGCGGAGAAACCCAGCTAACTAAAGTGTGACTTGAAGTTTAGTGTCTCATTTCCTAAATTAGCTCGATAAACGCGCTGTCCCCTGCCACAACAAATACTGTTTGCTTTTTGGAAAGTGGCCTTGAGAGTGATGCGGTAGAACTGGAGGTATTTGTCAACGTAATCAGTTTGAGGCATGGAAACTTTTCCTTGCTGTGAACCCAGTCGACAGACAATCATAAAAAAGGCCTCATCAAGCATCACCTTCTCTTTCATTTGCCTAAAAATGTGCTCCACGTTGAGAAGAGACACTTCAGAGCAGTGTGTGTTAAACCCTCCAGCTCTGATGGACGGCCTGCAGCTGGAACAATCAGGATTTCAGAAAGGTTACCAGCCAGCTGCAAACAGTCAGAGAGAAAGACGGGGGTGCTATCAGCAGGGGGGAGATTGAGATCGAGAGGAGCTCTGAGTTACTATTCCTACTTTCTTTTTATTTTGGGGCGGCAGCGTGAGGTTGGCAGGATGGCTGAGCACAAGTCAGGCTCAGTCCAAAGCTCATCTCCGACTCGGGACTGAGAATGAAAACCACATTTCTCTCTCCATCCAGCTCTGTCCGTCTGCCGCTCCCTCTTTCATCTGCAGTATGTATTACGTTTACAGTACGGCTGCTAATCCCACAGCCAGGAAGCGTCCACCCGACCGACACATATACATATATACACATATACATATATACACATATATATATATATATACAGTGCTACAGGTGTCTAATCTAATCCCACTCACACAAGCTTAGACCACTGACATACTCCCCTAGTTCATGAACGCACCGCTGCTCACTGAAAAGAGGAGACACTTTAAGTTCCCCTCCAGTTTTTTAAGAATGTAAAAATGTATTTGTTTAACATGGTTTTCACACATGAAACCTGTTAAAAAAAAGGTGCCGGATGCAAATATTCTCTCTCTTCAATGATTCCATAGACCGTATAAGAAGGAGACGTACTGTAGCTGTCGTCACGTCACCCGTTGGTTTGTGGAGGTTTAGAAGCCTCAAGTTTGGCATTTTGACCATCAGGATCTTGGATCCGGTTATGGTTTATATCCAAAAACTGTGCACTCTACCCTGTTTTCTGTCAAAACTTTGGTTTCAGGTTCCAGGTTTCTTTGCCAGTGTTGTGTTTAACAGACACAAGTCAGTATAGTCAAGGTCAGATATTTAAGGTGACATGAAATAAGCAAAACACTTTGTTAAGTGGAGGGGATCTCTAAAGAAACTTTCAGTGAAAGTCACCAGCTGGATGAATCCTCAGCTCAGATGGTCTGTGACCTTAAGCAACCTGCTCTTTTACAGAAGTGGCTGCTGAGGGGTCTCAGTTAGAGAGTCAGACTGCACATCTGGCAGGGCCTCAGCGCCCCTTCACCGCCCAGCTGTGAGAATGTCACCTCCCTGCAGTTCCCAAGCAAAGCAGCTATGACTGGAGTCCCGTTTGCGTCAAACATGTTTGGTGTGACATGTTCAGAATAATGACAGGGAGTGTGCACTCTACCTATGTGATGCTGAAAGGCTTTTTTACTATTCTTAAGATATAATAAAGACCAAACAAAGATGTCTCTTGTGTTGTGGGAATCCTGGTTAATTGTATTAAAAGCTTCCAGTAACTTTCGTCGGGCATTATCAAATCACAAGAGACACAAGAGACACTATAGAGAGACGAACACATTCGTTGGTTTGTCAAAGTTTCCTCGTACAAAGGTTCGTATGATATTTTGCAGAAAAGTTACAACCCATTTTTCTTGAGATTTCCTACGAAAGCCACAAAACGTGTCCATTCCCACTAGTTACATGCATACAGTCTTTTCAAAATAAACTCCTTAAGTCTTCACAGGAAACAACAATTTAGGCAACAAAGGTACTTCATTAGGTTTAGGAAAAGGTCATCGTTTGGGTTGAAATAACTACGGAGGTGTGTTACTGAAGTACGCAAGTTGCATGACAATTGTTTGTCTCCGTCTATTGTTTGTTCTGCCTTTAATACAGTGTGCAGAACTTTTGTTTGATTTTTGAATGTGCGTACCTCCATCCTGGTTCATTACTGTAACTCATCTTCCAGTGTGTACTGTTCTGGTGAGAAGAGGACAATTAACACTTTGGGTGTTCAGTGTAAACTTAGTCTCAGGTAACAGTTGTCTATTTTTATAACAGTGGTAAATGAAAAAAAGTGCCTATTAATGCACAAATTCTGAATTAGTACTGCGGGTGATTTTTCTTGATTATGCAAAACTGTACCTTCACATTTCCCTCCTTTCATCCACTTTCTGATTCAAGGATTCATTTATTCAGGGGTGCACAACGAAATGTGGCCCATTCGCAACACAAGAAAAACATGACAAACAAAACAAAACAAAACAGTGGTGCATTAGTGCAATTTAAGGAATGTGAAGCAGGGCGATGAGCCGATCCTAACGACTTAATCTGCATGTCTTTAGAGAAACGAGTAGGATCTGCAAACTCCACACATTTGTCACATTAAGTAAAAGTTAACTTTTCTGCATTTGTGACTTACGGTACATTCATTCTATATCCTGTTAGAGAAAAGATTGTCTGTGGCCTGCTGACGGGGCGGCTGGTGCGGAGGAAGTGGAGTTCCACGCTTTTGAAATGGTGACCGTGGTTTGTGAACTGATAATTAGCATGAGCGGTGACCACTGTGGCTTCAAATTGAAAAGAGTGACCACCCAGAGGGACTCATACCTTCAGAAAGGGCAAAATGGCCGCGGAAATAAGCACTTAGAGCAAGAGTTTATTAAATGACACTTTTCTCAACCTGCTCGTGCCATAGCATTAGAATAAGTGTTACACTATTCTACCCTTTACGGGAGATCTCTGAACTGCATCAGTCAAGACATCTGAATCTTATGAGTGGCATGCTTTGTCTCAACCATTATATTATGTAATAATCTGTTCTGGTAAAATCATTAATACAGCACAAATAATCGTTTTATATAATTTCCTATCCCCACCATGTCATATAGTTTGAATCTTTCAGTTTCTCTGTTATATACGCTGTGATCCTTTCATTTATACAATAATCTAAATCAATAATCTGAGCTCACACTTTGAGCTGGCCCCGCGACAAACAAGTCGGTCTCACTCCTCTTTGTTCAGTCTGGGAATCAACTCAGTTGCAATTTCTATTCGGAACCTCCGACAGCGCATCACCGCAGCACGCCACTGCTGCTAATGAGGCTTTGGTTCTAATTAGGCATTTAGCGGAGGAGGCCCTGGGGTTTCCTTTCTGTATAATCCTCAACTTCTTTTCAACCATTATGGTAATTTAAAATGGCACTTTCCTTCGACTGAACTCTTGATATAATTTGCCAGAACCACCTTCTCGCTGTGAAAAAGAAGACATCTCTTCTTCAGCAACAGTGTACAGTGCGATGTGTTATCTGTTCTTTGTCTGAAAGCACTGACAGACATGATGAAAGTGGAAAAACCAGTCAGAGGAGATCTGATGGAGGACAAGGTAATAGCAGAGATTATGTATGGAAAGGAGGTGTAATCATCTGGATCCACAGTCAGTCCATCCAATCCCTCTAATCAAGTCTGCAGGGATCAGTCTGCCGGAGAGATCTGTGTCTGTTGTGCAGTAAAATACATAACTGAAGTGAGACAGACAGACAGATTAATGTGTACAGTATGCCTAATGCTGACGTGTGTTTTAAGGGCTGTTTAAATGCATATTAATTTTATTAAATATAACTGTTTTGTAAACAAGCCTCTCATGTTGCAGAGAGATAGGATTTCCAGCTATCACATAGGTTTAAATCATGAAGTGGAATGATCTCTTTTAATTGATAGCCTTTCGATCGCCATATTAATCTTATAGGCCTCTGTGAGTGTGTGTGTGTGTGTGTGTGTGTGTGTGTGTGTGTGTGTGTGTGTGTGTGTGTGTGTGTGTGTGTCAGTGGTGGGCCGTCAGGGCCAGCTAAGCCTTCTCTGCTGGCCTAAACAGAATCACAAAGTTATAGCTATTTTATAATTTAATAATTTTTCACAAATATGTATTATATTTTTTTTTCCCATTAGCTTATTTTCTCATTGCACAGCTCCTGTCTTCTTCCTCTGTTGCTCTGCTTCCAGCGCAGCTTGTTTTATGGAGAGCTTTTATCCAATCAGATTCAGCCCCTATGCCTCTGGAGAGGCCCGATGCCCGCTAGAGAGCCTGTGCAGTTTAAGTAAATGGGGACGATATTGTTGATTGTCATAGTCTTCAACCAATCAGATCTTTAGTTTGACATGTTGGGCGTATTCTTTGACGTGCCGGTGCTACCCAGGTAGCCTCCTAAGTACGTCTGCATTAACGTGCGCCGTGATTGGTCAGTGGGCCAGCGTGACTTTTGTCAAACAGAAAGCTAGCTAGCAGATCTTAGTGTTTACTAAGAGTTCAGGTTGAAACATATGTAAGAGAAGTTATGACATTTTTAGCGTTTTGCATTATGATTTTCACTGTAAGCATTTTAGCGTGTTGAAGTTAGCATTTAGCTCAAAGCACCACTATTCCTGTGTACAGAGCTGCTATAGCATGGCTGTAGGCTCTTAGGCTGGTTGAATTCTTAATTACATAAAACCAGTACAGTGACTATGTTTCAACATGCATTTAGAACCTGCATCACATTAAAATACATTCAGTAAATGCTATTGAAACAATAGTTAAATAAAAACCTAGATTGTCAAATTCAGCCCACTTTAAACCGAGATGTCTGTACATCCGAGCAACTGGAAAACAAAACTCCAAAAACCAATTTAGCTGAGACGAGGGCAAAGCCTCATTTTTATGAACAATTTTGTGTTGGTGGACAAAACTAAAATGTAGCTCAGAAAACATGTTGTGATTTCTACACTCGCCCAATCAAAGCCAAGCCAAAGAGTGATAGTGCTTTCTCTTATTCGACTAGTTACATGTGACCACACCTTCCTTAAAAGACACTTTCCCCCAAAATAATACCTGATGGATGTGGATACAAGCAGCAGCACGACTTCCCCGAGCATAAAAAGTGAAGTGGGATCTCTACATCAGCCCTTTTTCTCCCCCGGTGGAATCAGACTGGACCAAACAATTCATTAGATTTATCACTGACTCATCCACTTATCTGAGCTCGGCATGTAATTTCGCTTTCCATCCATCCTAGCTCCTCCAAACACAAATTCCCATTTAGTAGCTCGTGCCAGCCGGCCAGACTGGAGTCCCACAGGCGTCCGACGGTCCCTTCCAATTTCAGTAAGGCCAATTAACGCCGGCTAGCAAGTCAGCTAGCAGTGGATGTCTGGCCTGTATTCATCTGAGGGGCTGACACACACACACTCCGAATCTTCAATTTCTCTCTGCATTTGTCTTGATACATCCCGAGAGGTTGGTGCCGTACAAGCTGTCGCTGCTAATATGAATGACACGAAGCCACTGAGCCAAAAGAGTAACTGGAAGCCAAGTAACTCACTTTAGCTACCCAAACTTGGTGCCATGGATCCATAATGAAAATGTATTTTATTGTTTAATATGTTATTGTCGCCTTGCAACTGTTAAATTTGACAAGAGAAGAGCTGTTAATAATCTGAACATACAAAGGAACATGTACTCATTTAGCTACGGCAACACGGCCATAGGTTGTTTTTGCTACATGAGCATTATGTGTGATAGAAATTTAAATGTATGTTTAAAGGTAAATTCATCCGTGCAAATTTGAAGAATTACATACCCCAAAAAAGAAAGCTGGCTTTATATGTTTGCAACAATTTAAATCTCCAGAAAAAGATATGATATTTCAATGGAGGGCAAAACACAAATATGTTTCTCCATACAACATATATTTACAGTGACTTTATACTGTATGCAGCTATTGTCAGAAGTTACTTGAAAATGGATCATATGGTTCACTGAAAATTCCTAGTGATAAATAAATGTTGATACAGTCAGTCATAGGAAATAAAGAAAGAGCAGCAGCAGGGTGACACTCACAACATGAAGTCTTGTTCCCAACATGGCTGGTCCCCTCGGACTGTGATGGTGGTGCTCTTCACATTCTGCACCTTTAAAGTTACGTAGGCGTTGAACTTGTCTGGAAAAGAGGAGAAAGCAAAACTGTGACTCTGATTTTGCAATTTGATTAAATAGCTGCTAATGTTTTGTGAGGAATAATCTGAGGATGTCTTATTTTACAGAATACTTTTATGGGAACAAAATTGTGTCATTTTTGTCATGCATACATTTCCATGTTTAAAATGTCGTCTCCTAACTGATCGTTTCTTTTGTTCTGTCCTGTTTGTTCCATCCTCAGGCTCCAGATACCCATCGGACTCATTGATTGAACTACAGGAAATATAAATTTCAATCCCTGCCTTACAATAAAGTAAACAGCTATTATTTCTGGAGCGGTGAAGCATCTTTGGAGCTCAAGGAAAGATGAAGGGGAGATAAACAAAGGCTAGAAAAAAAAGAAAACACATGAGGGATTTTTCAGACAGGGGAGAAGTAATTAAAACTACCCACATAGGACAATGACTATAAGGAACACAGTTAGACAGAAGATTTCAGGCAGAATTTTACATAATATATAAAAGAGGGAAAATCATTATCCCCGACACAGGAGTGGACCACAAAACACAGAGCATATGCTAATTTTAGCCTGTGCAATACATTAAGCTTTTTCTTTAAATCACTAAATACTGCAAAAACTACAAACCACAGTGGGCAGCATGTTTGTGCAGACGTGTCAGACAGCAGTGATCAAGCGCAAGTCCCATTAAAGGCAATGAAACCCGAGTCATACCTCATCAAATACAGTCCTAAAAAGCCATAATGATGCCGATTAAAAATGGATCAACAAACAACACAGATCTGTCCTCACAAGCAACACACTACATTTGATCAAATGTCTTTGCACAGAAAAGTGAATTTGTTGAGACAGATTACAAAGTAAACTTTAAAAAAACTTTTTACAAGAGAAGAATCTGAGTGAAACTAAGGAGGTAAATGTCTCCCAAAAATGTCATTCATATACAGCTAATTTGTTTTACCAAATAAGTTTTGTGAGAAACGCACAACACGTATAGTTTTCACGATACTGGAATTTCTAGCTTCGATACAATACCTTGAGAAATAACATAGATGAGCAAGTCTTATGATGGGAGGGGAAACCCCGCTGTTTATTCTGGCATCATGTCGGCTAAAAAGTCAATACAAAAACTGATAAAGCTTGTGTCCCTATATCGTAGGATAATGCCAAAAATTATTGAGGTCATGTAAAATGACACGCATGTAAACATAAATGGCAACCATCGAGGTCATGTCGTTATATCGTACGATAAACCAATAACTTAAAAATTATGTAAGTCGGGTCTATACGTCTTACGATAAGGCGATAAAATAATCGAAGCCATGTCCATATATCATATAATAAGTTGATGAAATAAACAATTATGGAGGTCATGTCAATATATCGTACAGTAAGTCAATGATATAAAAATAATCGAGGCCATGTCCATATGTGTACGATAAGGCGATAACATAAAAATTATAAACGTGTCCAACAATGATGTCTGATATTACTGCATGTTTTGGTCTTTATTTTTTTTATTTCTGTTCTCTTCTCTTCTTTACAAACCAGTTTCTATTCTGCTGTAAAGAAAATATCTTATTAAAAAAAGATCACAGCCATTAATATTGTTTGCATTCAGTACATGTACAAAATTTCCATTTTCAACCTTTGAAATCCTCCGTAATCAGACACCCAGCACAAGAGAGGAAGAACAAAGATCAAATAGTCAAATGAATTATACATTTCATTTGTAGAGCGCTTTAAAAAGCTACTCAAAGGCACTTTACAACTGCACCTTAACTAACTGTAGTGTGCCTTTTAATAAAGCTCATTTGCAACGTGGTGTCACTATTAACTATGGTCGCCGCTGAACAAGGAATATTTTGTACCGAGGAAAAGCCACTTCAGGTGGTGAACCACGGTCTCATTACATTTCCTCATCACACCCTGAACTACATGACTCTTTCTCCTCTTTTCTATGGACGCTGGTCCATTTTCATCTTATTGTATTGATATTCAGTCATGTTAAAGCTGCATTTGGTTATTCTACGAAGATAATAACCCTCTCTTGTTCCTGGTGGTTCCTCCGTGTTCTCATTGAGTGTCTGAGTTTACTTTTCCCTAATCTGGGGACTTTGATGTTAATGGATACGTCACCTTAACTTTGTCCTCTCTCACTGGAACTGCTGTATCCTTGCAACCTAAAATATTGAATTCAACATTTACGCTTGTGAATATGAAGCCTGGTTGCAGACTTCTAAAACAGATGCCCACATCTCAAGTTTTTTGTGATTCAAACAGGTCTGTTGTGTTCATTTGAAATCCATGAAAAAGAGCAACATAAATATTAGAAAAATTAGATCGATGCAGCTTTATAGGTTGTTGCAAATTCACTTACGGAGACTACACTTAAATCGGCATTTGTCATTAAGTGTCGGGACGACCAAAAGTGACGTCACACCATCACACATGGTCCTTGGAGAGGGCTCCGTTTGGCAGGTTTTGGGCTTTCCATGCACATCCAAACTTTTATAACTACAAGGACGGGGATGAGCGGAGAACACTGACCTTTCAAATTGACCTTTTAGGAGCTCTGAGAAGGTCCTTTTGAGTATTAAAGATCTGAACGTTACTTCAGCATGATTCCACGTCAGCTAATGTCCGTGTGACCGTCCTTGTGTGCCTAAATCAACCAAAACCTTAATAACCGTAGTGGTTTTGGAAAATTTAAATTTAGTAACAGTTTTTTGGAGGACACTGTCAAACTATCCCATCCTGCCAATAAGGACATCAGAAAGGCAGTTAAAAGCCAACTGTGTTGTATGTTGGCCTTTAATTCAAAATAAACTTAACCCAATGTCTTCCTCAGGGACAAAAATAGGTGTGTGTAGAGTGTGTGTGTGTGTGTGTGCGTGTGTGTGTGTGTGTGTGTGTGTGGTGTGTGTCCTTCCATCCAGCTCACAGTGATCAGCATAGACCAAGGAGGATTGAGCCACCAACCACCTAATCCCTGCTTGATTACCTCCTCAAGTAGCCCACTCTTCTGAGCATACACAGTGTTGGTGTGTGTATGTGTGTGTCCTTGTACATCTGTGTTCTCCATCTAACATCCACTTTCTTTTAAAGAGGGGCCAGAGGAGCTGAGGGGCAGCGTCAGTGGATTTGGAGTGAAGATGAGGCGACTGTTCAGCTGCATAAATCATTACATTACATTACCAGCGTTTGGTTCCAATTTCCAATTTAGCTGTGGCTCCAAGTGGGTAAAATCCCTGGAATCATTAAGCTCTGGGACTTGATGAAGCCTTAATTAATCTATCTAAGGTGATACATTTGAAATTCAGAGCATATTGCCTTTTATTCACAGTGCATGGGTGCATATACAATATGAAGGTTGAAGAGCATTTACAAGAATACAACGTACACGTTTTGTTTTTTGAATGAAATGCTGAAAAAAATACTTTTATCCCATAATTATCAACAGATTAATACATTTTCAAAATACTTGTTAGTTGCACTCCTAATATCTTTACAAAGCAAATAGTTGTTCGCTGCTTTAATAATGCTTTCATGAATTTAGCACGTTGCGTTTTGTGACTATTTCACAAACTGCCGTGATACTGGGCTGAATTTCTAGCGGTGTGCAAACAGATTTAGTTGCAATACCACCGTCTTCAGCCACGGGTTAGGACCAGATTGTATCTCATGTGGGAAATCCAAGATAGATGCAGTTGAATTTGTTAATATTGTGCCTAGATTTCATTCTGATGTGAGATACATGAAATGTCAGACGTGTGGCCGATCCGTCACCTCGCCGAGCTCAGCCGTAATGACGAAGGCAAAAGACAGGAGGTCGAAATGGTTAAACAAGAATAATCCATCATTCACTTAAGGTGGTTGCCAGTTCTGTGATTGAGGGTACGAGGGGACTGGCAGGGTGCAGACAGCCCTATTTACAACCTGATCTAAAGGTGGCAGGGAAAAATGAGGAAAACTCAACAACTGGACCTGCCACGAAAAAAAAGCAGAAACAAACACAAAAATAAACTGAAAAATAAGAATTTTCTATATACGTACATATAAATATACTATATTTAAAATCTATTTCGCTTGACACCACCCGGGCTGTCATAAAACATGACCTCCATAAATGCTAGGTTGCATGCATGCATGCAAACATACACACACACACATAAACAAACACACCTTCCTCCAGTAAGCAGCAAACTCACTGTGGTGGGGAGGGCATATCCCAGCATGCAGCGGGACACTCTTGGGGAGCAGCCAGTGTCATTTATAATTAAGTGGCGATGACTTGTGAAAATAAATAAGTTATATTTGGTTACACATGGACATGCACGGCACGGCCAGGCAAGATGACATTTACTAGGCTGTCTACAGTAATGAACACTCTATTACAGGAGGAGGCTGGAGAGCTTTTGGTGGATGAAGAGATATTGAACGGAGACTAGATTATTTTGGTCTCTTAAGTGCAAACAGACAGGACGGTCTCTTATTATTTCAGCTGCATTTCTTTCAACAGCACGACCTGCTTTACATTTCTTAAAATCTTGGTTAATTAATGTTTTCATATTGACATAGAATCAAGTGACGGTGGGGTCGCTTGTTGTGACAAACCTACCACAAATAACCACCATCTGTTGCCTCATAAGATTTTTGCTTTAGTTTTGCGTGGCCTTTTCTTTATGGTCTGCAGACATCTGCTTGCAGCCTACGTGGTCAGCACTAAACTATCTTCTCAGGAGATGGTGGAGACCAAAACATAGCTTAAAATAATGAATATTAAACTCATCTGGTGGTCGAAAACATGACTCTAATTGAACGTTAATGCTGCTCTGTGTCCACTCAGTGTCCATGTCGTTTGGGTTTGTCAGCTTGTTTTGAGAATAATAAGGCAATTGCTTTCAAATAAACTAAGGTGACTCAGGAGGAATGTTTTCAGTCTGCAATGGGCAACAGACAGTTCAGTTCAGACAGTGCTGAGACATTCCACCCACACCATTTCCTCGTTATTGTCAAGGATTCCTCTGCATTCATTAGGCTGCGACGGCCATCACGGCAAGAAAACCACTAGTGGTGATGAGCAACGCGTCAGGTATGAAAAACAACATTCTTTCAGACAATTTCCTGTTCAAACACACCTGAAGTCTGATGCTTAAGGTTAATTACTTTTTATGACAAGTACAGTCCAAAAGTGTCGGCACTCGTACAGAAAAGGAAAGAAAACCACGAGCCAAGAGGAAAATAAATTCACACTTTTTACCATTAAAAACTCCACTGAAGCAATCTGTTAAGGACCCTTTTTGTTTCCTGTCAGGATTGTTTTTCCAAAGCAGCTTGAGATTCAAACTAGTTCCCCTCTTATTAAAATCCCACTTCATCAAACCTCTAATCCAGAGATTTTGCCAGTACGGTAAGTGGTGTTAAGACCCAAAAGCCGATATCAGCTGATATCACCAGTCGCATCCCTTCAACTTGAGTGAAAGGAAGTATTTAATTAAATAGGCTGCTAGCGTTGTTGTGGAGTGGATCACCTTCCACATGAACATCCTAAGTGGCCTTTGACTCTATAACTGAAGGTGAATTACAATATTCTGGCACCAATCTCTTCTATTTGAGTGGACTGTAAATGACACAAAGTGCCACATGACTGTTCTCCAGTGCACTGCAACTAAAATATGAGCAACATTTGTACCAAAATAGGCTGGAACAACTGTCACAAATCCAAACATTTTAGCATTATTGGAGAAATCATTGTGTCCTGTGGATTGAACCTTTTGGGAAACTACTTGATGTCTAATTAAAAGGCTGGTTGACCAACTAAAAAATAAATAAAAAATATATATTGTATATACTTACAGTATGTCAATGGCATGCATGAAGCTGACACTGCCAAACTTTTGCAATAGGATTATTTCTTTGGGACAAAGCTTTTTCACGGAATTTTTTAATACTAAAGCAACACAATCAGAGTTGTTAGCACGTTAGCATTGATTTCAAAGTACCGTAGGAGTCAGAATTTGACTACTGTATAAGGGCTTTGACTGAAAAGCTATGATTCCAAAGAAAATCAAGCCTGAACCTACATGGACCTGCATGGTTTCTGTCAAAGCCCGACCTGAGCCCGAACCACGGCCACAGTTTTGAGCCCAAACCCGAATTTCCACTTTAAAAAAATGAAATACAAGATAAAGTCAAGTCAAAGTGTTTGCAGTGAGGTTACATATTTGTGACTCAAACTGCCCCTTTTCAAAACTGTCATATGACCGACTATAAGGCTTGCATTTAAAAAAATAAATAAATGGGGAAGTGGTGCGATGCCGACCCGATTCAAGCGCCTGCGGTGCTAGACGAAATAACTACATCATGAGTTCTATCGAGAGGAGTGATGGGACGATATAGAATGTTATTGCGATTAAAGACACTCAAAAGTTGGTTGTGTAAATTTCCATCATAATATGGATAATGATGAATATTGTCACAAGTGACTTGAAAAAGCTGTCTAGCGAAGTTAAAGAAAATAGAGCCTGATTTTATAAAATACAGGAATAATCATCTAAGAACCAACAGGCTACCTGCCATGAACGTCTCCAAAGCCACAGTTACAGCACGGCTAAAAACAGGATAATGTGCCTTAAATCTTTTAAACTAATAAAGTGACACATATACCAGCCAACTTATCCCAGGGGTCTTCCACCAGTGGGGTTTCAGGGGAGCTTTGGGACATCAGCCAGCTCCCCCTAAGGCAAAGAATCTATTGCTTTTTACTATTAAGACAAATCAGATCATGTTTCCCAAACTGGGACATTAGAGTGGGACAAACTCTACTAGTTGTGTCTGACCTGAGACTAATAATCGTGTCACATGACAGAACTGCACTCAGGGTTTACTCTCTATTGCCTACATGTGTTGAAGCCCTGAGGGGGAAGTAGGTGTGTTGTTTTAGGTCACAAAAAGACATTTTTGAACTCCTTCCTGTGTGTCTCAGACAATTTACAATGAGGGGACTGCGATGTAATTCAGCACTGAAATAATAACACCCGAGGACATAACGTATCAATTAGCTATTGCTCAAGCCCCACTTTTCTCTGTATGCTTAAGAGATTCAAGTTTCAAGGACGGTTTGCTGTTTCTTTTACAGTCAACTGAGCAATTTATTTGGCATTATAAACAAGTTAAACATTCAAAGCAAGGAAGTAGAGGAACTAAAGAATAAACAAATTAAAGCGCATTTCTGCAGTAGCTCTGTCTGTACGGTAGCAACGCCATCACTCACGTCCTGTTTTATGAACCCTGGGGAGGCCAATCAAATCTCTTCCTTCCGCTCTGAAAATCTGCTCTGCGATCGGAGGCCGGAGGCAGCCAATGACTAGTCACCGCCTGTGTCTGGAGTCTGTCTCTGTCTCCTAAAGACACTGGGAGATTTGTCTCCATCTTCTCCTTTATGGCCGGGTGACACGTTGTCATTTCGGGCTAGCAGGTGGCCCTTTGTCTGTGATGATCTATTGATTTTCTTTTTTATTCTCCCACTCGTCGGTGTTGTTCTGCCCTCATCATCGCCTGGAGAGAAGATGGGAGCAACAGCTGCAGCCAGCAAAGACAAGAACACAGTGTCCCACTTTTGACTGGCTGCTGAATTGTTGATGTTTCGTCCCCGACGAGGATCTGTTTGAAAAATATTTTCAGCTGCTGTTATCTACTGACGAAATCCAAGTACATGGCCATGGAGCATGGACTGTAGTGGACGTAGCTGTCACCCATTAATTTGTGGACTGCGGTTTTGAAGCCTCGAGTTCGGCATTTTGGCAGACGCCATCTTGGATTTCTGCAACCAGTGAGCCGGGAAAGAGTGACGTAGAGACGCCGTATACGGCTCTGGTAGCAACTTGTAGGCAGCCCCGCCCTAAAGCATCCCCTGCTTTATGGTCTGTTTGACTCTAAATGGACCATAATGTACTAAATGAACATCATGCTGTATTGAAGAAGACTTGAAACTAGAGATTGAGACCATAAACTCATGTTTACAATGTTTACTGATGTAATAAACCAAGAGAGAAGTGGAGTCATTTTCTCATAGACTTCTATACAACCAGAGGAGTCGCCCCCTGCTGGACATTAGAGATAATGCATGTTTAAGGTACTTCCGCATTGGCTTCACTTGGAAAGATTCACAGCGACAGGTACAGGACACTGACATCCAGCTGATCTCTGACCGGTGGGAAGCTCAACATACATTCATGGTTCACAGATGATGGTTCCTACCAACGTTGGTGAAACCCTGACTTTTCACCTAGTCTAGAGCCACCATGAGGATAACATTTTTTAAGCTCAACAACTATTTAATGGACTGCCAATAAACTTGGCACAGACAGTCATGGTTCCCCTCGGGATGATTTTCAATAACTTTGGTGATCCCATGACATTTCTCCAGCACCATCATTTATCATTTTACCAGTACTTTGGTTGATGAGTATATACCTGCTAAACTAAGGACATGTGTTTAGTGCTATGCAAATGCATTGAACTAAGATGGAAACTAACATTATGAACATCATGTCACTCACAAGTATTGTTTAAGTATTTGTACTGAACCTCAGGCAAGTCAATGAGGGGGAAGTCAGAGCTTTTAAAAAACTCATTACACAGATTTTTTTGTTAAAACTTAAAACACACTCATGGGACAAGTTTTCTTAAAGACAGCTTTTTGATTTTGCCATCTTTACGGGTGTTTTCATACTCCACCGAATCGTACCCGAGTTCTGACTGCACTGGACCTTGGGATGATTGTCTCCTATAACATAAAACATCTTCAGTGGATGCTGAAAACGTTAACAATATATATCCCGAAGAAGAAACTATCAAATTCTCCACAAACTGGAAAGTCAATCATCTCTTTCTCTAGTCCTAAGGTCACTACCTCCTCCGGACTTACTGTAAAATCTCAGCTCCAGCCACATATAACTCAGATAAAGACGATTGTTGAGACACAGCTGTCACTCTTAATTTGATGACCACACCTCTCAATGCTCAAACATCAACAGATATTCAGTACGATGCATTAGCTCTTACCTGGAGGCCCGTGGAGTTTGGCTTTCTTCACTGGAAGAGAAAAAGAGAAAACACAGATTAGTCACATGGTAGAATTGTGGTAGAATAACACAAAAAGATGCAAGATCAGCTAAACGGCTTAAAACGTCTGCCTTACTGTACAGCATGTGTGTTCAGAGACCAACAACTAGATAGATGCAGAACAATATCTACAGTAGATTATTAGTGCGTTTCATTTACGTCAACGCTGGAGATTTTCTACTTTCTGATTATTGTGATAAAATAAATAAATAAAATGAAATGTTTTAATATTAAAACTTGACTGTTAATCATTGTGTTTGTAATAGGCCAGTAATCAATTCCAAAAATAGAATTTGGAATTCAGTCACAGCACTTAGTTTGACTGTAGAAAAAAACTCTATTAGAATGGAGTTTAACTGAGAAGCTGAGGCTTTAATATCTAATATGCTTTATTATTTTAGGCTCCTTTGTACTTCTTGGTAACTCTATTATCAAAACCATGTGTCTGTATTGGCGCTGGGTGGTGGAGGTAATGGAGGCAGTCATAACGTATTCTGTGTGAATCAACAAGGAAGAGGGTTGTGAAAAGACAATGGACACATTTCTGTTAAACGCATAAATATTAACTAAAAAATGATAGACAGTGACGAAGGAATATTTCAGTAAACCGTCGTTATCTACCCACAATACCACTTAATCACTGTGTTAAAGGTCAAATAAGTCCACTTCACACATACTAAGGAATTGTAAATACGTTTAGATAAGAGGGTAATCCTCCATTTAAGCTCCAAAAGTGTAATATGTTTATAGTGACACTGAAATATCTTCGTGTAATGTGAAACAGCACCTCAAACTGCTGAAGCCACAGAGAATTAAGCTAGCACCAACCGCTAACACTACGCCGTTTTAACAGATTTCTGCCTCTTATTTCTGTTCTATACTGTTACATGTGAATGTTTGAGTGAATGTCCGTTTCATGTTTTATGTACCCACTGCGGTGTAAATGTCCCTACTTGGAGATCAATAAATATCTTCATATAGCCAGATAGGCTTCTGTCTGTCTGCTGCATTTTTGGGCAAACTTTCCTTTTGCATGAAATGCATGAAATATGTTTGGCCTCCAAAATAATATTGATATTTTCAAACTGAAACTAAAAACCCATCTATTCAGTTTGGCTTTGATGTAATATTGTATGTTTATTTAATTATAATTATTGCTTATTATAAAGTCAGATTTTATACAGTGTCTTTTATTTCAATTCCCTCTAATTTTACTTTTTTGTGTTTTACCATAATCAATTTATTCAGGGTTGTATTTTATTTATTAATTTCTTCTTAACTTAATTTGCTGTGCATTAGTCTCTTCATCTTGCCTCCATTTCCATCTTGTTTTTGTCCTGTCAATCACTTGTAAAGCACTCTGAATTGCATTTGATTCGTTTGAAAGGTGCTGTATGAATAAAACTCGATTGACTGTGTGAAAACTTAAAGAACCTTTAAAAGAAATACTTAAAACAGCAGCAGTGAGAATTCACACAGTGCAGCACCACATGTGTTGAAATGCCAGAGTCTTGAAATGCCAATGTGTGCTAGCCATTAGGAGAGAGAGAGTCCCTGATGCCATTAAAGCTGCAATTATGCCCCCAGGATACGTGTTGCAGTCATTTTACTATGCAGCAGTATAAAAGTTTATTGCCTTTTTAAGGTAATTTAGTTATTTAAATTAGGTTTGCATGCATATTCTCAGTATGGGAGATCAATGCGTTAATTGAATCACAGCCAAAAAGTGTGGGATGTGATAAGAGCGAGATCGTTAACAGGTCATTTGTCTTAGGGCTGTCAGCACAGCTTGCCTTGTGTGTCACTCGTGCCAGCTCGGCGGAGGACCACAAGAAGCCCGGTGGCCTCGTTGGTCGCGGGCCAGCCGGGCTCTGAGAATACCCGTGTGGAGGCCCGACACTGAGACAGAGAGTCACAGTGATGCTACAGAGAGTCACAGGGAGACGAGAGTGGACGAGTTTTACATGTCTAGGATTAAGAATCCACATAAACAGAGCAGCAATGATTTATGTGTTGTCTGCAAACATCACCACAGGCTCGCCGCTGTTTTACTTTCTTCTGTAACTCTATGCAATCTTTCTGAAAAACATCACGTGTTACGTTTCATATTCTAAGATAAATAAGCATCGACTGCAACACTTCCTATTGGAAGCAGAGGTAGAAGGATTACTTTATAACTGACAGGGAAAATGCATATAAATGCCAGAAATGTGAGAGCTGACAAAGTTGGATTACCCCAAATTAAAAGCCAGATTAAAAAGTTAGGTCTTTAATTTCTTTTTTAAAACACAGAGGGAGCAGCCTCACCACATTTCTATCGGGAAAGATGAGGATGTTCTAAAAGAAAGGCAGTGGAAGATGTTGCAGAGGCAGAGTTCTTGTAGACAAATAAAGGACTTTAAATTTGATTCGAAACAATTAAGGTAGCTAGTGCAGAATCACGAGCAGTGGAGTAATGCAGTTAATGTAATGCATATTAGTCAAAATGCTGGCTGCATCATTCTGAATTAACTTTTTAGGTAGTCTGGTAAAAACAGAGTCGCAGTAATCTAACCTACTTGTAATAAAGGCACGTATCCGCATTTCAGCATTGCTTCGTTGAAAATGGTCTCTTTTTGACCTTATTATAAGCTGAAATCAAATATAGATCAGAGTCTAAAACTGCTCCCTTGTGTCTCTGAACAGACAACCAAACTGCTGTCTGTCTACTTTTGATCCTTCAAGCACAATCTCTGACTTTTGCAAATTTATTTTTAAATTATTTAGTTAAGTAATTTGACATCATGTTGATCCCAGAGAGAGCATTTAGGCCTTAGAAAAAAGTATAGGACCCAGAATACGTCCTGGAGGAAGACCATAATCAATATTAAATATCTGTGACACAAAATCCCCTAAAATAAAACTTAAGTAACAAGTATGAGCAAAACCAGCCAAGCCCAACACCAGAGAGACCTACTCATCAAGTCTATTGATTAAAATGAGACGATCAATTGTATTAAATGCAGCGGTAAAGTTTTGAAATCTGGGCAAGCAAAAACACATTTGTTGATTGTGGTGAACAACACGGTTCAGTCCTGAAAGACACTGTATATTGTTGCAAAATTGTTTTTTTAGGCACCTTTGTCCAATGTTTACAAGCTGTTCATTAAGGGGGAAGTGAAATAGTGTGTGAGAGACATTTTAAATCCCCTCTCACATACAGTGCACTTACCAGAGACAGACTAAGTATTCATTAATACCCGATGGTTCCCTGTTTGAGGCTCCTTACTGTTTGTTTGGGTAACTTGACAGTTTATTTTACATTTGTTGTGTGATTTTATTGATCCCAGGGTGGCAATTATTTTATTATTTGGTGAAGTAGAGATTAAGGTCAGACTTTGAGCAGCATCACTGAAGCTGTCGAGCTGTTATTTGTGTTGAGATGTTTTGTACGAGCCCCTCGAGATGATTTTTGTTTTCATTTCAGGAGCAGGAACTTGTGATTTTTTGACATCCTCTCTGTTCCGTCACTGCGGGTAAATAAAAGGGTCGACCCTGCCCCCGACGAGGCAGAGTCTAAACAAATAGATTGTAATGTTATTCTCTACAAATATAGGAAAGAGAAGAGTGGGTATGAGAATCAACAATGTGCAGTCACATCAATCATACATTTTAAGCCAAATGTCTGCTACTCAGAGTTCCAGCTATCCAACGCCAAACACAACAGACACTGTCAATGACTTGGCTGATGCTTCGTCGTCCATTTGCCTGAGTCATCATCACCTTTCAACATTAAAGTACACACCGTATGTTTTATATATATTTTATAACAACTGCATCCACTTGAAAATACTTTATTTAACAATTCTCATTTTGCCCTTCAGAGGTTGTCATGTTGTAGTTTAGTGGCAGTCAATCAGAATGGTGCACTCATGAGCAGTTTTAAAGGCTGGAACTTTCTTAACTTGTGAATGCATTGTTGTTTTGCAACCGATTCTCAAATATCGTCAAATTGGACCACCAGAAATACCTCTAAACGCATGAATATTACTAATAGTTTCTACCAAATATGTATTATGTTCTATGTTTTGTTATTGTTACATTTTCTTTTACTGAAGCAAAGTTAGCAATACCACATTGTAGAAATACTCCAAAATTCCTGCATTCAAAATATACTTCAGTAAAAGTACAAAAGCATCAGCGTCAAAATGTACTTTATTTTGGTAAAGGTGGAGGTGATTTTAAGTACTTCATATGCTGCCAAGTAGCTTAACCTATAATAATATATCATAATGTATCTGAGATGGAGTAGAAGTACATAAAGTAGCATAAAATGTACCACACAAACGTTTGGTCAGATGGCAATAGGAACATCAAATGTTAGTGTATTTCTAAAAAATCAAACGTTGTGGTAAATTGCAGCCATTCTGTTATAGAAAATAACAAAGGTCGACCTCACATTTCAGCGCTAACGGAGATCAGCATCCCTCACCGGGAGGCCGAGTCTGATCAGAGGTAGTAAAGCAGGCCACATATCAGACACGTGTCTGTCCGGAGTGATTGTATGAGAGGATGCGTGCTGCTGGTGGGATAATCTCTCCCAGCTAATGCCTTAAGCAGGGCTGAAATCTACCAGACCCTGCTGTATTGTGCTGTGGGTGAATAACAAGGAGAATGGACCATGTGGGGAAAGAAGAAAAACGAAATGTTAACCCGCAAGAATTAAGAGCGGCCGGCTCTTGACCTTATGGAGCAACCGAAGCTTTTCCGAGTGCTTCGTAAAGTTGAGCTATTGAGGAAAGCCGTGGAGGCTTTCTGATGAAAACAGACTGATGTTCACATGATGAGTCATGGATTGGATTAAACCGGCTGCGCTGCATGATAATTATGTCATGCACAGATCTGTAGTGTCTTTAATGCTACAGATGGCCAACCGTTTATTTATGCAACATGTTCTGGCTGGAATTAAAGTTGTTTCTATCTACAATACACTGAGCTGTGACATTTAATAATGTGACTTTTCCACTTGATGATTTCAGCTTTTATTGATTCAATGATATTATGAATAAATGTCTGCACACTTTTTCTCCCTTGAGTGCCATCTTTTATAAGATTGATTCTCCCTAACTGTCTGTAAAAGAGTATACAACATTCTGCTAGAAAACGTCACATGTGGATGTGCTGATAAATAGTGTGCGGACCTATATTTATTTTTTCATTTCATGCATATAGGGATAGGGAGTCGCTGTAACGTCCAGCCTGACGTCAGTCCAACATGAGAGGACGGAGAAGAAGAGCTGCCTCGAGGGCTTGTCACGTTAAAGGAAGGACATTTGGAATAAATTCAAAGTGGTAGAAACGAGAAGATGACTTGTTCCGTCCTCCATGCCAACAGGAGAATTCTTTGGGATGAGGACGGCGTGCTGCAGCTCCAGCTCCGGGTAGATGGACCTTCAGTCAGCGGTTAGCAGTTAGCTCACACTTAGCCAGTGCAAACCCCAGCGTTGGGAGTCACAGCGGGTCGAAATGTAACGGCAGCAACAGAAAATGTTCTGATCCGGGACTATGAAAATACAGTTGGTTTTATATTTATTTTTTTAATAGTATCTTTAGCATGACTTTGAAGTTGACTAATTGTATAACAAAGCCATAATGACGACACGTCATTTCCACTGTGCACCGATGACATTCTTCTTCTTCATTAGAATGAAGCTCCAACTGCGACCACTCACCGGCGGCCCCGGTTCCATCTCTTTGAAGAGACGTGTGAAGGTGCGGCTTTGAAGATCAAGGGTGGAAATAACCTCTCGGTGGCGATTTAAAGTCGTTTTTTTTAAGGTCTCTGAATCCTCACCTCACACACCAGTTTGTATAGCGGGAGACTACTTCGCTGGAACCAGGCCACATGCAGTGAGAGCCCTGGTAGGGGGTCGGGGACTTTTATGTGTCCATGTCTGAACATTTCACTGAATTTCACTTCAACCAGCTGTGTTCTGTAAAGGGTTTGGATTAATGATTAAGTATCTGTGTAGAGGCTATCGAACAAGGCAAAGTCAAGAAGGCAAACAAGTTTTGTTTCCTCCAAGTTAGTCGTGCAGTTAAAACTATTTGCAGGAGTGACTAATAATGAATACGCAAAACCCAAAGTGCAGCTGAGGCTGATGGGAATGTCGGTAATGTTGCAGGTATTTGGCCAAACAATAGCGTTGCACAAACAGAAACTTTGACCTGATGATGGATGAAAAGTCAGTGAATCATCAAAGCTATTATAGTTCCACCTGTAAGGTTCATAAATGTCTGAAACTAATTTCATGGTCATCAATCCATCAGCTGTCGAGACATTTTACTCAGAACCACAAATGTCAGCCTCATGGTGGCGCTAGACGAGACTTCAGCAGATCATTAAAAGCAGTAGGATTCATCTCCTGGGGACCATGAATGTCCGCACCAAATATCGTGCCAGTCCATCTGGTTGACTGGCGCCGCTATTCATGCATACTTTCTTTTATGTATAAAATATTCTGAAAAAGCAGAATAAGAATCTATAGATCATGATTTGGTCGCGATCACATCGAGGTCATTAGCAAAGCGCATCGGTCAAAACTAAATATTGCTGCGTTCACAACCGAGTGATCAAATGATGATTAATTAGTATTTGAATAATGGGATAGTTGTCTAACACTAAAACATGATTTTGTCGACTCATCGATTACTTGAGTCAAACGACCTGATCTGTAGTTTCTCCACTTTAAATCTTGTGTGCTCATGTTCTTGGAAACAAATCATTGAGCGTGAAGATAGCATTCAAAAACGACTAATTCACTTAAGAAAGTAGTAGACTAATCGACAAAGAGGGGGAAACTATTAAATACCACTAATGTCAACCTTCCGTCTGTATTTGCCGACTTGATTCATCAAAACAGTAAGAAAGTGGTTAAGTAGTAAAGCTCGCCTCTGATTGACTGATAGAAAAGATGCACTTTAAAAAACACGACAAAAACGTGACGTGCGGCGCCATATCATAGGAAGACAATGGTTCTGCTGGCGCCTCACAGAGGAAAGTGTTTTTGATCAGGTCACCAGCTGTGCTGATGTCGACTCTTAATCTCCTGATTTCCTCGTACAGTACGTGTGCAAAAGGGAAACAGAATTTTCCCTGCAGGTCTTAATAAAGTTAAACATTACTCATGGAGCAGCACATCAATCTTGTGTTTTTCACTCATTCGTTTCTCTCAGGTCCACTAACACGCTGAGCGGGGGGGGGGGGGCTCAGCATCCAGGCAGGCGTGGACTTGAGCGGTGTCATTACAGGAGGCCAGACGGTGGATCTATTCTTAGCTCTGGTCCTGTGACTCTCGGTGGGTTTGATTGTGTGGAGGTTGGCGACCTGGTGGCCGTGTTATTAACACCCGCACACTTCCATTTAACAACAGCCCCTGCAGACGTCGCCGAGCCAGCCCTAATAAATACAACTACTGTGGATCTGTGTCTCTACATGAATGTGTGTGTGCGTGTGTGTGATGGCCGATAAAACTAAAGTGTGTTTGAGCATCCTACATATTACTGTCCATCCTTTGAGCCTTTGCTGACAGTGAAGTAGGATGTTAAAAAAACATGGACTTATTTATTTTTTTGCGATATGAAAATTGCAATTTGAGACCAAAATTAAAAATCGAGATAAACATTTTTGTGCTCTAGTAAAAATGCCAAATCATAAACACATTAGTTGTATAGATATGAATGCTGATGACAGCACAAATAAGGGACACACAAAGCATTATAAACAAGGAGAGTTTCAAGATGGTTTGAAAAAAATACATACGAGTATAAAAATATATACAGTTCATTATGAAACTGAGGCGGGTCTACTTAGTCTGTAGGTATGGGGAACACTGAATGGAAAATGAGAATTATGAGTTTTGCATTTGTTAAAATAATGAGACATTGAACGTCCTGCGATGAGACTATTGAGCGTGCGCACATCACAACAACGCTGAAACGATATCACATGCAGCGCTACAGTGAAGTTATTTAGACATTCTCAGTTCATTTTCTTTAATTCTTTAATACATTCATTCATTTATGAGACATCTGAGTCCTAAACGTTAAGGAACGTAAGGTAGGAAACATTTACTGTCCCGATGATTATCCTCCAATCTCATCGTCTGAGTGTTTATAATATAATATATCTCACATCACTCTGCATGCTAATGAGCCAATTAGTGACACCTCAAGAGGGATCGCGCAAGAGGAGGGGGCTTCATTGATGACATAACCACAAACACACACACATATCATAATCATAACTTTCTTCACTGTGTACTTACTAACTCTGAAACAACAGAATGCTGTTATTACATTTTGTAATGTTTTGTTTGAGCACATCTGAGGACAGAGTCAGGAAAGTGTCCAGCGGCACAGACTAAGTGAAAGGCGAGGCCACCACAGAGAGTACCAGGAAGTAGCATCGTCATAAAGAGGGAATGACAAGGAGGAAGTGTAGTCCCTGTCCCACGTGAGCCACAGCCCGACACACAAGCATTGACACACACAGCAAAGCAAAAGCAGCAGATGGCCAGAGGATTATTCCCATCTATCCCAACCCCCCCACCCCCCCACCCCCCCCCTCTCCCCAGACAGGCCGCTGAAGCTTTACTTGTGTCCCTGTGATTCCAGTACAGTGGTTCACTAACCTCGTCTGTCCTCACCTACAGTCCTAACCTATTGCATCTGGTGGCCTACAAACTACAAAATACAAAAGCTCCAGTTTTTGTGCTGACCTGCACAAATGAAGAAGTGATTGAACCCCTGATTTTGATATGACTGTGCACGTTCATGTATTTTTCTCCCATTATTGCGGCATAATTTCTTCTAATGCTAATTCTTCAACACCCTGCAAATTATTCGATAGCGTTACTGTATGCATTTATTCCACTGCTAATTGCCATCTAGAAATAGCCGTGTGTCCTCCCATCCTCCTTCGGCTTTTCATTCTGCAGCCATCCACTCTCTTCGGAGGGCTGTCAGCCACCATGCAGGCTCTCTGAGGGCCCTCCATGCAACAAGGAACAAGGAAGGAGGAAGAAGGGCCTCTGAAAAGTGTCACGGCTCTCAAGAAACAAGGATGCAGCTCTTCTGGTTTGACTTCATTTCCCTCAACGAGAGGGAAAGTCCTTTAATCAGGGAGAGTACATCTGCTATGCCGGGGATAAGAACAGAAACTCTGGCATTGGTCAACTACGTTTGTCGGGGGCCATGAGGATGAAGGGATAGAAAACTCTCTCTCTTTTCAATAAATGTTATATCGTGGATAGGTGAGCCGAGCCGTCTTAACAGCAGAGACTGTCCTCCAAAGGAAAAACGTCAGAACGTGAGCATTAGTCGTTTCGGCAAGCGGTCAGAAATGACATTTGCTTACGTCAGAGGGACAAAGCCTCTCCAGCTGTGATAGCCATTATGATGGGAGCAAAAACGGAAGTCAGGTTGAGTTGTTATAGAGCAGCGAAACCGGGCTGGATGGACGGGTTCAAACAGGCGATATTGTCTTTTCTTAAAGGTCTCTTCACCTTAAACTCCCAGTGTGTAGGATGTACGGGATCTATAGGAATATAACAGTAATAACTATATTTTCATTTGTGTATAATCTCCTGAAACTAAGATTCTTTGTGTTTTTGTTAGCTTAGAATAAGCCCTTCATATCTACGTATGGCAAGGGACGTCATCATGGAGTCCGCCATGTTGCACCGTCCGTGTTTCTACAGTAGCCCAGAATGGACAAACCATAGAAATAAAATAGGAGTAGAAGGGACGTTCCCAATCAAATCAACGTAGCTGGATGGTCAGAACGGTGGCCATTTATTTTTTACCATTTCGACCGTTGTAGTGGGCTAACTTCCAAATAAACTAAACCGAGTTATGGTCAGCGAGTTGAGGTTTTGCAGTAAAGACTAAAACAAAGAGTGGAGTAGAAAGCACATTGATATCGCCAGATCAGAAAATGCTTCTATGTGTTGTTCTTGAGGGCAGCAGCAAACCACGGTTTTTGTTGTTAAATTTCGATGACTTGTTGTAAAAGCAACAACTTTTGACTGTGAATTTGACCAACATGAGCATGAAAGGGCAAAGACACTTTTTAAAGGCAACTAAAAAAAGGACTACCACAACTACTAAAGGCTGCGATCGTTGGTGGAAGTTAGAAAAATATTAACCAACTTCCACTGTTGCTAAGAGATGTGAGCGGCATTTCAGTCAGATGCTTTGGACACCGATCCACTCAACAGGTACAGCTGAGAGTGGCACTCAAGACCGAAGGAGAATCAGTGTGTTTACTTGCATGCACTTAAATAACCAGGTTACAGTCTGATCTCGGCAGTGATCTGATATCTTAACTTAAACCAGAAACCTTGTTCAATCGAGGTAAGGCGTTAACGAACCCTGATCTCCCTCCCCAGGTAGATTTCTCTTGGACAACACAGGTGTTTAAGGTTGGAAAACAACAGCGGAGCATCTTTTTTTACCTCCATCCAAAGTTGGATTTAAACTAGCAAAAAGTAGCTCTTAAATCAACTGATTAGTCGCCAAAGATGTTCTACTTGGTACTGGGTAATTTCAGTATCAATACCCAACTTAACTGAAGTTATATATACAGTATATATATATATATAATTCCATATATATAATTCCACTTGGCTGAACCCACAGCGACCCAGCTGTGCCTCACTGCAAACCGTCTCTCCGGCCCACCGACCTCCCCCTTATCTCATCAGTGTGTCATAGACCGGTTTGCGTTTGGCGGTGTGTGTGTGTGTGTGCGTGGCCCTCCAGCCTCAGGCAGCACTCGCACCCTGAGATGAGAAACGGTCCAAAAAAACCGATCAGTGAGAAACAATACACCAGAGGCTGAGAGTTAGAGATACAGTAGGCGGACAATAGTTTGATGGTGTGAAAAAAAAAAATCTGTAAATCTGTGAAAGAAGAGCAATTTGTAATCTGGAAAGAAGCCAAAATGTTAAATAAACTGGTGGCAGTGTGAGATTGTGTTTGTATTTAACCTTCCATTAACTAAACTTTAATCTGTCTGAATACACATGCTCATGAACAGCTTGTTCTTTATTCTTATACACCTGCCCAGTACGACCACAGCCTCCTCCTCCTCCTCCCGCCCAGTACAACCACTGCCTCCTCCTCCTCCTCCCGCCCAGTACGACCACAGCCTCCTCCTCCTCCTCCCGCCCAGTACAACCACAGCCTCCTCCTCCTCCTCCCGCCCAGTACAACCACAGCCTCCTCCTCCTCCTCCTCCCGCCCAGTACGACCACAGCCTCCTCCTCCTGCCCAGTACAACCACTGCCTCCTCCTCCTCCCGCCCAGTACAACCACAGCCTCCTCCTCCTCCTCCTCCCGCCCAGTACAACCACAGCCTCCTCCTCTTCCTCCCGCCCAGTACAACCACAGCCTCCTGCCCAGTACAACCACAGCCTCCTCCTCCCGTCCAGTACAACCACAGCCTCCTGCCCAGTACAACCACAGCC